>NC_137108.1:50113686-50121186 GCF_949357685.1 Gobio gobio
CTTTCATTATATCTGTCTTTCATTATATCTATCTGTCTGTCTATCATTATCTGTCTGTCTATCATTATATCTGTCTTTCATTATATCTATCTGTCTGTCTATCATTATATCTGTCTTTCGTTATATCTATCTGTCTGTCTATCATTATCTGTCTGTCTATCATTATATCTGTCTGTCTATCTTTATATCTGTCTTTCATTATATCTATCTGTCTGTCTATCATTATATCTGTCTGTCTATCTTTATATCTGTCTTTCGTTATATCTATCTGTCTGTCTATCATTATCTGTCTGTCTATCATTATATCTGTCTTTCATTATATCTGTCTTTCATTATATCTATCTGTCTGTCTATCATTATCTGTCTGTCTATCATTATATCTGTCTTTCATTATATCTATCTGTCTGTCTATCATTATATCTGTCTTTCATTATATCTATCTGTCTGTCTATCATTATCTGTCTGTCTATCATTATATCTGTCTGTCTATCTTTATATCTGTCTTTCATTATATCTATCTGTCTGTCTATCATTATATCTGTCTGTCTATCTTTATATCTGTCTTTCATTATATCTATCTGTCTGTCTATCATTATCTGTCTGTCTATCATTATATCTGTCTGTCTATCATTATATCTGTCTTTCGTTATATCTATCTGTCTGTCTATCATTATCTGTCTGTCTATCATTATATCTGTCTGTCTATCTTTATATCTGTCTTTCATTATATCTATCTGTCTATCATTACCTGTCTGTCTATCATTATATCTGTCTGTCTATCATTATATCTGTCTGTCTATCATTATCTGTCTATCATTATATCTTTCAGTCTCTATCCATCTGTCTATTTGTCTGTCTATATATCATCTATCTGTCGGTCTGTCTATCATTATATCTGTGTCTCTATCTGTCTGTCTGTCTGTCTTTACAATAGTTCTTCTCATTAAAGTACAAGGCACTCCGAGTCTCCCAGTGTAAAATGTCTGTTTTCTCTGCGAGGTCAGGTGACTCTGTGATGTTTGAGGAGTGAGGTCATGGTGTTTAGCAGCACGCGACTTGAGTCGATTAACATTAAACAAACGAGGTGCCTGTGTAAAGACGAGTCTCTCCGGAGCCGCGCGCTGACAGGCCCTGCTCCCGCGGGAGAGCTGATAGAGATGTTATTACATGGCAGAGGAGCTTCCCTGACGCTCCCAGCTCCTGTTATATAATATCGGAGCATGTGGAGTATTACGTGTTGAGTATATGCCGTATGATATGGGATTTTTCCCTCCTCCTTCTCTTTCTCTATGGTATATTCAGTGGGTTACAAATGTTTGCGATTTCACTAAAATGGCTTCTGAGTTAGACTTTTACTCTCAAATGCATTGCATGAATGTAAAATGTATTCATGCATTCATTATTATTATATATCTTAATGTTAGTCCATTAGTTTGTTTGGTTCATACATGCACTACACATATAAGGTCACACACGCCTAATAGTCATTGCATGTTACCTCTCACTCCTTTTGGGCCACTCCTTCTCTCCTGCCAACCTTACAACCACAAATCAGATTTTTTCGCTCATGTCTAATGTACTTGCAACTCCAAAACACACACCTGCGACGCATGCACACACCCACACGCACCCGTACATAGACATGATCTGCAAACAAAGCCCTTCCATAGCGAGTGTCACTGCCATCCGCTTTTGTTTGCTTGTCTTCACAGAAACATTTTCATTCAGAAGAGACCATTGTTTTTGCTGTTGTCTTGTGGAAATTCAGAGTAGCAATTTGTTCATCTCACTATTGAAGGTTTCTGCATGCATTTTTGCGGCAGGCTTTTTCCCCCCTTGTTTTACCCCGTAAGTCTCCTTTGTCTAACAAGATTAAATGATTTTTGAAACAAAGTTTGATCCTTGAAATCAGGATATGAGCTGGTTTTAGTCTGTAACGCCACTGAAAGCGTCATGCATTCTAGAAAGTTCTGCCAAATGCATTGCATGCTTGCTGAAATGGAGAACAAGGCAACATTTGGTGCTCGTTTCTGTTTACATGTGTTGAGCGTGTCTGTTTTCTCTCTCAGGAGAAGACGATCGGCATATACTCAGACTGTAAATGCAGTATGTAAACTGTCTGGATTGACACGACATTTGCAGCATGCCAGAGCACACTGCATACATCCCACAATGCAATGCACTTGATTTTCCGTAAGTGGTATTAACCACAATCTCTTGACTCGTTTTATTGCATTTCCAGAAGTGTTCAAGTACAAAAAATTAGATTATTCACTGATGCACTGTAAGAAAAAAATCTATAGGAAAACAGAAGAGCTGCTGGTATTTCTGTTCATTTACGGACTTTTCCTTTAGCACTAAATACACATTGCAGTGCATAAAACAGGGATATTAAACACCTGTGAAAAATCAGTACGGAAAATTAACTACATTGTGCCCAATTTGTGTGCAGTTATACAGACTTATAAAGAGTTAGATAATGCAGCTTATTAACAGTAAATAGTTCTCACTTTTGATTAGGTCACAGAATATTGGATAATGACATTAATAAAGTGCTTTAATCCAGCCTTTATTGGACATTAATTACATTAGAATTCGGGATTCCTTAAAATGTTCACAAATACATTAAACACACACACACACACACACACGTTGGGTTTCCATGTTTTATGGGGACTTTCCATAGAAATCTACTCCTACCCCTGATGTTTAAAAGTAGATGATGGATGGATGGATGGATGATAGATAGATAGATGGATGGATAGATGAATAGATAGAGGATGGATGGATAGATAGATAGATGGATGTATGTATAGATGGATGAATAGATAGATGATGGATGGAGGATAGATAGATTGATGAATACATAGGTGATGGATGGATAGATAGATAGATAGATGAATGGATGGATGGAGGGATGTAATTTTGGTAAAGTGCACACAAAGGCTGACTGAACGCTGAACACAGGATGATGGTAACGCTGAACACTTGATGACGATGGTAACGCTGAACACATGACGATGGTAACGCTGAACACAGGATGATGGTAACGCTGAACACAGGATGATGGTAACGCTGAACACAGGACGATGGTAACGCTGAACACAGGACGATGGTAACGCTGAACACATGACGATGGTAACGCTGAACACAGGATGATGGTAACGCTGAACACAGGATGATGGTAACGCTGAACACAGGACGATGGTAACGCTGAACACATGACGATGGTAACGCTGAACACAGGACGATGGTAACGCTGAACACAGGACGATGGTAACGCTGAACACAGGACGATGGTAACGCTGAACACAGGACGATGGTAAAGCTGAACACAGGACGATGGTAACGCTGAACACAGGACGATGGTAACGCTGAACACAGGACGATGGTAACACTGAACACAGGACGATGGTAACGCTGAACACAGGACGATGGTAACGCTGAACACAGGACGATGGTAACGCTGAACACAGGACGATGGTAACGCTGAACACAGGACGATGGTAACGCTGAACACATGACGATGGTAACGCTGAACACAGGACGATGGTAACGCTGAACACATGACGATGGTAACGCTGAACACAGGACGATGGTAACGCTGAACACATGACGATGGTAACGCTGAACACAGGACGATGGTAACGCTGAACACATGACGATGGTAACGCTGAACACATGACGATGGTAACGCTGAACACATGACGATGGTAACACTGAACACTTGATGACGATGGTAACGTTGAACACATGACGATGGTAACGCTGAACACATGACGATGGTAACGCTGAACACATGACGATGGTAACGCTGAACACATGACGATGGTAACGCTGAACACAGGACGATGGTAACGCTGAACACATGACGATGGTAACGCTGAACACAGGACGATGGTAACACTGGACACAGGACGATGGTAACACTGAACACAGGATGATGGTAACACTGGACACAGGATGATGGTAACACTGAACACAGGATGATGGTAACACTGGACACAGGATGATGGTAACACTGAACACAGGACGATGGTAACACTGAACACAGGACGATGGTAACACTGAACACAGAACGATGGTAACACTGGACACAGGATGATGGTAACACTGGACACAGGATGATGGTAACACTGAACACAGGATGATGGTAACACTGGACACAGGATGATGGTAACACTGGACACAGGATGATGGTAACACTGGACACAGGATGATGGTAACACTGGACACAGGATGATGGTAACACTGGACACAGGATGATGGTAACACTGGACACAGGATGATGGTAACACTGGACACAGGATGATGGTAACACTGGACACAGGACGATGGTAACACTGGACACAGGACGATGGTAACACTGGACACAGGACGATGGTAACACTGGACACAGGACGATGGTAACACTGGACAGGATGATGGTAACACTGGACACAGGATGATGGTAACACTGGACACAGGATGATGGTAACACTGGACACAGGATGATGGTAACACTGGACACAGGATGATGGTAACACTGGACACAGGACGATGGTAACACTGGACACAGGACGATGGTAACACTGAACACAGAATGATGGTAACGCTGAACACAGAATGATGGTAACACTGAACACATGACGATGGTAACGCTGAACACAGGACGATGGTAACACTGAACACAGAATGATGGTAACACTGAACACAGGATGATGGTAACACTGGACACAGAATGATGGTAACACTGAACACAGGAAGATGGTAACACTGAACACAGGAAGATGGTAACACTGAACATAGGATGATGGTAACACTGGACACAGGAAGATGGTAACACTGAACATAGAATGATGGTAACACTGAACACAGGAAGATGGTAACACTGAACATAGGATGATGGTAACACTGGACACAGGAAGATGGTAACACTGAACACAGGAAGATGGTAACACTGGACACAGGAAGATGGTAACACTGAACACAGGAAGATGGTAACACTGAACATAGGACGATGGTAACACTGAACATAGGATGATGGTAACACTGGACACAGGAAGATGGTAACACTGAACACAGGAAGATGGTAACACTGGACACAGGAAGATGGTAACACTGAACACAGGAAGATGGTAACACTGGACACAGGATGATGGTAACACTGAACATAGGATGATGGTAACACTGGACACAGGAAGATGGTAACACTGAACACAGGATGATGGTAACACTGAACATAGGATGATGGTAACACTGGACACAGAATGATGGTAACACTGAACACAGGATGATGGTAACACTGGACACAGGATGATGGTAACACTGGACACAGGATGATGGTAACACTGGACACAGGATGATGGTAACACTGAACACAGGATGATGGTAACACTGGACACAGAATGATGGTAACACTGGACACAGGATGATGGTAACACTGGACACAGGATGATGGTAACACTGGACACAGGATGATGGTAACACTGAACACAGGATGATGGTAACACTGGACACAGGATGATGGTAACACTGAACACAGGATGATGGTAACACTGAACACAGGATGATGGTAACACTGGACACAGGATGATGGTAACACTGGACACAGGATGATGGTAACGCTGAACACAGGATGATGGTAACACTGGACACAGGATGATGGTAACACTGGACACAGGATGATGGTAACACTGGACACAGGATGATGGTAACACTGAACACAGGATGATGGTAACACTGGACACAGGATGATGGTAACACTGAACACAGGATGATGGTAACACTGGACACAGGATGATGGTAACACTGAACACAGGATGATGGTAACACTGGACACAGGATGATGGTAACACTGGACACAGGATGATGGTTACACTGAACACAGGATGATGGTAACACTGGACACATGATGATGGTAACACTGGACACATGATGATGGTAACACTGAACACAGGATGATGGTAACACTGGACACAGGATGATGGTAACACTGAACACATGATGATGGTAACACTGGACACAGGATGATGGTAACACTGGACACAGAATGATGGTAACACTGGACACAGGATGATGGTAACATTGGACACAGGATGATGGTAACACTGGACACAGGATGATGGTAACACTGGACACAGAATGATGGTAACACTGGACACAGGATGATGGTAACACTGGACACAGGATGATGGTAACACTGGACACAGGATGATGGTAACACTGGACACAGGATGATGGTAACACTGGACACAGGATGATGGTAACACTGGACACAGGATGATGGTAACGCTGCTTTATTTGCTCAGTGTGTTTGTAATGTTCCTTTTATTGTTGTTGTATAAATGAGTGGATTGGCTGAAGCATTGTTAGTGTTTCATACGGTTTGAAATGTTTGCATTTCACAATTTTAAGAAATGTTTGGAAGTGTAGGATCCCTCCTCTCAGACCCTGCCGGCCCCGGTTTTCAATTATGTCACGTTTGCAGTAATTTACACCTGTGCAACATTTGAATAATGAAGTGCACGGGTAACTGCTAAATGCATTCTTAACTATCTGCAAAGACGCACATCGCAGCGGCTCATGCCCACATTGTTTCTCTTAAGCGTTATGATTAAAATGGAGTAATGGCTCCATTGGAGCTCATTGGTTTGTCAGCGGTGGGTTCCTCGGTGTGCCGTACATCTCTGAACTCCTCACCAGCCGTAATGCCCCATCCGACAGCGTGATGGAGAGCTGGGTGTCATTACCGTATGTTTAAACAGCCGAGAGAGGCGGCTATCATTTAGTCGAACGAGCTCTCGGTGTGTCTGATGAGATGAGATGGAGAAACCCAGGGAGAGAGAAAGAGACATTTCAGAGGAATTCATTGACAGAGAATAACGTCACTTAATCAAGCGCGGTGGCACTTGTTTCCCTTCCTCTCTCTCGGTTATATGAAGGAATAACCGCGTCCCGGTGGAGAGTCTGTATACTCCACATCAGCATCAGCGTTTATCAGCCTGGCACCCGTTTCTGAAGGCTGGTTCTGATGTCAGCTGCATACTAACTCTGCTCTTACGCTCGCTGCACTGTACGGTGTGCTCGTGTTCTGTAGTCGGGGAATCACTTGGTGACCTGTTACATTATTTGCTAAGATGTGCACAGGCTGAATTTGAAATACTACTCGAAATATTTTGGCCATATGGTAGAATTGGTAAAATATTGTGCTCTTCCAAATTGGGCCAGAAAAGACATTCCCTGTGTCCCAAAGTCCACACTATCCATCCTAAATATGACATGAGATTTCAACAAGTGTGTCCCAAAGCTATCCATCCATCTATCATCCATCAATCTATTCATCTATCCATCCATCTATCATCCATCCATCCATCTATCATCCATCAATCTATTCATCTATCCATCCATCTATCATCCATCCATCTATCATCCATCGATCTATTCATCCATCCATCTATCATCCATCAATCTATTCATCTATCCATCCATCTATCATCCATCAATCTATTCATCCATCCA
>NC_137108.1:50126186-50156186 GCF_949357685.1 Gobio gobio
CTCACTCACAAACACACACAATCACATACACTCATACACTCACACACAAACACAATTATACACTTACACACACACAAACACACACTCAAACACACAGAAACACTGTCATACACACACACACTTACTCACTCACACAGTCACACACACAATTACACAATCACATACTTATACACTCACACAATTACACACTCACACACAATCATACACTCATAGACTCAAACGCTCATAAACCCACACATACTCACTCACGCACACACACACACACAAACACACACTCAAACTCACGCACACACACTCATAGCCTCATATACTCATATACCCACACATACTCACTCATGCACTCATACACACACAAACACACACTTAAACTCACAATCATACACTCATAGCCTCATACACTCTCATACCCACACATACTCACTCACGCATGCACGCACACACACAATCACACACTCTCACACACAATCATACACTCATAGGCCCATACACTCATATACCCACACATACTCACTCACGCACGCACACACACACACACACAATCACACACTCTCACACACAATCATACACTCATAGCCTCATACACTCATATACCCACACATACTCACTCATGCACTCATACACACACAAACACACACTTAAACTCACAATCATACACTCATATACCCACACAAACCTACACTCAAACTAACAATCACACGCTCATAGACTCACACACTCATATACCCACACAAACCTACACTCAAACTAACAATCACACACTCATAGACTCACACACTCATATACCCACACAAACCTACACTCAAACTAACAATCACACGCTCATAGACTCACACATTCATATACCCACACAAATATACACTCAAACTAACAATCACACACTCATATACCCACACAAACACACACTCAAACTAACAATCACACACTCATAGACTCACACACTCATAGACTCACACTCATATACCCACACAAGCACACACTCAAACTAACAATCACACACTCATAGACTCACACACTCATAGACTCACACTCATATACCCACACAAACACACACTCAAACTAACAATCACACACTCATACCCACACAAACCCACACTCAAACTAACAATCACACACTCATACCCACACAAACACACACTCAAACTAACAATCACACACTCATAGACTCACACACTCATAGACTCACACTCATATACCCACACAAGCACACACTCAAACTAACAATCACACACTCATAGACTCACACACTCATAGACTCACACTCATATACCCACACAAACACACACTCAAACTAACAATCACACACTCATAGACTCACACTCATATACGCACACAAACACACACTCAAACTAACAATCACACACTCATAGACTCACACACTCATAGACTCACACTCATATACCCACACAAGCACACACTCAAACTAACAATCACACACTCATAGACTCACACACTCATAGACTCACACTCATATACCCACACAAACACACACTCAAACTAACAATCACACACTCATAGACTCACACTCATATACCCACACAAACACACACTCAAACTAACAATCACACACTCATAGACTCACACTCATATACCCACACAAACACACACTCAAACTAACAATCACACACTCATATACCCACACAAACACACACTCAAACTAACAATCACACACTCAGACTCACACACTCATATACCCACACAAACACACACTCAAACTAACAATCACATACTCATATACCCACACACACACACACTCAAACTAACAATCACACACTCATAGACTCACACGCTCATATACCCACACAAACCCACACTCAAACTAACAATCACACACTCATATACCCACACAAACACACACTCAAACTAACAATCACACAC
Source organism: Gobio gobio (assembly GCF_949357685.1). Classification (NCBI taxonomy): domain Eukaryota; kingdom Metazoa; phylum Chordata; class Actinopteri; order Cypriniformes; family Gobionidae; genus Gobio; species Gobio gobio. Next base: position 50,128,062 of record NC_137108.1, read on the forward strand.
TCATATACCCACACAAACACACACTCAAACTAACAATCACACACTCATATACCCACACAAACACACACTCAAACTAACAATCACACACTCATATACCCACACAAACACACACTCAAACTAACAATCACACACTCATATACCCACACAAACACACACTCAAACTAACAATCACATACTCATATACCCACACACACACACACTCAAACTAACAATCACACACTCATATACCCACACACTCATATACCCACACAAACCCACACTCAAACTAACAATCACACACTCATATACCCACTCAAACTAACAATCACACAATCATAGACTCACACAAACACACACTCAAACTAACAATCACACACTCATATACCCACACACTCATATACCCACACAAACCCACACTCAAACTAACAATCACACACTCATATACCCACACAAACACACACTCAAACTAACAATCACACAATCATAGACTCACACACTCATATACCCACACAAACCCACACTCAAACTAACAATCACACACTCATATACCCACACAAACACACACTCAAACTAACAATCACACAATCATAGACTCACACACTCATATACCCACACAAACCCACACTCAAACTAACAATCACACACTCATATACCCACTCAAACTAACAATCACACACTCATATACCCACACAAACACACACTCAAACTAACAATGACACACTCATATACCCACACAAACACACACTCAAACCAACAATCACACACTCATATACCCACACAAACACACACTCAAACTAACAATCACACACTCATATACCCACACAAACACACACTCAAACTAACAATCACACACTCAGACTCACACACTCATATACCCACACAAACACACACTCAAACTAACAATCACATACTCATATACCCACACACACACACACTCAAACTAACAATCACACACTCATAGACTCACACGCTCATATACCCACACAAACCCACACTCAAACTAACAATCACACACTCATATACCCACACAAACACACACTCAAACTAACAATCACACACTCATATACCCACACAAACACACACTCAAACTAACAATCACACACTCATATACCCACACAAACCCACACTCAAACTAACAATCACACACTCATATACCCACACAAACACACACTCAAACTAACAATCACACACTCATATACCCACACAAACACACACTCAAACTAACAATCACATACTCATATACCCACACACACACACACTCAAACTAACAATCACACACTCATATACCCACACACTCATATACCCACACAAACCCACACTCAAACTAACAATCACACACTCATATACCCACTCAAACTAACAATCACACAATCATAGACTCACACAAACACACACTCAAACTAACAATCACACACTCATATACCCACACACTCATATACCCACACAAACCCACACTCAAACTAACAATCACACACTCATATACCCACACAAACACACACTCAAACTAACAATCACACAATCATAGACTCACACACTCATATACCCACACAAACCCACACTCAAACTAACAATCACACACTCATATACCCACACAAACACACACTCAAACTAACAATCACACAATCATAGACTCACACACTCATATACCCACACAAACCCACACTCAAACTAACAATCACACACTCATATACCCACTCAAACTAACAATCACACACTCATATACCCACACAAACACACACTCAAACTAACAATGACACACTCATATACCCACACAAACACACACTCAAACCAACAATCACACACTCATATACCCACACAAACACACACTCAAACTAACAATCACACACTCATATACCCACACAAACACACACTCAAACTAACAATCACACACTCATACCCACACAAACCCACACTCAAACTAACAATCACACACTCATATACCCACTCAAACTAACAATCACACACTCATATACCCACACTAACACACACTCAAACTAACAATCACACACTCATATACCCACACAAACACACACTCAAACTAACAATCACACACTCATATACCCACACATACATACTCATGCACACACACACACACACACACATTATGACCATGAATATATATATTTTTTTATTTATATTCATTTCCATGCATTTCCATTTATTTTATGTATATTTTGAATTGTGCATGTATAAATCTTTGATTTCTCTCTGTTGTCACAGCTCATGATAGTCACTCATGAAGGTCATTGGCTCTTTAACCCACACTGGCCCCAACACTTCCTGTGCTGAGGGAATGGCTGAAGAGGAGCTGATCTGACACACACACACACACACACACACACACACACACAGCTCGTGTTTGACCAGCTTCACGGTGAGGAATCTCAACTCTAGCAGAATATGATCTTGTGAATGTCTGAGCAGAAGTGGGTTTTGATTTATACTCCGCTCCAAACATGACAAATTCACAGCATAAAAGTATCATAAAAGTTGTGCGTATGACTCGTGTCTTAATCCACTGCATCAGATCAACTAATTGAAAATGTTAAATGGCTAAATGAATGTAATTTATAATTTTTCATGACCTATTGTTCCGGCAGTGAGTCACCAAGCTACTTTTAGTCCTTTAGCCTGACTTGACTTGAGTACTTTTAATTAGGCCTAATTAATGCACTCGTTTATTCATTTCTTTAGCGTGTTGAAGTGTGTGTTGATCTTGATGTGGTGTTTGCAGCACTGCTCTCTAGTGCACTTCAGCGGTACATGATAACTCATCACTATATGATGCTCTGGTCATGAGCTATGACTGATGCTGCAGCAGCTTCTCAAACAAGCACTTTCATGACAAATGACATAAAAACATTCAATATAAAGAAAGCATTAAAGGCACAAATCCTGTGTGTGTTTGTGTTCTATAAACTCCTATCTTAGATCAAATTAACCCAGCATTACATCTATATAGTTTAAACACTAGATGTGTGTACTTCCTTAAAATGGCGATTTTGGCTACACACACGCACACATATACACATGGACACACACACACTTACACACAAATACAAAAAAAATCTGTCTATGTCCTAAAATTTGCTTTTATTTATATTTACACACACATACTCTCACTCACACACACTCATCATACACTCTCTCTCACACACTCGCACACACATACACTCATACACTCTCTCTCTCTCTCTCTCTCTCACACACTCATGCACACACTCACACATACATGCACACACACTCTCATACTCTCATACTCTCATATACTCATTTATTCATTTCATTTATTCATTTATGCATTTGGCAGACGCTTTTATCCAAAGCGACTTACAGTGCCCTTATTACAGGGACAATCCCCCTGGAGCAACATGGAGTAAAGTGCCTTGCTCAAGGACACACTGGTGGTGACCGCTGGGATCAAACCAGCAACCTTCTGTATATCAGTTCCATGGTTTAACCCACTGGACCACCATCTCTCCATATACATACTCATACATATATACACACACACTCATACAGACTCATACTGTACATAGAAACACTCATACACTCACACATATACACAATCACACACAAACTCACACACTTATACACAATCACACACAAACTCACACACTTATACACACACACACACACTTATACACATACGCTCATATACACACGCACTCATACAGACTCATACATGCACACCCTCATACACACTCATACACTCATACATACATACATACATGCATACATACATACATACATACATACATACATACATACATACACACACATAATCACTCTCACACACACACTCTTACAGACTCACATACTCTCATACATACAAACACACATGTACACAATCACACACACACTTTTATACACACACACACACACACACACACACACACACAAACAAACACACTTATAGTTATACACACACTCACACACTCATATACACACACTCATACAGACTCACACATGCACACACACACATGTTTGTTTTTGTGAAATGTGAGGACATTCCATAGGCGTAATGGTTTTTATACCGTACAAACCGTATTTTCTATCCCCTTACACTGACCCTGCCCCTAAACCTAGCCCTCACAGGAGACTGTGCAGTTCACTTTCTGTGAAAAAAACCTCATTCTGTGTGATTTATAAGCATTTTGAAAAGTGAGGACATGGGGAACGTCCTCATATTTCACCCTCTTTTTGTAATACCTATGTCATACCCATGTCATTATACACATTTGTGTCCTGATATTTCACGAAAACACACACACACACACACACAAACACACTTATAGTTATACACACACTCACACACTCATATACACACACTCATACAGACTCACACATGCACACTCATACACACACACACACACATACACAGACACTCATACATACACACACACACACACACACACGCACACTTATACACAGACACTCGTACACTCACACACAATCACTCATACAGACTCACACACTAATATAAACACCCACACACACAATCACTCTCTCACACACACACACACACACGGATACACACACACTCATACACACACACAATCACACACACACACACACACACACTCTCTCTCTCTCACACACACTCATATACACACGTTCTAAAAATGTCATGCTCATAATTTTTTATTATTAGAAAAATGTATTAGAAAATGATTATGAAGCAGACTCATAAATCTGTGTTTAGCATGTCCTGAGATGTGCTATTACGGTTGCAGAGCTCATAAATCCAGTGGGAATTACAGCAGCGTGTAGTTTGACCTCCTGAATCTGAGTTTGACTCAACATTTTTGGCCCTTTCTTCACTAAATGTCCGTAAAGCCCCAGATGTCTGTGTGTTTTCTACACGCTCCTTTTTAACGCACGATCTCTGAAAACGTGGGAAGATCGGCAAACAGAAATCACTCTGAATTCCGTCCTCGCAACACGGCGGAAAACGTTGCGGGATAGAAAAAAAAACATCTATTAGTCTAGTAATTGCACTGTGATTAGCAGATGTGAGTGTTTGGCATGGAGCGGGCTTTCCTGGAGTTTGGAAGACGTGGAGCCGCTGCTGCATCCTGATACAATACAGCCGCACATCCTTCATGTCTTCCTCTCTCTCTCTCCACCCGCCCCCACGGGTCTCCTCTCCCATCCATCCATCCCTTCGCCTCCTCTCCTCTCCTCTGCCTGTCTGGATCTCGCCCAGCTGGCTTCATTAGACTCCTCGCCATCCCAGATCTGCTGCTTTTGTCTGTTGCACATTTTTTGACTGTTTTATCTTAAGCGCTGTCCATCCTGGAGCCTCATAAATATTTCTGCATCTGCTCGAACTGGCTGCTAATGAAACCGTTGCTGTGTCCATTGTGCGTTTGTTTTTTAATTAATCTTTGTGTCCTGCGTTTATTATTATTATCGTTTGTGATCGTCCGCCGATGCGTGAGCTCAAAGAAAAGCTGTTTTTTACTTTATAAGATTACGTTATTCCGTGCTTTTGTCGTTGCTTTCATCGTGTTCAGATGGTGGGATACAGCAGCTTTATTAAATATGATCAATTTTAAGACATAAATAGCCTCGGGGAATCATTTCTCTCGTCTTCGCATTATATAACAAAACTCTTGTAATCATTCGGACAATCTACAATATTTTGGAATATGTATATATAAAGCAGCTTATAATAAACACTGATATAATTGTTCACGAGAAAGGTACCTCATTTATCGTTTGCATAAATGACTCAACTTTATATGTAAATGATATTCATGAAAAACGCATAGCATTTTGAACTCAACAGTTAGACATAGCTCCAAAAAATGTAATTAAAATTACTATAATAGTAATGATAATGTAACACACACGCACATATGTTATATTCAATATATATGATTAAAGATTATTATTATTTAGTTTTTTATTGTTGTTTATTTGTTATTGGGTCACCAAGAACATTTTATTTTGTCAATAAGCAGAAATAAACTGTAAATAGAAATAGGTTTTGCATATTATAACACAATATTTGATGCAAATTATTGATAGACCACAATAATAAGAACACAGCAATAATAATAATGTTATTTGTCATATATAAAAGTATAAAATAGAATTATATGTTATATAAGTGTTTGTATATTTATATAATATATTTTTATTTACAGATTATTTCTGCTGCTTATTGACAAAATATTTTTCTTGTTGACCCAATAATAAGTAAACAATAATGCAATAAAAACAACATAATAGTAATGATAATGTGCATATTGATAGTTATATATATATATTATATATATATTATATATATTTGTTTGAATACTTATATAATTTAAATATTTAAATTTTGTATTTATAGTTTATTTCTGCTTATTGACAAAGTAACATTTTCTTGTTGACCCAATAACAAATAAACAACAACAAAAAAACAACATAATAATAATGATTTTATATTGTTACAATATATATATATATATATATATATATATATATATATATATATATATATATATATATATATATATATATATATATATATATATATATATATATATATATATATATATATATATATATATATAGTTTTTTATGTTTAATAATATGCAGAACCTATTTTTAATTATAGTTTATTTCTGCTTATGGACACAATAACAAATTATTGATAGATCACAACAATAATAAAAAAACAACAGCAATAACGATAATAATAATATTGTTACTTATAATCATATATAATTGCATTTATTTTTATTATATATTTTTTAAACATACACACACATACATATTATATATATATACATATATATATATATATATATATATATATATATATATATATATATATATATATATATATATATATATATATATATATATATATATATATATATATATATATATATATATTATGATGATCTTTGTTTTATAAATAACATTATTATTATTGCTAATGTTGTGTTTTGTCATTGTTTGTTAGTGTCAATAAGCAGAAAACAACAGTAAAGCTATGTTCTGCATATTATCAGGCATAATAATAATAATAGGTATTGTACTGGTAAAGCCCTGTAGTTCATAAGCAGTAAAGCATTATCTGTGCAGGGCTGGGCGCTGGTTGCCGTGGCACCTGACAGTTATGTTGCCCGTGTGTGTGTGTGTGTGTGTGTGTGTGTGTGTGGGTGTGTGTGTGTGGGTGTGTGTGTGTGTGAATGGCAGCCAGATGGTGGAGCGGGTCTCAGGAGAGGGGAACTGGGGCATAGTTGCCACCGCTGGCATGCATAGCCCCATCCTGACCTCCCTCTCTCTCTCTCTCTCTCTCTCTCTCTCTCTCTCTCTCTCTCTCTCTCTCTCTCTCTCTCTCTCTCTCTCTCTCTCTCTCTCTCTCTCTCTCTCTCTCTCTCGTCTGACACTGCACACGGCGACCTAGGAAGGAAAACCACACAGATAGATGATGCATTTATGCAGGAGATTTCACAGATAACATGCAGCGTGCATAAAAACCAAACCAGACCCAGTTTCCCGCCGCTCTTAAAACCTCGCAGCTCCGCGTAACGCAAGATTCTGTAATTTCTCAAGTGGCAAATCAGCCTGGCGCGCTTGCCAAAAGTGGCATAATGCATAACACTTTGGAAGTGTTGTTCTACATCTTTATTTGGCGGATCACAAAAGCGGGCGAGGTGATGGGGAGAACGGGATGTAAAGGTCCCTCTGATTCCTGCCTTATTTATGGAGTGACATTATTTATTTATTTGATTATTTTGTAAATTATTTATTTTTACATTATTTTAATGTGTATTTTTTAGGGTTCATTATAGTTTATTTATATTATGAGAATATTTTGGGCTTAAAACTTTTAATAATATACTATAAAACAATCAAATTAAGGCACAATAGTAAATTCGAGAACTCCGAGAGAGGCTGGAAATAGCTGTGCAAAACTAAATTATTTATTTTTACATTATTGTTAATTGTATTTTTGAGGGGTTATTACACTTTATCTATATTATGAGAATTTTGGGTGCATAAAAACTTCAAAAACATAGACTGTAAAACAATCAAATTAAAGTAAAGTAAAATTATAGTATACAATACTAAATGTAGACTAAATTTGAGAGCTCAGAGAGAGGCTGGAAAATGGCTGAGCAAAACTAAATTATTTATTTTTACATTTATTTTAATGTGTATTTTTTAGGGTTCGTTATAGTTTATTTATATTATGAGAATATTTTGCTTAACTCTTAATAATATACTATAAAACAATTAAATTATAGTATAATAATAAATTTGAGAACTCAGAGAGAGGCTGGAAATAGCTGTGCAAAACTAAATTATTTATTTTCACTTTATTGTTAAGCGTATTTTTGAGGGTTTATTACTCTTTATCTATATTATGAGAATTTTTGGTGCATAAAACCTTCAAAAACATAGACTGTAAAACAATTTAATTAAAGTAAAATTATAGTATACAATACTATATATAGACTTTTTGAGAGCTCAGAGAGAGGCTGGAAAATGGCTGAGCAAAACTAAATTATTTATTTTTACATTATAGTTTAGGTATATCTGTTATGGTTTTTATATTTCATTTATATTATAAGCATTTTTGGTGCATAAAACCTTCAATAAAATGCACTATAAAAAATAAATAAATATTAAGGCACAATTGGAGATCTCAGAGAGAGGCTGGAAATGGCATAATGCATAACACTTTGGAAGTGTTGTTCTACATCTTTATTTGGCGGATCACAAAAGCGGGCGAGGTGATATAAAGGTCCTGCGCCGGACCGGGCTTTGATTCCTGCCTTGTGGAATGAGTTATTTATGGAGTGTCATTATTTATTTATTTGATTATTTTGTAAATTATTTATCTATTGAATTATTAATCCATCCTCATGACAAGCCCTGAATTATGCATGACTTAATTTGAGATTATTGCATTCAGATGCCACATTGTTGCAGTGCGGGATCGCGTTTGCACGTCACATGTGGAAATTAAATCACCCTCCCAGGCCATTTTGTCTTCATTTGAAACAGAAGCTGAGACAGGAACATCAGCCGCTTATCAAAACAAGAGTGACTGCGTTCATCTCATTTCCAGACACTTCTCTGACCTCTCACACACCTCAGATGATGCAGTGACCCGTCCACATATTTCAGGATCTAAATCCCTTTCATTGGAAGTCTTTAACATCAACAACGAACCCTAAGATGTGGTCTATTATTTAGGGATGTCACGTAAATTAAAGGCTTTGTGCATCCCAGAATTAAAATGATCCCATAATTGACACCCTCAAGCCATCCTATGTGTATATGACTTTCTTCTTTCAGTCAATTACAGAGTTATATTTAATAATATCCTGAATCTTCACAGCTTTAGAATGGGGGACGAGATTTTGAAGCCCCAAAAAGTGCATCTATCCATCATATAACTGCTCCACACGACTCCTGGGGTTAATAAAGGCCGTATGAAGCGAAGCAGATAATATCTGTATTTATAACTTGATGAACTTTATAAATCATGGGCGGTAGAGTGACTTCTGACCCGACGCATGATGTGTTGCCAATGTGTTGATTGTGTCGGGTCAGAGGTCACTCGTCACACGTCAGGTCAGAGGTCACTCGTCATGTGTTTTGGGTCAGAGGTCGTTGACTCTCACCTGAGCATACGCTACTCCTATATCTTACGTCACGCGTTGGGTCAGAGGTCACTCATCTTGTGTTGGGTCAGAGGTCACTCATCACACGTCAGGTCAGAGGTCACTCGTCATGTGTCAGAGGTCGTCGACTCTCACCAGAGCTTACGCCACTCCTATATCTTACGTCACGCGTTGGGTCAGAGGTCACTCGTCTTGTGTTGGGTCAGAGGTCACTCCTCACACATCAGGTCAGAGGTCACTCGTCATGTGTTGGGTCAGAGGTCGTCGACTCTCACCTGAGCTTACGCCACTCCTATATCTTGCGTCACTCGTCGGGTCAGAGGTCATGTGTTGGGTCAGAGGTCGTCTCACCTGAGCTTACGCTACTCTTGCATCCTACGTCACTCGTCGGGTCAGAGGTCACTCGTCATGCGTAAGGGTCAGCGGTCATGTGTTGGGTCAGAGGTCGTCTCACCTGAGCTTACGCTACTCTTGCATCCTACGTCACTCGTCGGGTCAGAGGTCACTCATCATGTGTTGGGTCAGATGTCGTCGACTCTCACCAGAGCTTACGCTACGCCTACATCCTACGTCACACGTCAGGTCAGAGGTCACTCGTCATGTGTTGGGTCAGAGGTCATCAACTCTCACCTGAGCTTACGCTACTCCTATATCTTACGTCACGCGTCGGGTCAGAGGTCACTCGTCATGTGTTGGGTCAGAGGTCATCAACTCTCACCTGAGCATACGCTACTCTTGCATCCTACGTCACACGTCAGGTCAGAGGTCACTCGTCATGTGTTGGGTCAGAGGTCATCAACTCTCACCTGAGCTTACGCTACTCCTATATCTTACGTCACGCGTCGGGTCAGAGGTCACTCGTCATGTGTTGGGTCAGAGGTCACTCGTCACACGTCAGGTCAGAGGTCACTCGTCATGTGTTGGGTCAGAGGTCGTCGACTCTCACCTGAGCTTACGCTACAACTATATCCTACATCACATGTCAGGTCAGAGGTCATGCGTTGGGTCAGAGGTCGTCGACTCTCACCTGAGCATACGCTACTCCTATATCTTATGTCACGCGTCAGGTCAGAGGTCATGCGTCGGGTCAGAGGTCACTCATCATGTGTTGGGTCAGAGGTCACTCGTCACACGTCAGGTCAGAGGTCACTCGTCATGTGTTTTGGGTCAGAGGTCACACGTCAGGTCAGAGGTCACTCGTCATGTGTGTTGGGTCAGAGGTCACTCGTCACACGTCAGGTCAGAGGTCACTCGTCATGTGTTTTGGGTCAGAGGTCGTAGACTCTCACCTGAGCATACGCTACTCCTATATCTTACGTCACTTGTCGGGTCAGAGGTCACTCGTCATGCGTCGGGTCAGAGGTCACACGTCAGGTCAGAGGTCACTCGTCATGTGTTTTGGGTCAGAGGTCGTCGACTCTCACCTGAGCATACGCTACTCCTATATCTTACGTCACTCGTCGGGTCAGAGGTCACTCGTCATGTGTCGGGTCAGAGGTCACTCGTCATGTGTCGGGTCAGAGGTCACTCGTCATGTGTTGGGTCAGAGGTCACACATCATGCGTCAGGTCAGATGTCATTCGTCATGCGTTGGGTCAGAGGTCACTCGTCATGTGTCAGGTCAGAGGTCACTCATAACAGTTTATACCTCAGAGATTTAATGTAACTACAGTGCCTTATGGTAGAGTAAGTTACTGTTAAACCCTGGCTCAATTTACCCCACATCATTTGGCTCACTTTGCTGCCATTTTGGACAAAGCTATCTAATTCAGGCTAACATTTAGATAAATTATTTGCATGGTTAAATCACCAGCATGAACCATAAATATTTTTAGACCTGTACAAATTTGCTTTGATGCGATTGCATCTGTGGTGTTAAATTGTTACTTTGACAAGTACCTTCCACTCCTCGCATGTGCTTCTCCTTTTCACAGTCTAGCGGAAATGATGGGTGTTTCCAAAATATACGGTCACATGACAATGAATGGTTTCCAAGATAAGGGCGAGGGGGGGGGGTCAACTTACCCGCCGGCTCATCTTACCCCACCGGCAGGGGCGTGAATTTCATCTAACAGTTGGGGGGGGACAATAAACATGAAATTTCTCAAGAGCAATTTTTGGGGGGGACTCAAAATGTTTCTAAACTTAAAACGCTTTTTTTTTTTTGTCCCTTTTGCGTTTGTATTGTTTCACTAACATAATTATTTTAAGTATATATATCATTATAAGATATATAGTGGTGGGCATAGATACTTTTTTTAATCTAGATTAATCTCACTGTAATCTTGGAATCTAGATTAAAATGGCTCATTGGAATTCTGCCGAAGGCATTCAGAATATGTGTGATTGTTTGTCTTTTGTAGTTTGAATAATAAATAACTTCTGTCCCTTTAAGACCTGACGCACACATGGATCCCAAATACTGTTCATGTGAGCTGGTTACGACTGTGTTTACGCTAAAACTCACCAAGATGGGCATTGAGACATTTTTTGAGTGTATTTGACCATTAATAAGCTGGAAAAAGGAGATCATTTTTGCACTTGTATGTCAGAGGCGGCTTTATTACGGTATGTGTGTGTGCGCTTCAGATGCAAGCGCGAAATCTGCGGGAATTAGAATTAACGTTATGTGCAACCCGCGCGAAATTCAGACCCGTCACGCCAACACTAACACGCAGTCATGAGGAAAAATCCAGCAGAACATGCGTTCGCAATGTTCAGAGTGTTAAACGGACTGAATGAGAGGCGGGTGTGTGTCAACTCACTGTCGGTCGGAGAGGAGAGGAGAGCGCCGCTGATATCGATACTGTAGAAAATGAGTATCATATCGTTTCAGATATTTCAGTATCGATACATAGCGAAATATGGATATTTTTGACAACACTAGTAGGCATACACACAGGTACGAAGACTCGTTCTCTCGCCCCTACAGTGCAATTCGGCCAGGTATACATCCGCGCTAAAATATATAGGTGAAAGTCATCATAGCTTGCGTAGTATAGACCCAGCTCCCAACCCAACTTTGAGAATAGATTAACGGCGATATTTTTTTATCGCCCAATAAGAGTCTCACGTTAACGCCAATAACGGCCCACCACTAATTATTTACAATACTCAGCATGGTTTTTAGGGGGGGACAGCCCTCAGATTAGACCCATGCGATTTACGCCCCTAATTTTACCCCCCTCACGCCTACAGCGGGACAAGATCATTTTTAATCATTGTTTTATTGATGCTCCAATGTGACGGTGACCTATCAAACCCTATTTTAGCCACCTGTTACTTTTTCAAACACCTTCAACATTTTCTTATATATATTTGTTAATTAAATATAATATTTAAATAAAATACAGAATTTATATTCTATATAGCTATATATATATTTTTTAATTATTATTATTCATTTAATTAAAAATTTAAATGAATATAATTAAAATTATTAAATTATATTTATATAAAATACAGAACTTATATTCTATATATATATTGTATAATTAATTTAATTTACAATTTAAAAGAATGTAATTAAATATAATATTTACAATTAAAATAAAAGCGTACGGCGGGCCAAGATAAAAGGGCGTGGATCAACATACCCGCCGGCTCATCTTACCCCACCCGCACCTACAGCGGGATGAGATCATTTTGTATCTTTTTAATCGATAATTTTATCGATGCTCCAATGTGACGGTGACCTATCAAACCCTATTTTAGCCCCCCGTTACTTTTTCAAACGGCCTAACAGAGGTTTTTACCGTCTTAAAGCGTGCCAACGTCTGTGTCATTCCCATTGCTTTGTAATTAACCCGAGAAGCCGGAATAACAACCCTGAACTCAACAGAACAGAAGAGCAATTAACCCAAGCGGATGGGGGTTTGTTTTGTAAATCACACCGAGGTCACGATGTGAAAAGCAACGGTTGAGCCGTTCTGATAACCTCTCATGGTTTCTAGTCACACTGATCGATTTATCTGCGCTTTTCACACCGGCGATTATCACCGTGGATTATATCAATGCTCTGCTTCTCCACGGATGCGTCTGGTCTGCTACTTGTCGAGCTGAAGCGTCGTGTTTGCATCTGTCTCTGTAATTCAAAATCCGTGCGTCTGATTTAAAAGCACGAGCGCGGGTCCTTCATCAACACTTGAAACTTGTGAGACTGTGCCTCACCTATAAAAAGTGGAGGAAACCGTAAAGCAGGAGACGCATTGTCGAGTGCGCTTCTCTCTTCTCACTCTCGCCGTAATGAAGCATTCATTATGATTATTTTATAGGCCTGAAGTTTTTAAAAACTACAAGAATGCATTACTCTGCATAATGAACAGCTGTTGTGGCAACAAGCACATACATTATGCATAAAAAATTATTTCAATTTTGATTGTAGATGCTGATTTATTGAGACAAGTCTAGCTTACTGCCATAATGGAGTTGGGATATGCTTCTGTTGTGTTATTTCCATAATTAATAACAGGAAGCGCGTTATATGCACGCTTCGTATTTATGTCGAATCGCACTTGAGCCATAATAAATACGGGCTAAAACCGAAGAGTGTTAATTATGCATCAGACCGCAACTACGACATCATAAATGCATATTTCACTCATTTTAAAAGGGTCCCGCCACAATGTGCTTTTTTTGTCGAAGGTGAGAAGTTAGAGAAAGTGTTACGCCGCGGCTCCGCGGGGAAGAACTTGTCATTTGTATGAAAGCTGTGAATTGAGCTGGCGGTGCCAGTTGACTGTCAGGAGGACGCTAATATAACGGTTCCAGGAGTCCCGATCCCGAAGTCCACGTGCGGTTTCCCACATGCCACATGGGACGGAGCACAGAAGAATTAATGATTTGAAGACTCGTCGTTGATAAATAATTTATTCTGGCCCCGAGGATGGTTAGGAGCAGAGTAAAAGACTAATAAATCATTTGTGCCGCTGCTCGTTGTCACTTTCGATTATTTCTGGCTTTGTGATAAACTGCTGCACCTGCCAGCTGCTGTTTTGAGTCGGAGCGGCCAACTTTCCCCAAAAGTAGTCACCCTTTCTTCAACCAGCACTTCCTTCCTGTGATGATTCATCGCCGCCGCTTCCAGGCCGGCTGACAGTGGAACTCAAATGATATTCCCGGGAGAGAATCCCAAAAGAGTTTAGTGAGGAAGTGTGGCTTATAAGTATATGACCTTACAGGGGGGGTGGTATTATCCCCACGGGACCACAGCGTTCCCATCACACACGTGCACTTAAGTTGGAATGGCTAATATGGGAATATGGGAGGAAATATGATTTCATATTTTGCGGTAGAAAAACACTTTTAAAAGAAATTAGGGATGTCGAGTTTTCATTCGACATTCAAAATTTGCTGCAGACCGTAAATTATATTAAATATAATATTTATATAAAATACAAGAGTTTTTTCTATAGTTGCTAATGTGACACCACAGACTGAACTACATGAAGCATTGCTTGGTCATTGGCTGAGCTAAACTGGTATCATCTGATTGTGTAGTTAAATTGAATTGGTTGATTGTAATCGCATCCCTTTCTATCAAAGTTATCTGACATTATCAAGATGACAGTTTAAATCTGAGTTCTTCTCATAATTTATTAGCATTTTCTAAACTATTGCGGATAAACAGTGATAATGTGAGAAATGTGGAAGGTGTCTGAATACATTTTGGTGTGTGTGTGTGTGTGTATAGTCAAACCAAAATGTATTCAGACACCTTCAACATTTTCTCATATATATAATTGTTAATTAAATATAATATTTATATAAAATACAGAATTTATATATATATATATATATATATATATATATATATATATATATATAATTATAATTATAATTATTAAATATTATTTACTATATATGTAAAATACAATATTTCTATTAAAAACATTAATATAATTAAATATAATATTTAAGAATATAATATTTTAAAACATTATTTTAAAACAATATTTTCTTATATATATATATATATATATATATATATATATATATATATATATATATATATATATATATATATATATATATATATATATATAATTATTAATTACATATAATATTTAATATTTATATAAAATACAGAACTTATATTCTATATATTTTTATTATTATTAATTTAATTTACAATTTAAAAGAATATAATTAAATATAATATTTAAAATTAAAATGATAAAATTATATATAAAAAACATGAATTAATATAATTAAATATAATATTTAAGAATATAATATTTTTAAATGTAAATTAATATACATAAATATAATTACTATTTATATGAAATACAATGATTTATTTTATACATGTTATTTGTGCGCACAGCTATTTAATAGTGTGTGTGTGTGTGTGTGTGTGTGTGTGTGTGTGTGTGTGTGTGTACATGTATAACATTTGTATGAACTTTATGTATTAATAAATAAATATTGTTGCTTTTATTAAATTGAATTCAAAGCTGTAAATGTTTTTAAAAAATCATTTATTGAAGTCCTGCCTTATGGTATTTTAATTTCTCACATCCTCTTGAGTTGGTCAAGCACGTCTATTGTACATTTGTTGTAAAATGTAACGTTTTTATTTCCTCATACAGCTAACACGTGGCAATAACTTTCCCAATACCATGAGCTAAATCCACAGGCATCCCTGAATGCGTGAATGTAAACGTTTGGCCCTTGTTAATCACACGTCTTGAATGATTATTTGCACAACGGCTTGTTTTTGAGCATTGGTTACTTCTCGCCCTTGGGGATTGACGGCAGGAACGAGCCCTCGAGCGGCTTCAAACGCGTCTGAGCACGTGACTCCGAATCTCACCCTCCACGTTTCAAAAGAAAGTGATTCAGATGTTAATTAACTGTTACTTATAGCCGACGACCTCCAGCGCATTTGCCACCTGTGCCGGAATGAGGCGAAATGGCCCTTGAAGCCTGGAAGTGTTGAGCAAACAGTCCTCCGCACAAGGTGCAATCACTGCACGGGAAAAAGCCCCTGCGTCTGCTGCGCGTGGAATCTTATTAGGTAATGACAGAGTAGGAGGTAATCAAGTTGAGATTGTGTCTTTCTCAGAAAGAGGACAAAAGGAAGCACTGGAATGGAGGAGCTCATTCGAAGTGATGAGATGAATGTAAAAGCAAATTGAAAGCCCAAAGATTTCCATGGCGCGCGCGCGTGGATCTCTCGTCGCTCTTCTTTTCTTCGGCCCCCCGAATTAGTTCCTTCAGAACCTGTTAAGGGTTGAAAGGAAATAATATGTTGTGAATTGTCTTCTCTCTGAACTGATTAAGTCAATGCTTATAATCATAGCTCCTTAAAACACATGTCTAGTGTCAACCCATCTCGCCCTTTTTTTATGAACATATAAATTACACTGATTAACACTGGTATGTATTTTCACTTTTATTTCAATACAACAGATTGCATATTGTAGCGATGTGAAAATATGTTACGAGGTGTAAAAATGTCTTTTTAATTCTGCGCGGCAACAACACGTTGCCATTGTTAACATTCAGAGACGTGTCAGGACGTCCATATTTTGTCACACATTGAAATGAAGCCGGCGTGCGGGACTTGGCAAGCAGCCCGTCAGTGTTTACCACACCACCAGAACTGCATCGCAGGCTTTGTTTGTCATCCCTTCGCTTTGTTTCACGGCCCGCTTTCCTAACGGAGAACAACTTGTGCCCGTTCACCAGATGCCAGGGCTAGTTCTGGGGCTGGGAAATGATCCGGCCCGGTTGGGCGCGGGTGGAACTGCTGGACTGGCATAATCACACGTTTGTGATCCTGCTGAAATCATTCAAACATTTGTGGTAAGATTAAAAAACGAGAGTGGGTACTTTTAATCAGCAAGGATGCATTAACATTGATCAAAAGTGACAGTGAAGACATTTATGATGTTACAAATTCATCTTTGATCACAGGAATAAATTACACTTGACTGTATATTCACATAGAAAACAAATATTTTTACTGTATTTTTGATCAAATAAATGCAGCCTTGGTGAGCATTAAACAATTATATATATATATTTGTAATTATTTAAACAATTTGAGTTTATAAAAAATCTATTATTTATATATTCTGTATGTCATGTTTATCAAAAGAACATTTATAAAAAAAAAAAATGTCAGGCATAACATTATGACCGTGTGAAGTGACTAACCCTGATGATCTCCTGTTAGTGGGTGGGATATATTAGGCAGCAAGTGAACATTTTGCCCTCAAAGTTGATGTGTTAGAAGCAGGAAAAATGGGCAAGCGTAAGGATTTGAGCGACCAGATTGTGACGGCTAGTCGACTGGGTCAGAGCATCTCCAAAACTGCAGCTCTTGTAGGGTGTTCCCTATCTGCAGTGGTCAGTCTCTATCAAAAGTGCTCCAAAGAAGGACCAGTGGAGAACCGGCCACAGGGTCATGAAGGACCAGTGGAGAACCGGCCACAGGGTCATGAAGGACCAGTGGAGAACCGGCCACAGGGTCATGAAGGACCAGTGGAGAACCGGCCACAGGGTCATGAAGGACCAGTGGAGAACCGGCCACAGGGTCATGGAGGACCAGTGGAGAACCGGCCACAGGGTCATGGAGGACCAGTGGAGAACCGACCACAGGGTCATGGAGGACCAGTGGAGAACCGGCCACAGGGTCATGGAGGACCAGTGGAGAACCGGCCACAGGGTCATGGAGGACCAGTGGAGAACCGGCCACAGGGTCATGGAGGTCCAGTGGAGAACCGGCCACAGGGTCATGAAGGACCAGTGGAGAACCGGCCACAGGGTCATGGAGGACCAGTGGAGAACCGGCCACAGGGTCATGGAGGACCAGTGGAGAACCGGCCACAGGGTCATGAAGGACCAGTGGAGAACCGGCCACAGGGTCATGGAGGACCAGTGGAGAACCGGCCACAGGGTCATGGAGGACCAGTGGAGAACCGGCCACAGGGTCATGGAGGACCAGTGGAGAACCGGCCACAGGGTCATGAAGGACCAGTGGAGAACCGGCCACAGGGTCATGAAGGACCAGTGGAGAACCGGCCACAGGGTCATGGAGGACCAGTGGAGAACCGGCCACAGGGTCATGAAGGACCAGTGGAGAACCGGCCACAGGGTCATGAAGGACCAGTGGAGAACCGGCCACAGGGTCATGGAGGACCAGTGGAGAACCGACCACAGGGTCATGGAGGACCAGTGGAGAACCGGCCACAGGGTCATGAAGGACCAGTGGAGAACCAGCCACAGGGTCATGGAGGACCAGTGGAGAACCGGCCACAGGGTCATGGAGGACCAGTGGAGAACCAGCCACAGGGTCATGGAGGACCAGTGGAGAACCGGCCACAGGGTCATGGAGGACCAGTGGAGAACCGGCCACAGGGTGATGGGCGGCCGAGGCTCATTGATGCCCGTGTGGGCCGATCAAACAGACGAGCTACTGGAGCTCAAACTGCTCAAGAAGTTAATGCTGGTTCTGATAGAAAGGTGTCAGAATACACAGAGCATCTCAGTTTGTTGTGTATGGGGCGGCACAGCCGCTGACCAGTGCCCATGTTGACCCCTGACCTCCGCCCAAAGCCCAACAGTGGCACGTGAGCATCAGAACTGGACCACAGAGCAATGGAAGAAGGTGGCCTAGTCTGAGGATCACGTGTTCTGCTACATCGCGTGGATGGCCGGGTGTGTGTGTGTGTGGCTTACCTGGGGAACACATGGCACCAGGTGCATTATGGGAAGAAGGCGAGCCGGCGGAGGCAGTGATGCTTTGGGCAATGTTCTGCTGGGAAACCTTGGGTTCTCCATCCATGTGGATGTTCCTTTGACACGTCCCACCTACATAAGCAATGTTGCAGACCATCTATGGAAACGGTATTCCCTGGTGCAGTGTTAATTTCGTTGACGAATAATTTTCGTCATAATTTTCGTCAACAACCTTTTTTCACTGACGAAAACTAAATTAATTTAGACATTTCAAAATAAGAGTCCCGGTGTTTTTCGAGCTTGTTTATCATTAAAAAATCACGCATTATATATTCATTTTTGGTTACACAATAAACTGTATTTAATGTAATTCCCATTTAATTCATAGTCAGGAGGAAAGACCAGTATTTGACACATATTCTATAAAGTATCAGGGTTATAATAGTTAACTAAAACCATTTAAAAAAACTTCATTACTTTAAATTAAATAAATGTTAACTGAAATAAAAAAATAAACAAACTTATTTGAAGTTTTAGCTTAACCTGATATGGCCTACTGACTAAAACAGAAATACAAAGTTATAAAATCTATATAGCTGTTTTTAAAAAACAGACAAAAAAAGTGAATTAAGCTCTTTCTTGTATTTTTAATGTCAAAAACAAAATGATGTCAAAATGTCAGTTCAAGTGACAGTCGGTTATGTAATGCTTAATGCTTAATGTATTACAATTTAACTAAACTCTTTAGATTTTAGGAGAATAAAACCACTGTAGATTTAGTCGACTAAAATCTTATGATATTTAGTCGACTAAAACTAGACTAAAACTAAAAACAATTCAAGTGACTAAAATATGACTAAAACTAAATGGCATTTTAGTCAAAAGACTATGACTTAAACTAAATCAAAATTTGCTATCAAAATGAACACTGCCCTGGTGACTGTGGCTCTTTCAGCAGATAATGCGCCACCACAAAGCACAAATGCTTCAGGAATAGTTTGAGGAGCACAACAACGAGTTTGAGGCGTCGACTTGACCTCCAAATTCCCCAGATCTCAATCCAATCGAGCATCTGTGGGATGTGCTGAGACAAACAAGTCCATGGAGGCCCCACCTCACAACTTACAGGACTTAAAGGATCTGCTGCTAACAATCTATATCTTTGTGCCAGATACCACAGCACACCTTCAGGGGTCTAGAGGAGTCCATGCCTCGACGGGATCATGTGTATATAAATCTGTAATTATTAAAAAAAAAAAAAATCATATATTTATATAAAACACTATTTATACTTTTTTATTAAAAAGTGGCACAAAATCATGATGATGATGATGATGTCCAGGTCTGTGTTTCCAGATGTGTGTGCGGTGCAGGACAGATGCAGGCCGGTGTGTGTGAGGGGAAGCGCTCATGCAGTCGGGCCGGTGGAAGTTGTGCATAGGCAGAGCTGCATTAATTGGAGGTGTCACGGCCTTCACCGCAGCTTTCACGCTTCACTCGCCGCCTAATGTAAATTAGAGGCTACACAAGTTATCCATTTGAGATATCGAGCTGGTATAGAGATAAAGCCGTGCACTTACTCTCCGCAGGTGCCCGGGGACCATGCTCCGTTTATCTGTCGCCTGCATTACTGCACGCAGCCACTCGCTGCAGGTGCCATCAAATATTCAACGCTAACCTCCTTTCCTTTACTGACCAAACCAAAGTGGTCACTTGGGCCCCGTGGCGAGGCGGAGAGTTTTTCTTCTCTTCAATTTTCCTTTATTCCAAACAAAAACAAAGTGTGCTCATCTGGAGCAGGCCTTCTTTCGGGAACGGGTGATATTTTTGTAGCTCATGAGAGTTCCTTGCCTCTCTGCTTCCATTCAAAGTTGGTAATATTGCGAGAGCATTCGCTAATAAAGCAGTGGATCCATCCCATGTGTTCAAGATTACAAATTGCCACTTCCTGGGAAATTGGCGCAAAATATAAGTAATAAAAATAAAAGGTTCTGGTTTTGCCCTCCATCATAAATGAGTGTCGGAAACTCATAAACGCTGTCATGATCTCTTGTGTTGGGATGCTGGTGTTTGGGAACGCAATCGTGTGAGAGCAAATCATTCTGATCACACACTTCGGGCGTTTCTAGAGATGTTCCGATACCCTTTTTCCCTTCCCGATACCGATTCCGATACCTGGGCTCAGGAGTACTGATCCGATACCTGTGTGTGTGTGTGTCTGTATATACAGCTGTTTAAACTACTAGCCCTGTATGAATTGCTAGAATTATTTTATAGTGTGTCAAAGACTTATCCCTTAATAAAACATGAACAAATACATACTGTGAACTTCTGTATTTATTACAGTATTTTTATTATCCGACATGCATTTGACAGTAATATTATTTATTTTTCTTAAGCGAAAAAGAACTTCAAATGCAGCCACAAATCTAACACTGCAAACTGAAAAAGGTATTTTTTAGTTTTACAATATTACTGTATTAAAACTGGGCAACAAATAAAAATTATATATTAATCGGAAAATAATCTCTTTACAACAAAACAAGTGAAAAAGAAGCAACCGTCTAGGTATTATTATTATTAGTAGAGACGTATTATTATTTCTTAGAGAAGTAGCTAAATCTACTGTACAGCAGTAGCCTAATATATTCTGTCAATTTCTTCACGTTAAACCAAACTTTTATTTTGACGGGTTGAAGATATTTCAGTGTCTGTGTTCATTATATGACAGTTTTCTCAAATGAAACGCTTAATTCTCATGAATTGACAGTTTATGCGTTCGTGTCCTCATATAGTGACCATCGACTGTGAATATGGACGTAGAGAAACTGGGGGATGTTGCCGCTTGATAGTGACACACACACGGCAGAGATTACAAAGACAGCGAGCTAACGCATTTTCATTTCTTCGCTGCTCTGAACAGTGGTTGCTTGTGGCAACACAGCACAACTTCCTGTGTTTGCAATGCATTCTGAGCAGCGAAGAAGAACCGTGCAAAGCTAGCGGTCATAATAACTAGGTCTTGTTTAGGAAAATGGTATCAGATCGGTACATGGGTTCAAGTACTCGCCGATACCGATACCAGAATTTGTTGTGGTATCGGTGATATTTCCGATACTTGTATTGGAATCGGAACAACTCTAGGCGTTTCAGAGCCACCAAACCAACATTTGAGATGGTGCGACGCCATTGGTTCACTGGTTAGTCCCGTTATCCAATCACATCCTCTGTTGTTGTTTTTTGCCGTGCATAGACTTGGTCGGCATTACTGGGAACGTCTACAAAACGTCATATCCCCCATATGCCGTGGGGGGAAACAAGCCATTAGAATGACCGTGTGTAGACCTTGTTAGACGCTTTATCTTTACTCTTTGTGATGATTACGATTTATTTTTGCTTGAAAAGTTGCTATGTGGCGTTCTGCACCTCTAATAAGTAAAAAAAACCCGATCTGAAGTTTTTTATACAGACGGAGCCGCTCGTCAATTCCGAAAGCCTGTGCAATACGTCCATTACAATGAAACATCTGCACTACATGATGCCGGTATTATTGTAAAGATTAAAAAAAGAGATTTCATTAATTGCAATGGCAAAACTTTGTTGAACAAAACACCAATAAAATCTTGTCACGGGACTCAATTTATCGTTAAAGCAGTTTTTCGCGATGAGCGATCACAGCCACATAATGCGTGAGGTTATTAATGTACAAAACATTCAAAAGTCTTTATTTCATGACGGGAAGGGCTGGGCTCATGCTTGTCCTTCAAGATAATATAACTTCTGAATGGTTTCTTTAAAAATTATCAATTGATAACCAATTTCCACATATTAACTATTGTGGGCGTCAGCCATTTTGAATTTTGTCCTAAAATGCTGTATTTTAAAAACGCATTGTTACGAAAATCTGTATGTTTAGTTTAACTGGTCTTGATAGATTCCTTGGGTCATGCCGAGAACAATGATACCAATTATGCCATATTTGCGCGACCTTGCTGTACACCATTTTGAATTTCTTTGAAAACGTACTTTTTCGAACTTCTCCTAGACCTAAAACTACCCAAACACTGAAGAAATAACCCCCCAAAGAAATGGCTCAACCCAGGATTTGGGTAGAAAAAATATATATTTTTAGAGTGAAGTATATAATAGATATATCATAGGTATATCATATACTTTAGAGTGAAGTATACCAGCGTTTTTTATTTATGTAT
Organism: Gobio gobio; assembly: GCF_949357685.1. Lineage (NCBI taxonomy): Eukaryota > Metazoa > Chordata > Actinopteri > Cypriniformes > Gobionidae > Gobio > Gobio gobio. Next base: position 50,151,580 of record NC_137108.1, read on the forward strand.
TTATTGTATTTATGTTGATCATTTTCACAAAAGTTTCATGGCCCCGCAGAATATTTTGTTGTATGAATATCTGAATATGCAATATATCAAAAGCTGCTTTTAAACTACAAACCTGTTTTATTCCAGCTTCATGCATTCTTCAACACTTGAATGTGAATAAGTTTCATAAAAAGCTAAATTTTGAGCAAAATGCTGAGAAAATTGTGTTTTTGTCAAAGACTACATCCGGATCAGATTCAGAACGATGATCAAACACGGATGGAGTCCATAACATCCCTAAAGCTTCACAGTCCTGTAGCTCGTCCTGGGTCCACATCTCATTCAGTAACATTAGGCCGTTTTGATTTATATGTTGTTTATATCAGTGCTTGAAGTGGAATAAATAAAGTGCCGGTACTCACCAGAGGGGGCGGGGCTTTGTTGGGGGCGTGGTTATGGGGGGATTGTTTAGTCAATAATTCAAGAAGGTCTGTATTTTAAAGCTCTTTCTAACTTGTTTTCAGCCTAGAACTAACATATAGTTCTTGTGATTGTTTAACTATATCATTTGTTACAATAAGGGTTTATTTACAAAGCAAGACCATTGACGGCACCTCATTAGGCCTACCATGCAGGCCAATGTTAACTCTTTTCTTTCTTTTTTCTAATCAAATAGCAACATAGTTAGAAACTATTGCTACAACATGCGGCTGTTGTCATCGGTAGAAGTAGTGTCACTCTCGTCCTCGTCACCACTTGTGACCGCGACCGCGGCACAAGTGCTTTGTATTTTAACCGAGCAGCTATGGTTACGCGTTTCACACACCCTCTCCGGACCACATTGAGTTGTTGACACTAGGCTTGTTTGAGATGAGCAGAATCTGTGCAGAACCGATCACCGGTGATCAGCGCAAGATGAATGCCGGTTAGAAATGTGTCTGAGGGCGGTCCGCCTTGCTCTGATGTCATGCTGACCTATGTCAAAAAACTCTTGCGAGCAAAAGGCGGATGTGTCGGATTCTGCAGTCGAGCGCAGTTGCTGAGCAAAAGCATGATGGGAAACGACTTGCTGACGACACAGCTTAATGCTTATTGGTTTAAACAACCGTGATGAATGGTTCTTTTATAAAATGTTTGATTTTAAAACTCTGATATATCATGTTTTTGTTTGAATATTCCCAAACTCTCGGACAGTGCGATCTCTCTGTGGGTGATGTGATTGTTGTAATATATAAAAAAGTATATAAAACGTTTTTATATACTTTTTTATATATATGACAACAATTTTTATTAAGTTTTTATTAAAAACTAGTATGTAATTAAAGTAAAAATGATTGATAAACACGTCTTTCGAATGGAAATAAATAACAAAAACTTTGGGTGTCTTGTTCATCATATTTATTTTCATATAAAAGCAAAAGAACTTAAATTACATCCAGTTCATCAGCAACAAAGCGCACGAGTGTGAATCCCGCAATATCCGCCTTTGATCTCGCAGTTGTCTGATCCACTACAAGAAGAGAGAACTGTCCGTCTTGCCTGCACTTTTTTCACTCCTCCCCTCACTGCAGCCGCATAGTCTCGGCTGAATTTCAGGCGAGGCGCATCTCAAACAAGCCTACTGACAGCGGCAAAAGCGACGCATGCGCTTTTCACTTGTAAAACTCAAGGGTGTATGGGTAATGTAGTCTCTGCTCGCAAATGAGCGTACCGGTACGCTAAAAGCCCGTTCTGGGCGCTCGGAAAGGTGGCAGTACGCTCAAGAGCTATATTTGGAAGTGGCGGTACTGAGTACCGGCGCGTACCGGCCCACTTAAAGCACTGGTTAAAATGATGTTGATAAAGCGTTATTTTACATATGATATCGCTTGTTTCTGCTTCTTCTTCGCCTGTGTTTTGATCAGGAGATTCTGTAGTCTTTCAGTAGATGTGTAATAGCGGCCCCTAACGTATAACAGTGAAATCCGGGGAAAGAGTTAAATGTTATCTTGTCCCACACATCATCAGACAGAGCATCTGCCCTCAGGCTTTGGCTTCCTCCGACGGACACGCGAGTGACAGCAGGCCGCTGTTCGTCTGCTCGGTGACACGCGCCTAATCTGATAACGAATGGGGACAGGTTGCTTTCCCCGTACCTGGCAAGTACTTCCCAACCTGCATGCGTGGATTTCCTCGGATAAGACCCGTCTTGGCAACCGCTGGGATCCTCTGGAGAATAGTTATAGGGTGATTAATCATTGTTTAGGCGCGGAGTGTGTGGGAAGAATGGGAAAGCGGCGTTTCACACCTCTGAGGCAATTAATCCCTGTGATCTCCACCAGGTTTGTCTTGTAGATAAGTCAGGGTACAAAACTGTTCCTAATTTATCAACCCACTCATGCCATCCGGCATAAAACACACAATTTATTTCCAATCATTTATAGTCAAATTTTAAAAAGAGTGACTTTGCCACATCCAAGTGTGCCTTATATTAGCTTCATATAAACTAAGTACCCGAGATTACAATGGGAATCTTGTTTTATTGTGCACATCTGGTCGAGTCACAATGCATTTTCTCATTTGCAAGCTAAATTTTGGAGCGAATGTGGCATAAATCATTTTACTAATAAGAAGCATAAGTGACATGAAGTCATCTCGGAAACAAAGGAAGAACATATGGCCTTAAAATCACGCTGAGGTATGTAACCTACGCTTCAGATAATGCCGTTTCCCATTCAGGAAATTCTCCTGAACTTCCTGTTGATCAAATCATCCTGGAAAATGTGGCATGGTTTCCATATTGAAGCAGCACAACTGTTTTAAACTCGGATAATAATTATACATGTGTGTTGAGCAGCAAATCATCATATTAGAATGATTTGTGAAGGATCATGTGATGCTGAAGACTGATGATAAATTCAGCTTTGATCACAGGAATAAATTACACATTACTGTATATTCACATAGAAAACGGTTATTTTAAATTGCAAAAATATTTCAACATTTTCATAAATTCCATAAAAATATCAACACACACAAAACAATTTCTACTTAAAATTGTAAGTTTAGTCAACTCAAATATCCAAGTTTTCACTTAGTATAACTTTATCTTTCAAGTTGACTAAACTTACAATTTTTAAGGCAGCCAAACACTTACTTTTTTAAGTTAAATTATTATTATTTATTTATTTTATAGCGTATTAGAATGATTTCTTAATGATGATAAATTCATCTTTGATCACAGGAATAAATTACACATTACTGTATATTCACATAGAAAACGGTTATTTTAAATTGCAAAAATATTTCAAAATTTTCATAAACTTCCATAAAAATATTTAGTCATGTGACACTAAAGACTGGAGTAATGATAAACTCAGCTTTGATCACAGGATATAAATTACACATTACTGTATATTAACATAGAAAACACTTATTTTAAATTGCAAAAATATTTCAAAATTTTCATAAACTTCCATAAAAATATTTAGTCATGTGACACTAAAGACTGGAGTAATGATAAACTCAGCTTTGATCACAGGATATAAATTACACATTACTGTATATTAACATAGAAAACACTTATTTTAAATTGCAAAAATATTTCAAAATTTTCATAAACTTCCATAAAAATATCAGGCAGATGCACAACTATCAACACACACAAATAGTTTCAACTTAAAATTGTAAGTTTATTCAACTCAAATCTAAAAATATCCAAGTTGTCACTTAGTATAACTTTATCTTTCAAGTTGAAACTTGCATTTTTAAGTTAAATTATTATTATTATTATTATTACAGCGTATTAAAATGATTTCTTAATAATAATGACAAAATTCAGCTTTGATAACAGGATATAAATTACACATTACTGCAAAAATATTTCAACATTTTCATAAACTTCCATAAAAATATTTACTCATGTGACTCTAAAGACAAGGAGGAATGATGATAAACTCAGCTTTGAGCACAGGATATAAATTACACTTGACTATATATTCACATAGAGGAACATCTGATTTAAATCACAAAAATATAATAAATTTGACTCAATTGAAACGAGCATACGACAAGCTTTTCCTTTGTTAGGAAACATCTGAGTGATGGCGTTTCTAATGTATAGTGTGAAAGAGGAAATTCTCCTTGACTCCCGATTAAACTCCATGCATCCCATCAACACTTAAACGCAATCGATGCGGCCATTATAAGATCACGAAGCCTATTCTTTGAGCGCGTCGAGAAGGCATCAGCCAAAGACTGGAGTAATGATGATAAACTCAGCTTTGATCACAGGATATAAATTACACATTACTGTATATTCACATAGAAAACACTTATTTTAAATTGCAAAAATATTTCCAAATTTTCATAAACTTCCATAAAAATATCAAGCAGCTGCACAACTATCAACACACAAAAATAGTTTCAACTTAAAATTGTAAGTTTAGTCAACTCAAATATCCAAGTTGTCACTTAGTATAACTTTATCTTTCAAGTTGAAACTTGCATTTTTAAGTTAAATTATTATTATTATTTTTACAGTGTATTAAAATGATTTCTTAATAATAGGGCTGTCAAAAGATTAATCGCGATTAATCGCATCCAAAATATAAGTTTGTGTTTACATAATATATGTGTGTGTACTCTGT
>NC_137108.1:50166186-50198686 GCF_949357685.1 Gobio gobio
ATATTAATTATTAATATTTTTATTATTTATATAATGTTTGCACTACATTTTTTAATTATTTAAACATTCACACATATATGATAATAATAAATACAATTTTATTAATTCTATAAATTATTATTTATAATAATATACTATTTTTAATTATATATTTTAATTATCAAACAATAATTTTTCTAAACTTTTTATTAAAATGATCATAAACATTCACACACACTTTATATTCTATTAATTCTATGAATTATTATTGATTACTATTGTTTATAATAATATTTATCACTAATATTATTTATATAATTTTACACAATAAATGTTTAAATGATTATAAACATTCACACATATATGATAATAATAAATAAATTGTATTAATTCTCTAAATTATTATTTATAATAACATTAATTATTAATACTATTTTTAATGATATATTTTTTACACAATACATTTTAATGATTTTTTTTAAATGATCAAACAATAATTTTTCTAAACTTTTTATTAAAATGATCATAAACATTCACACACACATACTTTATATTCTATTGATTCTATGAATTATTTTTAATTACTATTATTTATAATAATACTTATTACTAATATTATTTATATAATTTTACACAAATGTTTAAATGATTACAAACATTCACACATGTATGATAATAATAAATAACATTTGATTAATTCTCTACATTATTAGTTTCTTCTTTCATTTTGCGGTGTGTTTAAAGGCTCACACACAGCGCGCGTTCCCGTGACCTCTCCGTGTTTTACGTGGCCACGAGCGCGCCAGAGTTCATCAAAGCAAATTAGCGGCGTCTCGATACTTCAGCACTTTTAAACGGGTGTACTTGTTTTCTGCTCTTTATGAATCCATTATGATTAGAAATTAGAGACAGTGGGGTTGGGAGAAGAAACGGCGGATTGTTTTTAACAGAAATTAGCATTCTGTGAGAAATCTATCCCCAGGCTTAATTAAGGCAAATTCAGTATTCCAGTTCATCATTGGCTTTATGTAATGTTAAAAAACAAGTTGTGCTTATTGGCATCTGTTTATTTCTTATTAAAAAAGAAAACATTATAACCGGGTGATTTGGCACCTTCGTAGCTTGTGCCTGGGCCTCATATTATGGGAATTCTCGGTTTGTGCGATGATTAAATGCTTAATAAAAAATTCATTGCTGTCGCCAACATCTGCATTGTAGCTCTAACGGCTCACTGGAGTGTGTGCGGCTTGTAAACTTTCCAAACGCGCCGTCGAGAACCCTGGAAAGTTCAGCGTCGAGTTTGCCTCGCTCATTACGCCAATGCCACTCCTGCGCCTGCGATTAGACAAAGAACATCTTTAATTGCTTTAAAATCGGAATGCATGATAAGAACGGATTAATTTGATTTTTCTGTTTCTACAAGTAGCAGATGGTTTATGTCTTAGGAATGCTCATGTTGTAAAACCAGATCCCAGCTCGCCTCTGATTGGTCACTGTTAATGAAGCGTGCTGTGCTGATTATTGATTTAGAAAATGAGGATGACACCGGGACTGTGAGTGTTGTGGTAATAAATTAAAAAGCAGGGTGCTTCCTGTTTCACTTATAAAATAACACGAGGTGTTTGATCCTCCGTTCAGGTGGTCTCCGTCCCGTCAAAGTCATTTATTATTTATTGCGAGTTTGTATGATTTTCCTAGACGCTGCTAACAAGCAGATGGTCGACTTGACTTATTTGTGTTTTGTGTTTCTGAATGACCGATCAGGTGCATGATGGGAAATTCAATGAGCTGCTTGTCAGAGGAGAAACAATTCATTGGAGAGTGTGTGTGTGTGTGCTCAGCTTTGTTAGGTTCTCTCTCTCTCTGTCTGTCTGTCTCTCTCGACCCCCCTCCCTCTCCATCTATCTTGTATTATTATTGGCTGTGGCAAGAGCAGCTGTTTCGGAGTGGCGTTCCTCTCTGCATTAATAACTTTCCGCTGGTGATTAGCACGCAGAAGTGCGGTCCAGTGATGGAGCTAATGTAGTCCTCATGAGGCCTGCCTGTCTCTCCTGAGGACTGTCTTATAGCTTTCCGTCGCTTCTAGATCATAACCTTGATGCAAACAAACAGTATTGTAAATGATTTATGTGTGCGGAATAACATCCTCTCCCTCCTGCATCTCTTCTCTGATCACGAGGGCGGGGCAAGCTGTCACTCATGTGAGATCCACCAATAGCAAACCACAACCGTCCAATCAATTCCCCACAGACAAAATCAAGCCCCGCCCTACATTTGTTCTTGTTTGTGAAGCGTTTAACTCAGATATACACTATATTGTGTACGTTTTGGGACGTCTGCCTTTACATGCACATGAATTTTAAAGGTGGGGTCAGTGGTGTTTCAAAACTACACTCACCTAAAGGATTATTAGGAACACATACTAATACTGTGTTTGACCCCCTTTCGCCTTCAGAACTGCCTTAATTCTACGTGGCATTGATTCAACAAGGTGCTAAAAGCATTCTTTAGAAATGTTGGCCCATATTGATAGGAGAGCATCTTGCAGTTGATGGAGATTTGTGGGATGCACATCCAGGGCACGAAGCTCCCGTTCCACCACATCCCAAAGATGCTCTATTGGGTTGAGATCTGGTGACTGTGGGGGCCATTTTAGTTCAGTGAACTCATTGTCATGTTCAAGAAACCAATTTGAAATGATTGGCGCTTTGTGACATGGTGCATTATCCTGCTGGAAGTAGCCATCAGAGGATGGGGACATGGTGGTCATAAAGGGATGGACATGGTCAGAAACAATGCTCAGGTAGGCCGTGGCATTTAAACCATGCCCAATTGGCACTAAGGGGCCTAAAGTGTGCCAAGAAAACATCCCCCACACCATTACACCACCACCACCAGCCTGCACAGTGGTAACAAGGCATGATGGATCCATGTTCTCATTCTGTTTATGCCAAATTCTGACTCTGCCATCTGAATGTCTCAACAGAAATCGAGACTCATCAGACCAGGCAACATTTTTCCAGTCTTCAACTGTCCAATTTTGGTGAGCTTGTGCAAATTGTAGCCTCTTTTTCCTATTTGTAGTGGAGATGAGTGGTACCCGGTGGGGTCTTCTGCTGTTGTAGCCCATCCGCCTCAAGGTTGTGTGTGTTGTGGCTTCACAAATGCTTTGCTGCAGACCTCGGTTGTAACGAGTGGTTATTTCAGTCAAAGTTGCTCTTCTATCAGCTTGAATCAGTCGGCCCATTCTCCTCTGACCTCTAGCATCAACAAGGCATTTTCGCCCACAGGACTGCCGCATACTGGATGTTTTTCCCTTTTCACACCATTCTTTGTAAACCCTAGAAATGGTTGTGCGTGAAAATCCCAGTAACTGAGCAGATTGTGAAATACTCAGACCGGCCCGTCTGGCACCAACAACCATGCCACGCTCAAAATTGCTTAAATCACCTTTCTTTCCCATTCTGACATTCAGTTTGGAGTTCAGGAGATTGTCTTGACCAGGACCACACCCCTAAATGCATCGAAGCAACTGCCATGTGATTGGTTGATTAGATAATTGCATTAATGAGAAATTGAACAGGTGCTCCTAATAATCCTTTAGATGAGTGTGTGTGTGTATGTATGTATATATATATATATATATATGTATGTATGTATGTATGTATGTATGTATGTATGTATGTATGTATGTATGTATGTATGTATGTATGTATGTATGTATGTATGTATGTATGTATGTATGTATGTATGTATGTATGTATGTATGTATGTATGTATGTATGTATGTATGTATGTGAAGAGTTTCGTTGCAAAATTAGATATATCCATTTTGAGAAATGTTGGTTATTTGACATTATTATTTAAGACATCAACAGTCAAGTTCATTCACAATTTTTTGTACATTAAACTATTACTTGAGCTCAGTGAAGGCCAGGGACACAATATTCTTCAAATCCAGGATATTTTTTATTTAATTTTATGTCCATAAAAAGTTCATAAATAAGTCAAAAACCATGCCAAAATGCAACATATTTATCTTAACATTGTCAAACATCTTAAATTGGTTAAAAAAACAATACATCATAAATATATGGAATAGTATATACAAAGATTTATTAATAATAATAAGATTCCGAGTTAGTTTTGGCCAGAACATACACAACATACATTTTTTTTTTTTTTTTTTTTGCAAAACGCTATATATCCACCTTAGGCTGTATTCTACTACTGTAATACCATTAAGAAAAGCTAGTGAATCAATGTTATCCTGGTCCACTTTTGTAGCGTTTTTATACATTTTTGTGAAGTTGAAGGCTACATCTTCATCTGACAGTTTGTAGGCATGACACAGACCAACATTACTCGCAGTCGCACGATGACCACAATTCATCTTTGGATGTTTTCCCTCCCCTGAATGCCTTGCCCGTTTGTCTTCTCCCTTTAATGATTTACTTTAGATGCCTTCCTCTTTCTCCCAACAGCAGCTGGAATGACCGGCTCCAATCCGTCATCGAAATCCATAACGTTAGCTTGACTCTGAAGCTTTGATTCTCTGACTGACAGACAGCTGTTGATCAGTGACGTAGCCTACGTGACTGACAGCTCGCCTACAGTATCAACAATTAAATGGTAAACGTTTAGTTAGCCTATTGAATCCTCTTTTTAAAAATATGTTTTCTGTTTTGATATTATCGTTAAATCACTGAGCAAACTCGGAGCACTTCACCGGCGGTGACTCTCTCCTCGCGTGACATCCTGAGCTCGCGCAGCAGAACGTTCTATATCGCACTTTGTAAAGAAACTGGGCTGGCGGATATCGCGTTTTGTGAAAAAATACATTTTGTAGTAGGCTTAAAATGTACATTTTAAATCTTATTAATGGCAGCAGTTCACACATAGATTAAGGTACATCTAAACAGTGATTTCCAATAATAAAACCCAAATGTCAAAAAATGGCGTTTATCGCGTTTTGCAACCGAACTCTTCACATATATATATATATATATATATATATATATATATATATATATACACACATACAAAGTATTGTATGTGTATATGTATGTGGGTAAAGTATTCTTAAAATGCATTCTAAAAAACGGAATAATTCGTAATGAATAATTATTCACGGTATTTTGAAGTGCCCACGATAACAATATTGTGCATGTTCATTATTGCGGTATATCGTATTACCGTTTACCGGCACATGTCTAGTCCGAACAGTAAGATAATATCCTCCTAATTAGGGATGTCACGATACCAAAATTCCAGTAGTCGGTACCAATACCATAAAAATTTTACGGTACTCGGTACCAATTTCGGTACCACAGCTAAATGTTTTTTTTTTTTACTATTTAAAAATGTTTTATTCAATTCAATAAGTTTATTATTTATGAAGATAAGCATTATAAGTAAATAATATATGAACATTTAAAGGCTGTATAATGTTTAAAAGTAAACATTGTTTATAAAAAAGATAGTGAAAAATAAGCAACCATCTAGGCATAATTAATATTATTATTAGAGACATAACAGTAGCCTGATATATTCTGTCAATTTCTTCACGTTAAACCGAACTTTTATTTTGACGGGTTGCCGTGAAGACCTTTGAGTGTCTGTGTTGACACTTACGGTTTGATATGACGGTTTTCTCAAATGAAACGGTGTCCTCATACACACGGCAGAGACTACAAAGCGCGTGTGTGTGTGTGTGTTTGTGTGCGCTCCCACGCATCTGCACCCGTCATTCACACAGAGAGGCAGAACATGCAGGAGTAATATTTATAGTTTTATTTAAATACACTAGTATATATTCAGCTTCAGTCTGGAGCCCTGCGCTTAGATAAACACAGAAGCGACTGAACGCAGCTGCGGATACTGAATACACTCGGGAGTCGGTACTACCGGTACTACAGAAATGCTGGTATCGTCACATTTTTTAAATATCAGAACTGATTTGGTACCGAAGTACCGGTATTTGTGACATCCCTGCTCCTATTATATGTTTTTTTCCTTTGGTTCCTCTTTTCATGATCGCTATAACCCTCTAATCTGGTCATAATTTTAATATGTTGGTTAGTTGGTGCTAGTCGTGCTCGTGCTGTCGAGTTGTTCATGAGAACTGTGTTTGTGTTTTTGGGATGTACGGGATGACTTTTCCATTGGACATTCGACCTGGGTTACCATAGTAACACACATTCGCTTTTCACCGGCCGGCACAGCAGATTCCGCCATAGTCGTCGCCTGGGTTACGTATGTGTGGGGCGGAGCTATCAAAAATAGGGGCGTGTTTGTTTTGGTGATTTGAAATCAACATGGGTTACCAGAAAGCACTTACCCCTCCTTTAAGGCTCAAATGTCAAATTTACATTGGTTTGATTTCTTCATAGACAAAATCAAGCCCCGCCCTACATTTGTTCTTGTTTGAGAAGCGTTTAACTCGGATGACTTGTTTTGGGATGTCTTCCTTTACATGCACATGAACTTTAAGGCTCAAATGTTAAATATACATTGGTTTGATTTCTTCTTTAAATAAAAATTGTAAAAATATGCATGTTATTTTAATATTATACTAAAGCTAAAATGGAAACAATGGAAAAAAGATAACGTAGAAAGAAAACGCATACATTTTTTTTGTAATTGCGCCTTTTAACGTTAACATACTTGTGGCATCCATAATTGTAATCACAATTACAAATTCGATTAATTGTGCAGCCCTAATATTTAATATAATGAATATTATATTTTAGATTACATTTTTATCAATTTCCTGATAATTTATTCACCCCAATGGCATCCAAAATACTAGAATGTTTTCCTTTTTGACTGAAGAAAGAAAGACATAAACATCTGTGAGTAAATTATCAGGACATTTTAATTCTGAAGTGAACTAATCCTTTAACATTTGAGTTTGTGATTCTTTCTAACCAAAACAGTTTACCACGTATTTCCACATCATCACATTTATTTCAAACTGTAGACAATGTTTTCACCATGCTTTCAAAACAACAGCAACAACATCTCAAAATGCAAAACAAACTAGATAATTCTGATTATTATTCTAATAATGAAGATGTCACGCTTTGAAGCAGCGACAGACATCTGTTTCTGTTGTAGCGCCTGTTTATATCCCACACCTATTTGATATGAAATGATGATGTTAATGAATACAACGTCAGTCAAACAGCTCTATTACAAGTTGGGTTTTTCTTCTTTATTATGACGTACACTATATTGCCAAAAGTATTGGGCCGCCCCTCCAAATCACTGAGTTCAGGTGTTCAATCCCTTCATGGCCAGAGGTGTGTAAATCAAGCTCTAGGCCTGCAGACGCTTCTACACACATCAGTGAGAGAATGGGCCGCTCTCAGGAACTCAGAGAACTCAACCTGTGCAATAAGTCCAAATATTATACTAAATATTCCACGCTCAACTGTTAGTGGTGTTATAACAAAGTGGAAGCGATTGGGAATCACAGCAACAGCAACAGCACATGCTGAGGGTCACAGAAGTCGCCAACTTTCTGCAGAGTCAAGAGCTCCAGACCTCCAAACTTCTGTGTCTTTCAGATGAGCTCAAGATCAGTGTGTAGAGCTTCATGGAATGGGTTTCCATGGCCGAGCAGCTCATCCAAGCCTTACACCACCAAGTGCAATGCAAAGCGTGGGATGCAGTGGGGTAAAGCGTGCCGCCACTGGACTCTAGAGCAGTGGAGACGTGTTCTCTGGAGTGACCAATCACGCTTCTCTGTCTAACAATCCCATGGACGAGTCTGGGTTTGGCGGTTGCCAGGAGAACGGGACTTGCCTGACTGCATTGTGCCAAGTGTAAAGTTTGGTGGAGGGGGGATTATGGGGTGGGGTTGTTTTCCAGGGGTTGGCCCCTTAGTTCCAGTGAAAGGAACTCTTAATGCTTCACCAAGACATTTTGGACAATTTCATGCTCCCAACTTTGTGGGAACAGTTTGGGGACGGCCCCTTCCTGTCCCAGCATGACTGCGCTCCAGTGCACAAAGCGTCGCTCCATAAAGACACGGATGAGTGAGTTTGGTGTGGAGGAACTGGAGTCCTGACCTCAACCCGATAGAACAGCTTTGGGATGAATTAGAGCGGAGACTGAGAGCCAGGCCTTCTCGTCCAACATCAGTGCCTGACCTCACAAATGCTCTTCTAGAAGAATCCCCATAAACACACTCCTAAACCTTGAGGAAAGCTGTCCCAGAAGAGCTGAAGCTGTTAGAGCTGCAAAGGGTGGGAAAACTCCATATTAAACCCTACGGATTAAGAATGGGATGGCATTAGAAAAGCACTAAATGTTTTTCAACAGTATTTTCAGCTTGTTTATTTTAATATAACAATATGGCATGCGTCGCTTCAAACAATGGCGTAAAGCTATTCGAAACATCATTCAATGATAATCATAATTTAATAATCACAATTACAATTTTAAGGGAATAATTGACAATTATGATTTGTCAGCCACTAAAAAGTTTGAGGGTTGGTCAGAGTGTAAGTCTCTTCTGCTCATCAAGACTGCATTTATTTGATTAAACATACAGTAAAATATTGTGAAATATTATTACAATTTAAAATAAGTATTTTCTATGTGAACATATAGTAAAGTGTCATTTATTCCTGTGATTCAGTCTTCAGTGTCACATGATCTTTCAGAAATCACTCTGATATGATGATTTGCTGCTCAAGAAACATTTATGATTATTATTAACAGTTCATATGTTAGTGGAAACCGTGAGGCATTTTTTAAAATGGATACAATTGGCTGAAAAAAGTATACATTTCTTCCTGACCACAAACTTTTGAACGGTAGTGTAAATAAAACTGCAAATTTAATCAAAATAGTATTGCGTTTGTTTTGTTTTTAGTCTTGTTAGTATTTAAACAACATACACTCACCTAAAGGATTATTAGGAACACATACTAATACTGTGTTTGACCCCCTTTCGTCTTCAGAACTGCCTTAATTCTACGTGGCATTGACTCAGCAAGGTTCTGAAAGCATTCTTTAGAAATGTTGGCCCATATTGATAGGATAGCATCTTGCAGTTGATGGAGATTTGTGGGATGCACATCCAGGGCACGAAGCTCCCGTTCCACCACATCCCAAAGATGCTCTATTGGGTTGAGATCTGGTGACTGTGGGGGCCATTTTAGTTCAGTGAACTCATTGTCATGTTCAAGAAACCAATTTGAAATGATTGGCGCTTTGTGACGGTGCATTATCCTGCTGGAAGTAGCCATCAGAGGATGGGGACATGGTGGTCATAAAGGGATGGACATGGTCAGAAACAATGCTCAGGTAGGCTGTGGCATTTAAACGAGGCCCAATTGGCACTAAGGGGCTTAAAGTGTGCCAAGAAAACATCCCCCACACCATTACACCACCACCACCAGCCTGCACAGCGGTAACAAGGCATGATGGATCCATGTTCTCATTCTGCTTACGCCAAATTCTGACTCTACCATCTGAATGTCTCAACAGAAATCGAGACTCATCAGACCAGGCAACATTTTTCCAGTCTTCAACTGTCCAATTTTGGTGAGCTTGTGCAAATTGTCGCCTCTTTTTCCTATTTGTGGTGGAGATGAGTGGTACCCGGTGGGGTCTTCTGCTGTTGTAGCCCATCCGCCTCAAGGTTGTGCGTGTTGTGGCTTCACAAATGCTTTTCTGCATATCTCAGTTGTAACGAGTGGTTATTTCAGTCAAAGTTGCTCTTCTATCAGCTTGAATCAGTCGGCCCATTCTCCTCTGACCTCGAGCATCAACAAGGCATTTTCGCCCACAGGACTGCCGCATACTGGATGTTTTTCCCTTTTCACACCATTCTTTGTAAACCCTAGAAATGGTTGTGCGTGAAAATCCCAGTAACTGAGCAGATTGTGAAATACTCAGACCGGCCCGTCTGGCACCAACAACCATGCCACGCTCAAAATTGCTTAAATCACCTTTCTTTCCCATTCTGACATTCAGTTTGGAGTTCAGGAGATTGTCTTGACCAGGACCACACCCCTAAATGCATCGAAGCAACTGCCATGTGATTGGTTGATTTGATAATTGCATTAATGAGAAATTGAACAGGTGTTCCTAATAATCCTTTAGGTGAGTGTATGTTTTTAGAAGACTTTGAACATTATATCTAAATAGCTCATTTTGGGTCACACCATAAGAATGAGTAAATGATGGCACTTTCATTTTTTCAGGCCTTTAAATTTGACTGCCGTCTGCCTCATGCATGTTGTCATTTCCATATTTCCCACAGCACAGCGATGCATGTTCTTATGCTCCCGTTCTCTGTGTTATCAGTAAGTCAGCATCTTCTGAATATTTTGCCACCTGTTACTGTCCGCGGGCTGTAGTTGTCACGCGTGACACCCGTGTGGCAGGTCCTCATTCCCGCAGGAGGCGCGAGATGCAGAGCCGCTGCGGGTGAGGAGGAGGGAAACCCCTTGTGGATTTTTTGCATCATTAAGTATTTACGTGATGCCACTTCACGTTATTTACACTGGACTGATGATGATGCTGTTCAGAGCTGCTCGAGAGAGCACAGACCCGTGATGTTGTTCAGAAACGCTGCACCTGCAGATGCAAACACACACTTCACCTGCCCACGGTTATACCTTGTGTCTTCTGCAAACGCAAAAAAATGTATAGAGACATTTTGAAAATGAACAGTTTTTAGTGACCACAGCTCCAAAAAGGACAAAACCGGATAAAAGTAGACCAAAGCTATCATATGACTTTGCGTTAAAGTGGACAAATATGGACACTTCTATGGTGCTCATTTGTCCCATTTAGAAACACAATTGATTGTAAATAATATATAGTCTATACTTTATATTACTAATAATATATACTTTAAATATACATAAAAATTAAATCACATTTATTTATTTATTTATTTAAAAGAAACTAAATCAGGTTTTAGATTTTAACTAAATTAAGTGTCTAAATTATACAATTACGTATTTTAATATTCTATATTTAGAATACATGAGAGAGAAATACATTTATAAAATGTAATATATTATTCAATTTAGTATATATGGTATAGGCACGATTACATTTGTACTTTATTTTAAATTTTACAATAAAATATATAATGAATATTAAAATATATAAATTTGTAATTTAATTCATTTTAATGTATTGATTTTTTAAATAATTTAAAAATAAATGTATATCTGTCTCATATATACATAATATATATATATATATATATATATATATATATATATATATATATATATATATATATATATATAAAATATAAAAAATTAATGCAATTATCTAATCAACCAATCACATGGCAGTTGCTTCGATGCATTTAGGGGTGTGGTCCTGGTCAAGACAATCTCCTGAACTCCAAACTGAATGTCAGAATGGGAAAGAAAGGGGATTTAAGCAATTTTGAGCGTGGCATGGTTGTTGGTGCCAGACGGGCCGGTCTGAGTATTTCACAATCTGCTCAGTTACTGGGATTTTCACGTACAACCATTTCTAGGGTTTACAAAGAATGGTGTGAAAAGGGAAAAACATCCAGTATGCGGCAGTCCTGTGGCGAAAATGCCTTGTTGATGCTAGAGGTCAGAGGAGAATGGGCCGACTGATTCAAGCTGATAGAAGAGCAACTTTGACTGAAATAACCACTCGTTACAACCGAGGTCTGCAGCAAAGCATTTGTGAAGCCACAACACGCACAACCTTGAGGCGGATGGGCTTCAACAGCAGAAGACCCCACCGGGTACCACTCATCTCCACTACAAATAGGAAAAAGAGGCGACAATTTGCACAAGCTCACCAAAATTGGACAGTTGAAGCCTGGAAAAATGTTGCCTGGTCTGATGAGTCTGGATTTCTGTTGAGACATTCAGATGGTAGAGTCAGAATTTGGCGTAAACAGAATGAGAACATGGATCCATCATGCCTTGTTACCACTGTGCAGGCTGGTGGTGGTGGTGTAATGGTGTGGGGGATGTTTTCTTGGCACACTTTAGGCCCCTTAGTGCCAATTGGGCATCGTTTAAATGCCACGGGCTACCTGACCATTGTTTCTGACCACATCCCTTTATGACCACCTTGTACCCATCCTCTATATATATTTATATATATATAAAGATTTGAAATATAATGACCACTTTTATGGTGCTTATTTGTCTCCTTTGGCTTGGTTTTAGCTAAAACTTTAAATAAGCGTGCAATTTACTCTAGTCTAATTTGGGTTCAGATGTTTGGGATGTTAGAAATGTCCATTTGTTTAAAGGGATAGTTCACCCAAAAGTAATAATTCTGTTATCATTTACTCATTAAGTTAAGGCTCTTTCACACGATGAACGATAACCATAACGATAACTGCATTAGCGTCCACACCAGCGGATGATATTGCTGTTTATTATAAGCACACTCCAGTTTGGTCGTCTGTCGCTTTAATGCAGGAAAGATTCTGATTGGCTGTCAGTGTTTTTATCGTTCATCAGCTGGAAAAAAATAGATTTGAAAGTGATTCCAACGCTATAGTTTCTCTGTGTCATTATCGTTACGTAGACTCTGATATTCTTGTTTTTTTAAACTGTATCGTTGTTGTCCGTGATGTGATTGGGCCTTTTTTCCTTACTATGGAAGTCAATGGGGACCAGAACATTTCAAAATATCCAAGAGAACAAAGAAACTCATACAGGTTTAGAACTACTTGAGGGGGAGAAAATGAATTTTTTATTTTTGTAATCTTATATCTTATGACTATATATAGTTACAAATACTTTTTTGTCCCCTTTGGAGTTTTTTAATCACACTGTTTAAAAGATGCAGGTTGAACCTCGTGGAAATTGCTTCACACCGAGTACACAACAGGAAGTCACACATTGCGTTATTAATAGTATTTCCCCCCACGCACTGCACATCTGTACTGAAACGAGAGTTCAGCTGTTTCAGATGTCAAACGCAAGCTTCACGTATGCGGTTATCTCTCATCTCTGTGCCGAATCCAGCAGATGTTACCTGCACTTTCACAAAAGTGTGCTGCCGTTTGGTCATCGTGGGTTTTTTAGCACATCTGTTGACAGGGTTGTGTTTTAAATGGGGCATATCATACATTTTTTATGATGCAATTTCTTCACTGAGGTCTACTTATCATGGTAGGAAAGGTCTTTTTTGAGGTCTTTTCAAGTCTTCCATGTGCACATACATTAGATCTTTGGACACTAAAGTTAATAAAGCGAAAATATCTTAATTTAATTGCATTAGATAGAAAATAATCAAATTAAGTGGCATCTGTAGGCACTTTTTCATTTTTTCCCATCACTGTAAACCCGAATAAGTTGGCAAAACTCAAAAAACGTTGAGGCAATTTAAAGTTTAAGTAGCACTTGCAGATTTGAGTTGCTCTGAACTTGAAATTTTGAGTAAGCTAATTCATACATTTAACTTAAAAATATAAAAAATATCACTTGACTTTACAGTATTCCATAAATTCTACGCTGCTAATTATTTACACAATGCTTTGCTTGCATTAGCGTCGCATAACACTTGCTGAATGAGTACAGCAATATAACACATTTAACATTTATCTGTTCTCAAACTAAGCACAATGTTGATATTGAAGGCTATAAACAAATACAGTGAACGTAATGTACACTGTAAACCCTAATAAGTTGAGACTACTCAAATGATTTGAGGAAAGTGATTCCCTCAATTAATTTGAGTAATGGGGAAACTGACAACTCAATTTAATTGAGTTGACCTAATGTGCTCTCTTCACTGAATGAACTTAAATGTTTAAGTACTGATAAATAAAAAATGCAAACAGACTAAACTCCAATGGTTTAAGGAAAGTGATTCCCTCAGTTCATTTGTGTAATGCACCTTAAAACACATTAGTTCAGTTTACTTAATTCAATTGTGGATATGTATGCATGTGTGTGTATATATATATATATATATATATATATATATATATATAGAGAGAGAGAGAGAGAGAGAGAGAGAGAGAGAGAGAGAGAGAGAGAGAGAGAGAGAGAGAGAGAGAGAGAGAGAGAGAGAGAGAGAGAGATATTGAGTGTCTTTGCAAAGCATGCTGGGAATTAGAAATCCCAGCTCAGTTTCGGTTAAATTTAAGTTCATAAAACTCAAAACAATGAAACAATTCAGATTACTTAAAATGTGTCAGTTTTGAGAACTCAAAAGAAAAAGAATTTTTGAAATACTCATAAAAGTTCAGTTGTTTGAACTATTTAGTTTAATTTGAGTTGGCTCTACTCAAACCAATTCATTATCTTCGCTCCGCACGTGCATCAATGAGCCTTGGCCGTTCATGACCACGTATTGTTAAACTTAACAAATGTTCTTTTTTCAAATGTTTTAATGGTTTTATTTATTACTTTATTTTTTATTAATTGTGACTTTGTCCAAATAAGTTTTAGGGCTGCTGATTTGTGAGGATTAATTGACGACAGGCCTTTGAATTATTAAAAAAATAATGCACACGAGGAGGTAATGCGATTACACCTCAGGAGTGCATTATTTCTCAATAATTCAACGGCCCGGAGTCAATTATTCCGCTTAAACTACGGTTACCTCACCTAAAACCATTGTTCAGATGATGTATTTCAAGACATTTGTCAGGTTTTGTCCATAAACACTCAGACTAATTTCTTAAGCATCTCATCCCACGCCTCCGTTGATCATTCCAAAACCTCATTTTAGAGCTCAAAATGGAGGCTTGAGCCATTGATATGCAGACGAATGCAGTTATTAATGCAGTTATTAGAGAGAGAGATTATGTGTGTGTTTCTCAGTGTTCGGCTCCAGCATCTCTAATAGTGAATCTGTAAGTTGATCTGCTTCAAGAACAGCGCTGTTATTTCCTCACTAGTGAGAAATGTCATGTAGCTTTAAACTATTTCACTGATAAAATCATCAGAGCGGCACTGACGACACGTTTCTGTGAGAGTGTGTGTCCATGTGTGTGCTTCAGTACATAAAACATAATTTTGTGGCAGAATAATGGACATAATTTGTGTTTTTTGTATCCTATTGTTTTCTATATTTCTTTGCTTTGGTCATTGTCATTGTATGTTTTGGTTCTTTTGTTGTTGTTTTGCTGTAAGGACCTTTGAAACTGAAATCATTTGGCGGAGTGATACGGAAATGTAATGTGGTCGAAAACCTGCTGGAACTACTTTCCCTTAGAATGTTTGTTAACCAATCAGATTCAAGCATTCAACATCGCCATAGAATATAAAATATATAATTTCATTGCTCCATTGGCTACTGTGTCTGCAGATTCCCAACCCCATTCTGTAATTAAGTCTGGCTTTTCTGAAGGAAACAGATCTTTTCCCATGCAGGGTCTGACACACAAGCGTTCCCTGTGTTTGTTTTGAAGTCATGATCCACACACAATGGGAAACAATGGAGCATGTTTAGACCACAGCCAGAATCGTTGTGCTAAGATTTCTGTCTCGAGCTTGGGTTTGAAACTGGGTATAGTTTTTATTAAACGTAGCTATTTG
Source organism: Gobio gobio (assembly GCF_949357685.1). Classification (NCBI taxonomy): domain Eukaryota; kingdom Metazoa; phylum Chordata; class Actinopteri; order Cypriniformes; family Gobionidae; genus Gobio; species Gobio gobio. The sequence continues at coordinate 50,181,693 of NC_137108.1, forward strand.
TGGAAGTCACGGAGCAGAACTCGAGAGCTGAAGCTCCTCCACCACAATAATTAGCCAGAAATTAACAAGACATGTTCATTTAGGTTGAATTATTTGAGATGCTTATTTCATTTGTCATGCTGTAAGATACATGTGAGTTGAATGGAGGTCTATTTCAGTCATATTAACTCTCATGAATGTTGGTCTCCAAAGGAAGGGCCCTGAAATAGAAGAATAGACAAGTGTTTGCTTATTATAAAAGACTGTTTGTCCTTATAATGATACACTTTATTTCCAAGGTCCACTTTAGACATTCCTCGAACTAGAAGTAATTCCCTACTATTAGTCATTAGAGTATTAGTAACTGTCTGCTTAAATACACTTTATTTTGATGCTTCCAAACAGACATACTGACTATAAGTAACTCTAACACTTCATGTCAACTTATTCTACTAACCCTAACAGTCTACTAATACTCTAATGAGAGTTAGTTGACATGTAGTTGCAAAGTTACTTATAGTTAGTAGTACTAAAATTCAAGTTAATTTAACTTAATGCATCTTATTTTCTTACATTCTACTAACTATAAGTAACTTTGCAAGTGCATGTCAACTTAGTTTACTAACCTGAACCCTAACCTAACAGTCTACTTATACTCTTATGAGAGTTAGTTGACATGTAGTTGCAAAGTTACTTACAGTTAGTAGAATGTCTAAAGTGGTTTATCAAATATAAAGTGTCACAATACTCTATAAATGAGATTACTTTGGGCTTTGTCACATTTGCCAATTCATTTACTTATTTTAAATCAAACAGATCTGTACATTATGTAGTCACATGTATGGTCAATATTTATGACAGCAATATTTATAATAATAATTAACTTTATAACACCTTTAGTAGTTGCATCTCAAAGCGCTTTACAAGAATAAAAGTACAAAGAATACAAAATACAGAGTGAAAACATTCTATCAAATAAATTTAAGACGAATACAATATAAAACGTTAACAAAATAATCACATAAAATCAACTAAATAACTAAAAACTGATAACTTTATGCGTTTTGGCGATCTCGATCGGTCGATAATCGCTTTGGGATGATTGATCGGCGGTCTGCAAAAAGGCCGATCTCATGAACCGATCGCATGCTGACGACACATAAACCCGCACCTGCCATGAGAGCGAGGGCACGATATGAAGCGACACCGTCTCATTCTCTTTCCAGCGCGGGTAAAATAATTATAATGCTGAAGGTGAGGTACAATTCATATTTCTATATTAAATAACTTACGCAGTCATTTGAAAACTTTTTGTGGGACGTAAGTTCACAAACAGCGCGCGTGAATCACCGCGTGCGCGCGCTCTCTCTCTCCCTTTCAAAATGCTCAAATGGCTTCACATCAGCGGATCGCATCTGCACTAAAATCCAGCTGCTCAGTTGACACAGGATTTGCCACTTGCACAATCGAGGCAGTGTTGCATCGTCACCAAAGTTTATCATTTGCATTTATTTTTAAGTCTTGCCAGTGTTCAAACCGCTCAGCACTCGCGCGCACGGTCTGGAGACACACACACACACACAGGCCATCTCACAAATAGCTTGTGAGAACAAATTGCGCTGAAATGGTCAGATACACACAAATGTATGTACTAAATGACCATCTTGACGAGTATTACACATAAACCCCGTCGTGATTCGCGAGTGAACGTTTGTGCAGCTGCATGTAACCGTATCCGTGTTCGCTCTTAAAGTGACAGCTGTCGAATAAACTGCTGCTGTCTCTGAGTTTCTCTTTGTCTTGTGTTGTTTGATGAACCTTTATGACACTCACTGATCTTGAATGACTAACTTTTGCAACCTTAAGTGTAAGGATTAATCTAATTTAATTTATTCAGGGAAGACCAATATTAATTTACATTTGATTTCTTATTAAATGTCTTTAGTATTTCTTACCTCAATACTAATGTTAGACCTACCTGAAAAATTGTTTTTAAAAACAAAAATGCACTGCATGATCAAATATTTAGGTGAGATAATTATATACATTTATTATATACATTTATTTGGGAAAGATGGCCTACAGTAGCCTTAAGTTATCTCATTTTCTAAAATAAACACTTGGTGGCTTTTCAAGATCTTGACTCAGTTAATTTAGAGTTAGTTTCATTTCTACAAATGGTGCAAACTCTGCAAGATTATAGATAAAAGATTGCCATTCCCCTGCCATTCTGTGATCGGCAGTGATCGGCAATCGGCAGATCATGATCTTGGTGATCGGTAATCAGTGATCGGCCCCAAAAATGCTGATCGGAGCATCTCTAGTTTCAAAGTGCAAACTTTTGAAAACGATACCGTTGTCTCCGTGTGAACTACAAAAATGCGAATTTGTAAGAACGGTGACATTATGTGCATGCGTGTATTAAAAAATACTGTATTGTTCCAACAAGACAATGTTTTTTTTTCTTAGAAATACATCTCAAAAAATCAGAGTCTAGAGTTTTACACGTCAATAATACACCCGCAACAATAAGTGGCGCCAAATACGCGTAAAACGACTGTCATGTTTGCGTGCTTCGCTGACGGGACAAAACTTCCAACGTACGTGATTTTATAACGCAAGACGGGACCCAGATGTCAAAACTACAATAAGACTTCACTTCTACTGTTAATGAAGTTTTGGTATTGAGATGGATAGCCTAATTGTTATAATTCTACAGGTTACAATTTATTTTTTTGGTATGCCAAAAACTGTTTATTTTGAAATGTGGTCGTTGGTACATTTTACCAGTACCATACTTTCAATGCAAAAATATAAATATGAAAAATAAGCATTTTCTTTATCAAAAAGCCTTTTTCCAGAAAGGGGGGTTGACTTGTATTCAGAACAATTTTCATTGAAATTAAAAAAAAATTAGTTGATACATTGAAGGAATAGAATAGAAACTCAAAATATTGTGTTATCTGCACCACAGTAGTGGTGTAATGCAAGTTGATTTGACAAGAGATACATTTTTTAGACTTAAAAATATTCACTCAACTAAAATTTTTGAGTTATCTTTTTGCCTTGACTCAGCTGCATGTGCTTGAAATATTATGTTTTTTTAACGTGAAAAGTTAAATAATTGACCCAACTACTTATTTCAAGTAACCTGGACTTACAAAGTTTAGTTGAATGTTACAAACGTACTTTTTTAAGTTGTCTGTACTAAAATATTCAAGTTCATTTAATTTAATGCGTCTTGTTTTCTTAACTTAGATTAGCAAGTTTAATAGGGGTGTAACGGTACAAGTATTCATACAGAACCGTTTCGGTACAGGGCTTTCGGTTCGGTGCACACGCGGGTCATGTAGCAGCACATTTACCTCAGAAGTCATTCAGTGTCCACAGAATTTTATTCACTAGACCAGAGAAATCAACTCTTTCACTAAATATATGCTCTATATTAGCCTATATATTCATTATATTCTATTTAACCTGTTAGTGATTTCTTGTTTATTTCATACATGTTTAAATAAACCTGTCATGAAAATGACAGACACTGTATAAATGATTATATTTGAACAACGAATTGGAGAAAAAACTATTTTATAATTAGATTTAGAAATTATTGCAAAAACTGCCTTTTGTGAAGTTTACATGTTTGCGTACTGTGTGTTATTTGAGTGTTGATTATTATACCTAAAAATAAATAGCAACTGAATTTTGGCTAATAGTTTGGGATCTGTTGTTAACCTTTAATATTAATGTGCAAGTAAGGGCTCCCTATATAGTTTACAGCAATATCTTCAATAAACTTTGAGTTATAATTGAATTAATTTAAGGACAGAAAGAGTTTTTATTTTCAGTAAACCACTGTTTAATAAAAATAAATAAAAAGCAATTTTGTAAATCTGCTGTACCGAACCGTCAGTTTTGTGTACCGTTACACCCCTAAAGTTCAACCAAATAAATGAAGACACTTTTCCATATATAAGACTTTATTGTCAACCGTTTCCCCTACAAATTAGCACTAAAGGATTCTGTCTATGCTATAGTTATGACGATATTAAGCAACATTGTGAATATTTAGCCATTGTGTTTCTGTAAGTCATTTCATTAAAGTCCAGTTTGTTCCTTCCTTGTTTCATTAATGAGTGTTAGTGTTACATTCACTCTTAGATCAGTAACAATGAAGTTACTATATTATTTTTATGTAAAGAAATAGATCTTCTGTTCAGTCTTTTAATGTTTAAAATGCCCCATTTGATTTATTATATATATTGAATAATCGCACAATAACCATGAGAGTTGTGGAACAGAATTCTCTTGTGATCGTCAAAGTGAGGCGATTAAAGCAGAGAAATATTATGATTTTGATACTCAAAACGTCTCTTTTTAAAGAGCTGTGACCTGAGGGGACGCTGTAATCTGATTTACAGTCTTGATCATTGACCGTGCTCTGAGTTTGTGATTGGGAGAGATTAGCACGCATAAAAGAGAACCGCTTTTACAATAGTATTATGGCGATTTGAAGGCCCATTATATGTAGATAAACAGGATCAGGGATTCTTTATCGATGCCACATCAGCTCTTGAGTTATGCTCATGTTAATCCAATTCAACAACTGTGTCTGACGCTTACGTTTATTTTCTTTGCCTACATTTTATCAAGTTCATTTGATGCACAGCATGCTCCAGTTTATTACATTTTCAGTGCAATATTGAATGTTTTTTCCCCCATAAAAATAATAAATATAGTGTGTGTGTGTGTATATATAAACTGAAATGCTCTGTGTATTTCTGACACCTTTCTATCAGAACCAGCATTAACTTCTTGAGCAGTTTGAGCTCCAGTAGCTCGTCTGTTTGATCGGATCACACGGGTCAGCCTTCACTCCCCATGAGCATCAATGAGCCTCGGCCGCCCATCACCCTGTGGCCGGTTCTCCACTGTTTCTTCCACTTTTGATAGAGACTGACCACTGCAGACCGGGATCACCCCACAAGAGCTGCAGTTTTGGAGATGCTCTGACCCAGTCGACTAGCCGTCACAATCTGGCCCTTGTCAAACTCGCTCAAACTTCTTGCTTCTAACACATCAACTCTGAGGACACGTCACCTGTCAGTGGTCATAATGTTATGCCTGATCAGTGTGTATGTGTGTATATATATATAAAAAAAAAAATTAACATTTTTTTTTTATATTGTACAATGCATTAAATATCACTTAAATTAATTTTTTTTTTTGCTGTTGATATTTTTCAATAGTTGATCTAATATCTCACAATGAAAAGAACATGGGATTTATCCCTTTAGAAATGTTGCATGGATGTTGAAGGGAAGCACAGCGGTGGCAGGAACAGACTCTGGTCTTAACGCTCTTCCCGCTGCGAGCTTTGATTGACAGCTCTGTCATCTGAATTCTTTAGCATGGCAAATGTTCTCAACCTAAACCCTGTTTTGTCTGGCATCATAATTTATTTAATCATATTTTACCATACCTTCCACCCTTCCCCCATCCCCTCTTGCCACAGATACACACTTTATTCTCTCTCTCTCTCTCTCTTTGCAGCGTATCGTAAACTAGGCATTTTTGTCACATTTATCAAAGGAACACACCCGTCCTGTGGTGATGTGAATTAAGACGGATTATTGGTCAATAATTCAGAGCATGCCGAAGATGAACTGGACACATCAGCCCACCTGATGCTGGAGTGAAGATCTGCGATGTAAATAAATAATAGCGTTCTTTTCAGTTGCGCTTTAATAACATAAAATATTTAGGTATTTAGATGATTCAATTTACTGTTAAATTACAGGTTGCCTGAAGATGCGGTGGCCGATGTGTGTAAACGGGAAGCTGGCCAGAGCTGGAACATCACACACACACACACACACACACACTCCAGCCCCAGGTGACATCTGCTGGAATATCTACAGAGAGAGGCGGCGTTTGGAAGGGAACACTTCCTGAACACTGTGCAGTATGTACTGTATATTACTTTATTACCTATGCATTAGATAAACATTTCAAACTGTATTTTTGTCACATTGTTGTCACATGACCTCATTTCTTGCATTTTTAATTCCATGAGTGGCATCCAGAAATTAAAACGGCATTTTTATATATATATATATATATATATATATATATATATATATATATATATATATATATATATATATATATATATATAAAAATGTCTAGTATTTGATGTTTTCCAGCATACAGAAAATATAGTATACATACTAGTATTTTATTCAATAACCTTTTGTGGAATGGAAACATTCGGTAGATGTTAAAGGCACAGTATGTAAGATTAAAATATCCAAAAACCATTAGAACAGTGTTATATATTTTGTTTACTGGTGTACTTACATTATCCCAAATGTTCCCAAGAATTTTTAAATCCAGAGAAATAAGCAATTTTAGCCGCTTTAATATCTGATGTTTTTTATTAGACACTGTTTGGATCATTGATGGACAGAAACTCATCATTGTCCTACAGCTCAACACAGTTAGGCCCCATCCACACGAAGCCAGAGCTTTCCCTATCCGACCTTTTTTATCCCCCTCGTTTCATGAAATGTCTGCGTAAACACGAGAGCAATGAAACCGACTCAAAACGATGTAGTAACATGCCAGGCCAGTGTGTGGCGCTGCAATTCTGCCACAGAGATACACTAAAAACGGAGAAGAAGAGTTGTGGCTAGAAGGGGTACAGTAATGGTCGGAGGCAAAATCTCACAATAAAATAACGATAAATAAATGTGCTACTCACTAGATGTGTTTTATTAACGCCTACACCCTAAACCTGTCCTTACAATAACGCAAATACAGTAATTAAATGACGCAATATTGATGTGCGCATGCCCAGTGCTCGTAGCTGTATCCCTTGATGACATCCCCATTTCACAAAATAAACCGATTGGCTGTACACACGAAAACACAAGAGTGTCGTTTTCAGATTTATCCACTCTGGGACCCGGTTTAAAAAAATATTGGATTCATACTCCCAAAACGCCGGATCCGTGCGGACGAATCGCTGATACGGTACAACATTTTTACGTATACAGATAAACACGTCTCCGTGTGGACGGGGCCTTAGTCTTATTTAGTTTAATAAGAACTATGAACATTTTTTAAAGGGGTGGTTGCATGCGATTTCACTTTTTTAACTTTAGTTAGTGTGTAATGTTGCTGCTTGAGCATAAACAGTATCTGCAAAGTTACAGCGCTGAAAGTTCAATGCAAACGGAGATATTGTCTTTTAAAGTTATGGCAGTTTATTGCCTACAAAAACGGCCGGTTTGGACTACAACAAGCTTCTTCCAGGGTTGGTGACATCATAAACCCTTGCTATTAACATAAACACTCCCACATGAAAAAATACTATAGTATATTATAGTAAAATGACTCTAGTAAATACTATAGTGTTTTTGAACCGTCCTATAGTAAATATACTACAGTAAATTAACAGTGTGTAGTAAATACTACAATATACTACAATTTACTGTAGTGTCTTTACTATAGTATGGTTCAAAAACACTATAGTATTTACTAGAGTAATTTTACTGTAATTTTACTATAATATACCATAGTATTTTTTCATGTGGGCTGCCCCCGCGAACACACTAAGTGGGCGAGGCCACGTCGCAGTCATTACGAAAGAGAGAGAGCTGTTGCAGAACTACAAACTACATTTGGCCATCTAACCAATCTAAGACCATTGCGTTTTTCGTAGGGATGGGCTTCACAGAAGCAGGAAGCAAACGAGCCGTTCAAAGGACAGTGGAGACAGCGGTGTGGAATAAAGGTAAAATATAAGAAAAATGTGGCGTTTAAAAAAAAAAAGCTGTATTAAGACACAACCAAGCCTAGAAAAAAAACACAGAACCACCCCTTTAAATGTTTTTAATAGTTTAAATCTGGTCAGCAGAGACAAATGTTATCATTACAGTTCTAGATTTTACTATAGATTTATTTATTTTATAAATTCTATTTATATTCTACTCTATTAATATTGATTTTATTAGTAATACATAAATCTAACTCAGTTTTGATAAATTTTTCACCTGTTTGGGAAGTGTTTGACAATAAAGGATAGTTTAAAATCACAATTAACATCTTTCACTCAGGAGCAAAAATATGCCTTTAAACTTTAAAGAAATAAAGATTTGACATTTATCGTGATAATTATCGATATCGACTGATATGGAAAATATATATCGTGATACATTTTTTGGGCCATATCGCCCAGCCCTACTTCAGCTGTGACTTATTTAAATTTTGCATGTACGATCACACTGGTGTGATTAGAACGTTAAGTGGCCCAGTTCTGTTAATTCAAATGTGCTTTCGTGGTTTGGCTGGCGCTGAGCCCGAGACGGACCTTTCAGCGCTTGCCATATACAACTACTATTCAGTGTTTTCAACCACATCATGTTTAAGTATCAGCAAATCCATGCATTTAGAGTTTGTAAAATACACACTGATGTCTATGGAAATGGCAATAATAATCCTTTCCATTATAATTAGACACGTTTTATTCGTATCAGAAACACATTGTGTAAGTAACTTTAAAGGGGTCATAGAATGACATTTTTGTGCAAGTTAATATGATTCTTTAGTGTCTAAATGAAAAGTTTGTAATATACTTTAATTAAAAATTCTCATTAGTATTGTAAGAAAACACTCAATTTACCTGGTCAAAACCAGCTCAGTTTTTAGCAAGTCATTTTAGTGTATGTGACTTTAAATGATAATGAGCTTTGCTCACCCCGCCCCCTCTGCTCTGTGGGGCGTTTGGTTCGACCCGACACAACACCACAACACACGTGGAGGGTTGCCTTGACAACATTTGAGGGTATATTTTCGAGAAACAATGGCAACGGGAGTCTCTGAAGACACATCTAAGCAACCTTATCATTTTGAACCGGAGTCGGACCAGGAACAGATGACGAACCCATCGAAGTTCGAACAGGACGTTTCTGAATGGTTGGTTAACGTCATGTCATTTTGATCTATCTTTGTACTGGCAGAGTAGCGCATTGCTATGTGTTTACTGATGTTTTAGTTCATTGACAGATTGATGTTATGTTATAAGATTATTTTTTTTTACATTACTTCTTAATCAGTAACAGACACCGTTATAAACCATGTACAAAAGTAAGCTTAGTGTAGTGTTACCACGTTAACTTTATCACCCGAGTACACAGTTTGTAATAACAAACATAACGCGTTGTTCATTATAAACGTGGGATTATGAATTATATTGAGAACGTCATAAACAGAAAGCATGCCGTAATGTAACTTACCCTGTAAACTTTAGCCTCATTCATCGTGAAGCGTGCAAGCGATTTGCAAAGATTAATATAAAGGTTAATAAAACGTTACACTCACATCTTCGATCTTCCTGAGGTGCAGCAGGAACACGATCCTTTTTTCAAGAGCAGCTTATTAGCAAAACCTGCTTTATACTGACGCTCGTTTATAAACAGTCTGCTGAGAAATGATTGCGCAAACATTGACGTTGATCGGGGGGAATATTCCCTTCTAAAACAAAACTCAGCACTGCAGCCACTGGGTCTTCAGCAGTTCGGATTTAGGAACATCAAAATGACTGCTGTGTTCGTTATTACACCCAACAACACAACACCACAATCGCTTAGACGCCATTCTGCTCCAGAGTATCAACAATGGCGGATTGATGACAGCTCGCTCAGGGCGGGTCTGTGTTGAAACGCTGCTGTCAATCAACAATCGTAGGGGGGGCGTACACCGTGTAACGTCACACGGTCGGACGGCTCGATTTGAGACAGGGGAAAATATATAAGGAGATTAAAAAAAAACACTGGATGTATTTTTATCAATATAGGATGGTTGTGTACAGGCACTGCCAACACACATTTCCGTATAATCAACTTGTAAAAGTACATGTACCATTCTATGACCCCTTTAAAGTTTACTCTATTCTTCTCCCAGTTCACCGGCCACTTCCTTTCATGTATTTCGGGAGAAATGGATGAAGTCACGTGTTGTAAATCCAATAGATCATGTAGTTAAGTTTGAATGTTCAGGGAAGAAGGAGGCAGGAACCGGCAAATGTTTAACAACTTTAATTCCAAAATAAATCAACAAACAGAAAGTAAAAGCGGCAGCCCCTCACGGACGAATGCCGCACACACACACACACCACCAAACGTAAAACAAAACAACTTAAAATCCTTGCCACAGATCAGATTCTCTGAACTGCAGCATAAACTAAAATGGCGGTGCCCATCATCTCAACTAACACGATCGTTATAAAGGTGTTTAAACAACAAAACACATCCACTTGCCTGTATTTGACAATCGGAATATCAGATATTTCATGCTATAGGTAACACATTTGTAAATGCGTTTAATAAAAAAGGAAAAAAAGCAGATGTGTCATGTGACACGTAAAGTTGATAATTTCTAAATACCGGCCGCCTCAAAAAACTTGTGCTAGGGGGTCAGCAAGAATATTTTAAACTTACGTGTGAAAGGGTTAAAGGCACAATATGTAATTTTTAGCCGCTAACAAATTTTCAAAACAAAGGCGTAGTTTGATAACGGCTTGATTTCAGGTGCTTCCGCTTCTTCTGCTCATGTGTGTGTGTAACACTGTGCTGTTTATCATGTCACACACATGTGAGTGTGTTAAAGTGATGTTATAATGCTACTCTGTGCGTTCGCTCGGCGCTACTATGAGACACTTGTTCACACTGGCGTGAGTGAGATCATATTAGGCGGTAAAACATGGCACTCTGTGCGGTAAATCAACAACACCAGATTTACACAATAAGACTAACTGTGTTGAGCTGGAGGACAATGATGAGTTTCTGTCCATCAATGATCCAAACACTGTCTAATAAAACACATTAGATATTAAAGCGGCTTTGGTGTTTCAATGGTTACTACAAAATAAATCAAGGGTAACGCGGGTGTGATGATGTCATTGATAGGCGACGCACGGTCCGTGTCCTGGTTAAAATCACTGATTTCTCTGGATTTAAGCATTCTTGGGAACATTTGGGATAATGTAAGTACAAAAGTCAACAAAATATATAACATTGATCTAGTGGTTTTTGGATATTTTAATCTTACATACTGTGCCTTTAATGCAATCATCGATGCAAATAGAGAACCTTTATTTTAGAAGAGATTTATATTAAATTCAATATTAATTGTAATTGAAAAAAAATTCTGATACTAAGCTGGGTATTCTAAAACGATAACAATAAGTCGTAAACTTAACAACTATCCCTTACTAACTATTAATAAGCAGTAATGAGGAGTTTATTGAGGCAAAAGTCACAGTTAATAGTGAGAATTGGACCCTAATCTAAAGTGTGACCGTATATATACTATAAAAAAAGAGAATTTTTAATTAATTGTAATAAAATTTTAATTAAAAACATGCCATATTTTATTGCTCCAAAGCCACAATAAGCTGGGTATTCTAAAATAATAATAATTATAATAATAAAAGTCCTAAACCTAACAACTGTATACCTTACTAACTATTAATAAGCAGTAATGAGGAGTTTATTGAGGCAAAAGTCACAGTTAAAAGTGAGAATTGGACTCTAATCTAAAGTGTGACCGTATATATACTATAAAAAGAGAATTTTATATTAATTGTTATACAATTTGCCATCTTTTATTGCTCCAAAGCCACAATAAGCTGGATATCCTAAAATAATAATAATAAGTCCTAAACTTAACAACTGTATACCTTACTAACTATTAATAAGCAGTAATGAGGAGTTTATTGAGGCAAAAGTGGCAGTTAATAGTGAGAATTGGACCCTAATCTAAAGTGTGACCGTATAAATACTATAAAAAAAGAGAATTTTATATTAATTGTAATACAATTTTACATCTTTTATTGCTCCAAAGCCACAATAAGCTGGGTATTCTTAAATAATCATAATAGTAATAATAAAAGTCCTAAACTTAACAACTGTATACCTTACTAACTATTAATAAGCTGTAACAAGGAGTTTATTGAGGCAAAAGTCACAGTTAAAAGTGAGAATTGGACCCTAATCTAAAGTGTGACCATATATATACTATAAAATCTTTTAATACTCCAAAACTACAATAAGCTGGATATCCTAAAATAATAATAATTACAGGTCTGATATTTAGATGAAGATGATGCATCATGAGATGAGCAGTCATCTGAATAAATACTTGTAATGTTTTGCTCTAAAGGTTTATTATTTTTGGAGCTGCACTGAATACATTGATATTTCTATCCAAAATAATTATACCGTAAACATTTTGGCACCCGTTCTCTTATTACAGAAACGGTAACTACAATGAGAAATGGAGCAATTAGAGAGGTTCACATGCATTATTTAGTCCTCATTAGCTTCCTGTGACATGGCCGGCCACGGACCAATGAAAAGTGTTGGCTGCGCCCGGGCAATTAGTAAAATTAGTGGTGCAGGATTTGGCGTTAGTTCAGGCCACATGGCCTGCGAGATACCAGCCTGGTGTCAGTCCAGTAATTTATAACTTTGCATGTGCAATAATGGGTTTGAAAAATCACAGACAGGCCACCGACGATATCTAGGCTTCACGGGCCGCCGTACGGACGGCCAGGTTGTCCGAGGAAGCGCGCCAAGAGGCAGGCCGCACGCTCGCCCGGCAATGATGAGGCGCTGAGACTCCAATGTGTCCGTAATTAGCAAGCCGGGATGTGTTTGTTTTCATCTCTGCGTGTTTGCGCTGATAAAGTCTGACTTGCCAAAAACGCAGGTCCCACGTTGGAGGCGGCTCAAGCTGTTTCCCGGCATCCTTTAGGAACGGGCCGAAACGGGGCGCTGCTATTGGTCAGCACCTGTTTGAAACCGATCCGCGATTTGCACGCGAAAGCAATGTGCCACCAAGATAATGCGATGCTCGAAACAATTAACATGTAGTGAAAATTGATTTGTTTACTCGGCTCCACTTTTTCCAAAGGGCGTATAAATATGGCTTTCCCCTCTTTGACTTCACAACACCCACGTGTTGGCGTGCATCTCCTGCTGTACCCCCACTTAACTTATAGTTTAGCAGCTATACAGAGTATTTGTAATTCAGATTATGACAAGGCTTGACGAGTTCTCATGGTGTTTGTGCCGAGCTGTAGGAGGACATGCGAGCAGCCTCTTATTAATATGAGAGAGAATACAGGAGTATAAACAAAGTAAGCAGGTGCTGCGCGCTTTAGAAAAAGCACAAGTTAACGTGTTCCAGAATAGCGCGCCGTAATTATACTTTCCCGTTTTGTGTGTGTGTGTGTGTGTGGGGGGGGGTGTTTTGCATTTTAATCGTGCCAGGTAAGTTGGTTGATTTCCTGTTCTAATACTTAAGTTTGACATTAATAATTCATATCGCTGCCAGTTTTCCATTTTTCACACACCTGTGTTATTGTGGGGTTCGGCGCGGCCCTTTCGGCGGTGTCATCGCAGGTGAGAGCGGCACACTTGATTATGTAAAACAACTTGTCAGCCTTTTTATTTTTATGTAATCAAAAATGTTGTGATTAATTACTCCTTAACCTCGAAACACAAAGAGGAGACTCAATCAAAGAGCATTAAAACGCATCCCAGCGACCCATGATCAGATGTGCAATGTATTTATGTGGAAATCATAAAATCTCGGATTTAATACTAAATATTGCTCTATATCTATGATTTTTGCCTCAATAAACCAGGTAGTTGTTATGTTTAGGTAATGGGTAGGATTAAGAGAATATGATCAGGCTTTATGAGTATTAACATCCTAGTAATAACTAGTTAATAGTGAGAATTAGAGCCTAAACTATGCAAATATTAGTAAAAAAATGTGTGTTTTTGTAAGCATATTGCATAGTTGTGCTTGTGGTCAATTGTTTTATTTGTGATAACGCAATTAATATTGTCATATTGTGCCGGCATGAAAAAAATTATGAATGCATGCAAAAACACATTAATGAATGCTTTTCCTGTACTAGCTTTTTGTTTTTATATGCATTTATTTTTAATAATTTTGTCTGGTGAACACTCTAGCCGAGTTTTTAGGGTTTTGGTTTAAAATTATAAAATATTTTCCTCGTATTTTGATGGTTTAATCATCACTTTTGGCCACTGGTATATATATATAAATGTTGTGTGTTTTTTTACTTGTCAAAAATCCTAACACTTTATTTCCAGGTTGAATGTAAAAGATGCAGATCTCAGACTTGTTGAACCCTGTGCCGTTTCTAAATATGAATATTCATATATAAATAAAAAGAGAGGGTAAAAATCATTACAAAATTACTTTTTAAATGAACACATTCAGATAAATAGCTTCACCAAGTTTAGTGTTTTGTTCCTCCCTCATATTAAAAAAATATATTTCCCTCATGTTTTGATGGTTTAATCATCACTCTTGGCCACTGCTGTAATATATACAAACCGATCAGGCATAACATTATGACCAGGTGAAGTGAATAACACTGATGATCTCCTGTTAGTGGGTGGGATATATTAGGCAGCAAGTGAACATTTTGTTCTCAAAGTTGATGTGTTAGAAGCAGGAAAAATGGGCAAACGTGAGGATTTGAGTGAGTTTGGGCCAAATTGTGATGGCTAGATGACTGGGTCAGAGCATCTCCAAAACTGCAGCTCTTGTGGGCTGTTCCCGCTCTGCAGTGGTCAGTCTCTATCAAAAGTGCTTACCTGGGGAACACGGTGCACTATGGGAAGAAGGCGTGGCGGCAGAGGTTATATATATATTTTAAATGTAATTATTTTATAGGGTCATGACCTGCGGAGTGAATGTCCCGTATGCGGTGCTTGAGCTCTGTTAACATGTCATCAACATCATCGTCAGCCTAAAACCAAGAAAGTCCCTCATCAAGTTTGTCCTTGAATATCCCACACCTGTGAGACAACAGATCCATTTATGATTTCCCCCTCCCCGCCCAAATACATGTTTGTCCAGCGTCAGCCGCATTGGTGTTTATTCTGTCGGTGTGTTTGTTTTTTCTCGGTGGCTCTGAAACGCTCAAATTGCATTTCTCAGATGCCGGATCCCCGGAGGAGCGGAGCTCGGCGGCAGGTGTCTGAGGGAGTCAAATCTCTGCTCCTGTTGTTCGCTAATACATCTGCCACACACACACACACACACACACTTACTTCTGTGAGCCATGGAAATGCATGCCGAAGCTGCTCTGAAGTATGCAAACTTTTCCGCTTCTGTTCGAGTGTTTAGGAAGGGGAGAGAATCAATGCAAAATACAGTTCTTCTTGGTTTCCGGTGCATTACGTTTATCCAGCTGTTCTTATTTCTCCTCTTTATAATTATATAACATGTTTGGTTTTTTTAACGGTTGTGCAACAAAGCCGAACACAACGCGACGATCCCCCACTGGAGGCACTGACGCGCTTTTAATAGATGTTGAACTGTAAATTTGAATTGAAAGCCTGGGTCATTGTGCCTCATTGACTTAAAACCACAAAAAGCAAATGATGTCTTAGTTGAGAGAAATATATCAAAGGATATCAACAATTATGAGTCATAAACAGGCTTGGCTCCGCAGCGGTGGGGCCCGGAGCAGCGGGAATTAGCATGTTGAGCTAATAAATATGCATGTAAAGATTCTCCCAGAGGAATAACACGCGTGTGATTGATAGCTTTGCAATTGAAGGATGTGTAAATTCACCCTCTCTTTTTTTTTTTTTCTCCGTTCGGCAGTTCTGCTGTCGTACCGTTGAAATCCATCTCACTTGTTAAAAGTTTTACCAACTTTATAATCCTTAATGCCACATCTGCTTCCTGCCTTTATAGCGCCTGTAAAACTTCATTAAATTATTACCACCAGCTGGCCTCGTCGCACAATAACCTCACTTATCTCTCATTCGCTGACAATACTTTTGATTTATAGACCCTATTAGAATAAATGATATTTTATACATATGTGTATATGGGTAAACAAGAGGAAATGTGTTCTTTTTCAATAATTCATGAGCGGCGTCAATCGTTCTGTTCAAATACTGATAATAGTAATATTCTTAGAAAGGAAATAATGTCAAAGAAGTGGATCGTTTGCTAAAAGGCAGCAGTTGTTTTAAATAACCCTATTAAACCGTCGAAATATGAGGAATATTTCATATTTATCCAACAAAATTATTTGGCAAGCTACAGCTACAAAATGATGCAAAAAGCTCGGAGGAAAAAGCATGCATTGACTATAACATAATCAGTTATTAATAATTCAATGGTTCTCTATTGTTCATAATTTCTCTGTAAAAATATTGTTGGTTTAACTTTAAAGGAGAATTAAACAACATAAACTTAAACATGTTATCTGAACCACATTATTTATTTAAGTTGATTTGACAAAAGAAAAACATATTTCATAATTTTGATTAAAACATTTGTTGGTTTAACTTAAAAAAGTAAGTTATTCGGGTGCCTTACATTTTTGAGTTCAATGAAAGTAAACATTTTAGTTAATACAATAAAGATTTAAACAGCAGAAACTAAAATATTGTTATCTGAACCACATTATTTATTTAAGTTGATTTGACAAAAGAAAAACATATTTTGTACAGTGTGGTCAAAATTATGTCGGCGCAATTTGGCACGTTTCATAATTTTTAGAAAAAAATATTGTTGGTTTAACTTTGAAAAAGTTAGTTATCTGGTTGCCTTAAATTTTTGAGTTCATTGAAAGTAATTATTTGAGTTAATACAATAAAGATTTAAACAGCAGAAAGTCTAAAATATTGTTATCTGAACTATATTAATTGTCTAAGTTGATTTGACAAAAGAAAAAAGTATGAAACATGCCATTTTGTGCCGACATAATTTTGTAAAAAAAAAAATATATATTGTTGGTTTAACTTAAAAATGTAAGTTATCTGATTGCCTCAATTTTGAGTTCATTGGAGTTAAAAATGAGAGTTAATGCAACAAAGGAGATTGGTTTAGTAAATAGAAACTCAAAAATATTATGTTATCTGAACCATATTAATTATCTAATTTAA
>NC_137108.1:50203686-50223686 GCF_949357685.1 Gobio gobio
AATACATATTATATATACACACACACATATATAATATAGTAATACATATATATATTAAAATGTATACATATACACACGCATATATATATATATATATATAATATATATATATATAATAAAATATATACATATACACACACATATATATATAATAAAATGTATACATATATATATACACACATATATATAATAAAATATATACATATACACACACATATAATACATATATATACATATACACACACACGTATGTTGATGTGATTTATCGATTTGACAGAACCAATATGCATGTGGGTGTGTGTATATATATATATATATATTAGGGATGCAACAATACAGTTAGTCCACGGTTCAATACATACCTCGGTTTTTACCCGCGGTTTTCGGTTCTGTTCTGATGGCTTGTCACATACATTTTTTGTTATTCTATTCTTAAGCGACAGGAACAGCAAGAGGTTAAGGAGAAAAAAGACTATTTTTTTATTGCAATACTCTTTCTTTATTTTACTTAAAAGAATTGAAAAACCTACCTTAAACTTAAAACTTTACTTTAAAAAAACCCTTGTACACATTCCTTGTCTACTGTAAAATATAAAATAAATATATATAAAGATTTACAGTGGCAGCTCAGAGCTGTACAGCAGCATTTAAGTATGAAATTGAATGAATAAATGTGAAAATAAAACACTACATAGACTTCACTATAAAATATACACTGATTCTTATTAAATCTACTGTATTAGTTTTTCAGTCAAGAGCAGTGAGTGATTTTCTCTTTGTCTTTTGTTGTTGTATAAACATTAAAGGGATATTTCACTCAAAAATGAAAATTCTGTCATCGAGAAATGAATACAGGTTTGAAACAATATTAGAGTGAGTAAATAATGACATTGTTTTAGAGGTGAACTGTCCCTTTAAGGACCGCGTGTTCACTATAGACTGCCCTTTTGTCAATTTAAGACCTCCTTGCATCTGATATACAGATACGATTGTGATTTTACTTTCACTTTAGACATAACCGACTGTGTTTATGTTAACCATGTGTGTATTTGACAGTATTAGCGCAGTAAGACTACTTAGTCCAGTAATCGCGTGTTTGACAGGCGTTTAGTGCGCGCGCTCTGAAAAGCGCGTATTGAACCGTGAATCCCGTACCGAACGGTTCAATATTATATTGAGAATTGTGGCATCCCTAGTATATATATATATAGTATAAATATATAATGTTAGGTATTAAAATGTTCATGTTTATGTCAGTTCATTAATGTTAACAGATGCAACTTTTCATCTTAAAAATGTATTAGTAAATGCTGAGGTTAATATTAACTAAGATTAATAATAAATGCTGAAGAAGTATTGTTCAATGTTAGTTCATGTTAACTAATGTGGTTATTTAATGTTAACAAATTATACTTTTTTTAAAAGTTTTACAGGTTTTATTAATATTTAAACAGATTGTTATTTTTATATTTTTCATCTTAGTTCAAAATTTTAATAATTGTGTTGTATGTATGTATATTTATGAGTGTATATATCTATATATTCATGCATAAATACATACATACACACACACACACATTTATTATTATAATATTTTTATCATGTATGTATTAATTGATAGTGGCCAAAACTTATGTCTGCAGGCGATATTTGCTTTTAATGTCCCTAAAAGTTCAATTAAATCATCAAAATATGAGGAAAATATTTTAGATGTTTTAAATATTTTATTTATGATAGAAGAACAAAAACTAAACTTGGTTAAGGTATTAATCTGACAATGTTATTTGGCAACAAAAAAAAGGCAAACAACTACAGGTTTTATTTGACTATGCATAGAAAAACAAAAAGCATACATTGACTGCAACATAATCAGTTATTAATATTTCCGTTGGTTCTCATTCATAATTTCTTTGAATGACAGCCTGGCCAAAAATGATGTCGGCAGAATTTGTCATGTTTTATTGCGTCATAAAAAAGCACAACTACGCAATATGCTTACAAAATATTAATAATAATATTTGAATAAAAGGTGAAGGTGTCAATTTTCTAGGCCATATATTTATATATATTGTTTATAACTATTATTATTCAATAACTTTAGTGTCTGTAACACAATGTGGGACGTGAGCGAAATATTTTTTTTACAGTATTATGTTTTTCAAGAGATCATCAAATATGCCGTATGATTTTAAGTGTTGGATCCAGTCCAGAAGGTCAAGACCTCCAAGCTGGGACATAATTTTTCATGCTTGCGTATCATAAGCATGACACCAAACTGTAGCGTGGAAATGTTTTTGGGGGTTAGAGACGAATCTCCCGAGTTAAAAAACGGATATGTGAGTTTTTTCCGGCTGTGTTTGAACTCACTAATAGAGCGAGCCTGTTTGGAAGGCAGTACGTGTGTGTCTCATCACAATGAAACAGACCTAAGTTCTGTGCGTGGAAAACTAGAGCGTGACTGCCGCATTTGAATATGAAATAGCCAAAGATTTCTGTTTCAGACACCTTGTACATTGTGCAAACAAAGCCACCAATTCCGGGGAAGAAAGACGAGAGAATTTAAAGCGGGCCTTTGTCGTTGTTTATAACTGTGTTGTCTTTGTTCCCGTTTTTCCTCTGCAGGCAAAAGAATGGGCTGAAATATTTTTAAACAGTAATTACCTGGCCGGGATCCGACAGAGGGGGATTAATGGAGGAGCGCGGAGCATCAGGTTCCAGAGATGTGTGCTGGAAGGTATGATGAGAGAGAGACTCGTGCATTTCTCCGTCACACGCGGGAAATGAGGGAACGGCAGATTTCTGATGTCAGGCTGTCTCTCTGTTCTTTTCCACCAGCACAAGTCATCGGCTCACGCCAAGCCCATCACAAACCAACCAGACCCATTTAGTCTTTCAAATCCAGTCTGGGTTGTGTTTCAGGATTTATGCTTTTCGGCATTTAACCCACCAGCGTTTTTTTTCTTTTCTTGTGGTGGTTAAATGAACATGATTTGGTGGTAGTTAACGTTCTTATAAACTGCGTTCAGCATTGAATATGTCCTGTAAACATCTTTGAAAGCTGCCCCTCTTATGCTCGACATATAAAGTTATTGTCTCTGCTCTGAAGTGCCGAAACGAGTTGTCAGTAATTCCATTCTCACTACAAACCTAATTAACAATTTAACACATTTGCATAATGCCCGCCCTGAGGTTTTGATTGGCTGAACAGCGTCTCTTGGCCCCGCCTTCAAACACTAGTTGTATCTGAGACTGGAAGAGTTTGGTTGGTGTTGTTCATATTAAGACGCTGTTGATGAGATCGATACGCCATTGTTACTGTTCGTATCCCTGTGTGTCAAGAGCTGAGGAAGAGCTGAGATCCATATAAAGTAATAGGCGTCTAGTTCCGACCAATCACATCAGACTGGGCCGTCTGACCAATCAGAGCAGACTCTCAGAAAGGCGGGGTTTAGAGAGACTGAATCTTCGAAAGAAACCGTTTCAGACTCTGAGTGATGTGCAATGGATGTGAATGTTTTTTGACATTGGATGCATGCAAGTCTATTGTAGGAGACTCAAAAACTAAATTAGGAACCAAAATAGGGGCGCTTTAGAGCTGAAGTGTCATTTTTTTTTCCCCATATAAAAAGGGGCGATTGATTATGATTTATCTTTAGTGAGTGTGTGGTGTCGCTGTTTGAGCATAAACAACATCTGCAAAGTTACGACGCTTAAAAGTTCAAAGCAAAGGGAGATATTTTCTTTTACAGAAATCTCTTTTTAAGAACTACAACAAAAGGCTGGCAGGGACTACAACGAGTCTGTGACATCACAACCCTAACATTTACATAAACCCCGCCCCCGGGAACATGTGGAGAAGAGGAAGAGTTGCCGTCGTCTGTCTGTCACATTTATTGATACAGTAAGAACACAAACGCTATAGCCTGTCATAAAGCAAGATGACATCATCAGTTATAACCGTAATTAAACTAAACTATCCCTGTTCTCTCTTCATCAGCAGATATTCTCTGGCTCAACTTACCCCACACCAGCGCTTTATAGATCATCATCCAGATGATCCAGACTGGACTACTGGAATGCTCTTCTAGCGGGCCTTCCGGCATGCACTATCAAACCCTTGCAACTGATCCCGAATGCAGCGGCGAGGTTGGTCTTTAATGAGCCGAAGAGAGCACACGTCACGCCTCTCTTCATCAGACTCTTCGTCAGTCTTTTCATCAGTCTCTTCATCAGTCTGCACTGGCTGCCAATAGCTGCTCGCATCAAATTCAAGGCACTGGTGCTCGCCTTCAAATCAACCACTGGCTCTGCACCAATATACCTAAACTCGCTCGTTCAGACTTACACACCCTCCAGGAACTTACGTTCTACTAGTGAACGACGCCTTGTGGTGCCATACCAGAGAGGCATGAAATCGCTCTCACGGAGCTTTTCCTGGACCGTTCCCACCTGGTGGAATGACCTGCCTAGCTCAATTTGTGCGGCCGAGTCTGTAGCCATTTTCAAAAAACACCTAAAGACGCATCTCTCCAGCAGCACCTGACCAATCAAGAATAGCACTTATCAGTCTATTCATTTTCTGTCTGTCTAATTTATTTATAAAAAAAACTTACAAAAAAAAAACTGTTCTGTGCTAGATTAACTGAGACTTGTTGCAGCACTTGCATACTGTTGCCCTTGACTATTCTAGTTGCTTCTTTTGCTCTCATTTGTAAGTCGCTTTGGATAAAAGCGTCTGCTAAATGACTAAATGTAATGTAAATCATCACAGAATATGCAGAATATTAACTCATAAATTCATCAGCTATCCCTTTCAGAAACGTCCTGTCTCATTCTACATGTCGTCTCTTCTTCTTGAGTCTCTACATCATTGTCCGACTCCGGTTTGAACACAAAAGGCTGAACAGTTTCAGTGTGTGTGTGTGTGTGTGTGCGTGAGGTAATCAGAGCTGCTAACATGAGCTCTTAAAGCTCCACCCTCTACTAGAAAGGGGGCGGGGAACACAAGGTCATTTGCATTTAAAGGGACACTGTTTCTGCTCACCCTCAAAAAGTGACAATTTGAACATGCTATTAAAACAATCTACGGGTTATTTTGAGCTAAAACGTCACACACACTCTGGGGACATCAGAGACTTATTTTACATCTTGTAAAAAGGGGCATTATAGGCAGGGGCGCCGCTAGCAATTTTGGGCCCTATGAAAGATTATGATGTTGGGCCCCCTACCGCTCTAACCTAGCTATCCAAAATCTTTGTCTGCAATTTAATAATACTGACCAATTAAGCTCTGCTCGATCAACCCAGAATGCCCCAATTGGCTGATGAAACATTGATTAAAATTAAGATACAATTTATACAAAATAAAACTTAATGAAGTGGTCACAATCATGTCTGACCCACTCCATGTCTCCTGGCATTGCGCATCTTATGATGAGTCCTTTCTCACTCATGCTGTTCACTTTTCATAATCAACATAGATTGACAACATATAGACATAAAAAAATAACATTATAATATTTAAACATAAATATTAAACTAAATACGTACAGAGAAATTTGGAGTGGGATTTGAACAAATGTCGTTTTACCCATGAGCAGTTCATGAGTGGAGCGTTTTGCTGGATTTTGCCAGAAATAAGCCATCATTTTGTTATATTTGTAACTCTTTGGTAGATTATACATTTATAATTTCTACTGTTACTACTAATAAAACCAATCTCTGGGGGCCCCAAAAGTGTGTGGGCCCTTAGAATCGTCCTAACTTTCCCCCCTTAACGGCGCCCCTGATTATAGGACACCTTTAAAATACTTCCTTCTATCCCAGTTTAATATATATATTTGTAGGATGATCTTCCTGAAAAGAGTAAACACAGTGACTCTAAAAGTGGATTCAGATCTTACTTTGGTCCTTTTTATTTGTGATGGGGTTCTAGTCAGTTTTGCATTTGCACTTTTTAAGTTTAAAATCGTCTTAATATAGCAGAGGAAACACATCTTAATATACTGTTAGCATCCACATAAATTTTCATATGTGCAAAGAGCAAAGCCTCATAAGTAGCTTTTTTTGCATCCTCTTGTCACCCAAGTCATAATATATCATCTGATAGAGATTTTGTTGGCAACTGTCGCATCACTGTTTGGTGTTTGCGTATTAAAAGCACATTGATCACGGGTGCTGTAGCCAGAAATGACCATTTCTCATTGCATTTGTGTAGAAATGTTTGAACTCTTTAAGATCCAGTCTATCTGCTATAGCTTTTATTCACGAGATGAGTTCAACTTGAGGCTTGTATCTCACTACGGCACATCAAAACATGCTGTTCCCTAATACAGAGGTCTGTAGTTAATTGAGAGCGCTTCATAAATGTGTCTGATTTATAATAGGACATAAAGCGATTCCTTCCATAAACCACCAGTGCAATCTACAGTCTAATTACAACAACACCATAAATCACGGATAAATCTGAGGAAAACACAATATAAACAAACAAAACTTTGCTAGAAAGTAAACAGTGTTAAAACTATGGAAAGCAGCAGAACGGAGTCATAAAAGCTCATTTAAAGGCTGATATTATGAAGATCATAGAAAATTACAGCGGTCTATAGATGGTAAGCAATCCATTATTGCGGTGTAATAGGCAGGAAGCTGTTATTATGTCTGACGTTTATCAGTCGAGCGGCCATCTCTTGCTGACGATGCCATATGATGAGAAAGTTGAACAGCAATCATAAGGTGATAAAGGAGTAAGTTACCAGGGAAATATATTATTTCTGTGGCACAAAATGATATTGTTTCCTGACAGGTTTCCTCAGCCAAACGCTCCTCATCTTCTATTGTTCAAGTAAACACAAGTCTTCAAAAACGAGGTACTTGCAGAACTCACTTATTGTAGTTCAAACTGAAGTATTTGCAAAGACAACATTACATTTCATATTTATAATTATTTAACGAGTCGGTGCATGAGAATAAAAATTAAGTTGATGATATGGCTCTGTGTACATACAGTGGTACTCGCAGTAGTGACTCCGAGCCTGAATGGTTTTGTGAGGCCCAGACAGACTGGCATTTGCTCTTTTGTTGCAGATAAATACCCTGGGATGGTAAAGAGCACTCACGGTTTCTCGTTCATCTTTAGTATTGGGCACTTTATGTACTGATTCCATTTATATCTAGACTTTTCCTTCCAAAATGTTTGTTTGTAGTGGCAAGAAATGTCACTTTTGATTTGTTGTCTACAACATGGAGTAACATCCGTGAATGTCATTCACAAACGTTACTAGGCAATCAGTAGTGGGAATGCCCAATAGCAACTTCACCGCCAGACAGTTCTGTGGTTTTCCTGCGGAATTGCGATATACAAATTCAGTGGAGAATTCGGCCACCTGATGGAGAAAATCACATTGGGCAATTGGCTACTATTGACTGGGCATTGGGCTACTATTGATTGGGCATTGGGCTACTTTTGACTACTTTTGTTTGCCATTGGGCTACTTTTGACTGACCATTGGATTACTCATTGGGCTACTTTTGACTGACCATTGGATTACTCATTGGGCTACTTTTGACTGACCATTGGATTACTCATTGGGCTACTCATTGGGCTTCTTTTGACTGGCCATTGGGCTACTTTTGACTGACCATTGGATTACTCATTGGGCTACTCATTGGGCTACTTTTGACTACTTTTGTTTGCCATTGGGCTACTTTTGACTACTTTTGTTTGCCATTGGGCTACTTTTGACTACTTTTGTTTGCCATTGGATTACTTTTGACTGACCATTGGGCTTCTTTTGACTGGCCATTGGGCTTCTTTTGACTACTTTTGTTTGCCATTGGATTACTTTTGACTGACCATTGGGCTTCTTTTGACTGGCCATTGGGCTACTTTTGACTACTTTTGTTTGCCATTGGGCTACTTTTGACTACTTTTGTTTGCCATTGGGCTACTCATTGGGCTACTTTTGTTTGCCCTTGGGATACTTTTGACTACTTTTGTTTGCCATTGGATTACTTTTGACTGGCCATTGGGCTTCTTTTGACTGGCCATTGGGCTACTTTTGACTGGCCATTGGGCTTCTTTTGACTGGCCATTGGGCTACTTTTGACTGGCCATTGGGCTTCTTTTGACTGGCCATTGGGCTACTTTTGACTACTTTTGTTTGCCGTTGGGCTACTTTTGACTACTTTTGTTTGCCGTTGGGCTACTTTTGACTGGCCGTTGGGCTACTTTTGACTGGCCATTGGGCTACTTTTGTTTGCCATTGGGCTACTTTTGTTTGCCATTGGGCTACTCATTGGGCTACTTTTGACTACTTTTGTTTGCCATTGGGCTACTCATTGGGCTTCTTTTGACTACTTTTGTTTGCCATTGGGATACTCATTGGGCTTCTTTTGACTACTTTTGTTTGCCATTAGACTACTTTTGACTGGCCATTGGGCTACTTTTGACTGGCCATTGGACTACTTTTGACTGGCCATTGGGCTACTTTTGTTTGCCATTGGGTTACTTTTGACTGGCCATTGGACTACTTTTGTTTGCCATCGGGCTACTTTTGTTTGCTATTGGGCTACTCATTGGGCTACTTTTGACTACTTTTGTTTGCCATTGGGCTACTCATTGGGCTTCTTTTGACTACTTTTGTTTGGCATTAGACTACTTTTGACTGGCCATTGGGCTACTTTTGACTACTTTTGTTTGCCATTGGGCTACTTTTGACTGGCCATTGGGCTACTTTTGACTGGCCATTGGACTACTTTTGACTACTTTTGTTTGCCATTGGGCTACTTTTGACTGGCCATTGGGCTACTTTTGTTTGCCATTGGGCTACTTTTGACTACTTTTGTTTGCCATTGGGCTACTCATTGGGCTACTTTTGACTACTTTTGTTTGCCATTGGGCTACTTTTGACTGGCCATTGGACTACTTTTGACTACTTTTGTTTGCCATTAGACTACTTTTGACTGGCCATTGGGCTACTTTTGTTTGCCATTGGGCTACTTTTGACTACTTTTGTTTGCCATTGGGCTACTCATTGGGCTACTTTTGACTACTTTTGTTTGCCATTGGGCTACTTTTGACTGGCCATTGGGCTACTTTTGACTGCCCATTGGGCTACTTTTGACTGGCCATTGGACTACTTTTGACTACTTTTGTTTGCCATTGGGCTACTTTTGACTACTTTTGTTTGCCATTGGGCTACTCATTGGGCTACTTTTGTTTGCCCTTGGGATACTTTTGACTACTTTTGTTTGCCATTGGATTACTTTTGACTGGCCATTGGGCTTCTTTTGACTGGCCATTGGGCTACTTTTGACTGGCCATTGGGCTTCTTTTGACTGGCCATTGGGCTTCTTTTGACTGGCCATTGGGCTACTTTTGACTACTTTTGTTTGCCGTTGGGCTACTTTTGACTACTTTTGTTTGCCGTTGGGCTACTTTTGACTGGCCGTTGGGCTACTTTTGACTGGCCATTGGGCTACTTTTGTTTGCCATTGGGCTACTTTTGTTTGCCATTGGGCTACTCATTGGGCTACTTTTGACTACTTTTGTTTGCCATTGGGCTACTCATTGGGCTTCTTTTGACTACTTTTGTTTGCCATTGGGATACTCATTGGGCTTCTTTTGACTACTTTTGTTTGCCATTAGACTACTTTTGACTGGCCATTGGGCTACTTTTGACTGGCCATTGGACTACTTTTGACTGGCCATTGGGCTACTTTTGTTTGCCATTGGGTTACTTTTGACTGGCCATTGGACTACTTTTGTTTGCCATCGGGCTACTTTTGTTTGCTATTGGGCTACTCATTGGGCTACTTTTGACTACTTTTGTTTGCCATTGGGCTACTCATTGGGCTTCTTTTGACTACTTTTGTTTGGCATTAGACTACTTTTGACTGGCCATTGGGCTACTTTTGACTACTTTTGTTTGCCATTGGGCTACTTTTGACTGGCCATTGGGCTACTTTTGACTGGCCATTGGACTACTTTTGACTACTTTTGTTTGCCATTGGGCTACTTTTGACTGGCCATTGGGCTACTTTTGTTTGCCATTGGGCTACTTTTGACTACTTTTGTTTGCCATTGGGCTACTCATTGGGCTACTTTTGACTACTTTTGTTTGCCATTGGGCTACTTTTGACTGGCCATTGGACTACTTTTGACTACTTTTGTTTGCCATTAGACTACTTTTGACTGGCCATTGGGCTACTTTTGTTTGCCATTGGGCTACTTTTGACTACTTTTGTTTGCCATTGGGCTACTCATTGGGCTACTTTTGACTACTTTTGTTTGCCATTGGGCTACTTTTGACTGGCCATTGGGCTACTTTTGACTGGCCATTGGACTACTTTTGACTACTTTTGTTTGCCATTGGACTACTTTTGACTACTTTTGACTACTTTTGTTTGCCATTGGGCTACTCATTGGGCTTCTTTTGACTACTTTTGTTTGCCATTAGACTACTTTTGACTGGCCATTGGGCTACTTTTGTTTGCCATTGGGCTACTCATTGGGCTACTTTTGACTACTTTTGTTTGCCATTGGACTACTTTTGACTACTTTTGTTTGCCATTGGACTACTTTTGACTAGCCATTGGGAGGACTTGGCGCAGCGAACTTCACATGCTATTGAAAATCCAGCGTTTAGTTGATCCTGGTAAGCGTTCATTCTGGTAAGCGCTCATTGGCATTTGTTTCTAGGCGGACTGTTAAAGAAAGCAACACACATCTCGTGGACATCCTGTAGAATTCATCCAATCAGATGACGACTTCAAAACTCCTGAAGTGCTTCCAGAAAAGTGTGCCATATGCATCAGACGCTCAGTCAACGGCTAGTAAATAAATAACGACAGAACATTCCATTTGGGAACTGTTTTAAAATCATGCATTTAGACACAAACAGATGCCAATTCAGCTCGCCCATATCTGCCATTTCAATCCAACACAAAAACAACAGCAGCAGCAGCAGCAAAGATATACAAAGACAGGCCGAAAGCATGAAACACAAAGATGTGAAGTCGCATTATTGTGCTGTAATCCTGTTAGCGGAGGAAACATGCTGTCATTGACTTCTCCACCCCATGATTCACACCAAACCAAGAGCATGTGCTTCATCCGGCACAACTCATTAATGATCCACGCTGGGACAATCCTTTATTATCCCAGCAATATTTAATATTCAACCAGCATGGGAAATCAATGCTCGTTTAATGCTGAACTCATTTGACTTGATATACCTTCTCTGAGCTCGGAGAAGAACGATAAAATGTCAAAAACGCAATGATGGCTGCATGTCCATCCATAAATGTTGTTCAGAGCGCTCCATTATGCAGTCTTTCCTGTGTACGCTTGACCAAATTCAGATCATCTTGCATCTGGAAAGCAGAAAATGACAGTGCTCTTGCCTATACGCAGCTCCTATTAGCATTAATACCATCTGTTAGTCATCAGGAGGAGTCACTCATGCCTTAATAGTCTGTCTTTATGTATCATAAACATTTTAAGCTCAAAGCTGTCATAGATGATTAAGTGTTCCATTATCTTTGCTTTTCTTCTCCAAGTTCATCGTTTGATGTGAAACTCTTTCCGGAGAGTTCGGATGCGTTTTAATGAGTGCTTGTTACTTCAGATTTGCAGTTTATCGACGTATTTCATTGCATTGTGCCGAAACCTCTCGCACACCGTTTATTTAGGAAACGAAGAATATTGCGGTCCATGTGGCGAAAAATGAATAATCTGTCGAGCTGTGTGCGATGCGTGTTGTCGGGTGTACGGGAGCACCTGCTCATCAAAAGAGTAATATGAATGCACAGTGGGGTGGTGTGGGTTTAGCTTCACCAGCTGCCATCTGCTATCAATATCATTAGCATCCGCCATGACCAATTGTAATATTAGATTATTGAATACCCAGAGGGTGATGAATACAAGCACAAAATTCTGCATATCATTACGGCATGTGAAATATAGAGAAGGATGTGCTCGGGCTACAGCCTTTTAGCTTTGAAATCTGACTCATGTTGCATATGTTTTTAGTGCATGTCACACATTAAGATTGGAGATTTTTCTGCTATACGGTTCATGTCATGTGAATATCAACTTCATTTCAGTGTTGTTATTGTTGACTAAAACTATTAAAAATATATATTTTTTGTAAATATTTAAATTTGGCATATAGCTTATAAAACACGTTTAAACTGGAGTAATAAAATGATATTCATATAAATTAAAATATAAATTATTATTTAAAAATAAATAAAAGCTAAATAGAAATGTAAGAAAAAATAATAAAAAAGTACTAAAATTAAAATAGTTAATGCAAAATATTAATATTCTAGTATATAAATAATACTAAAGTAACTGCTGGGAAGTGCAATTTAATTTTCTAAACTTATAATAAAATATTAAATATTAATACAAATATTAAGAACAAATTCAAATTAAAACTGAAAATATAAAAATAAATTATAAATATAAAAATAAAAATAAAGGTTATTTCAAAATATTAATATTAGTATTATAGTATATAAATAATATTAAAATAACTGCTGGGAAGTGCAAATGGTAAAACAAACTACAAATCAGAAATTAAAACAACAAATCTGATATTAAAAATATAAAAACAAATATATAATATTAAATATGAATATAAATATTAAGAACATTTGATAAAAGGCAGAAAACAAAATTACTAAAATTAAAATTAAAACTGAAAAAAATATATAAATATAACAAAAGTTATTTCAAAGTACTAAAATTACTAAAAAAAATTAAAAAAGTTTTATACAATTTTATAAAAGGCAGATAATTAAATTAAAATTAAAACTGAAAATATAAAAATAGTTAATGCAAAATATTAATAATAGTATTGAAGTGTATAAAATAATAACAAAGTAACTGCTGGGAAGTGCAATTTTTTATTATACAAAATTATTAAATATTAATACAAATATTAAGAAAAATGAATAAAAGGCAGGTAACAAAATGACTCAAATTAAACTGAAAATATTAAAATTAATTAAAAATATGACAATAAAAGTTATTTCAAAGTACTAAAATTACAAAATCAAATTAAAGAAAGCTAAATAGAAATATAAAAAACTAATAAAAATGATAATATAATATTAAATATTAAGAAAAATATTAAGAAAAACTAATAAAAATGACAAAAGCAGATAGCGTAATTACTAAAACTAAATTAAAATGAAACAGAAAAATAAAAATAAATTAAACTTATAAATATGACAATAAAAGTTATTTCAAAGTACTAAATTTAAAAAAGAAAGCTAGGTAGAAATATTAAAAAACTAATAAAAATTACAACAAAATTACTAAAAATAATAAGTTGTCAAAATATTAATAATATTATTATAGTATGCACATAATACTAAAATTACACTTCTATTAAAATATTATACATATAAAATATACATATATACATATATTATAATAAAATAGAAAATATTCATATAAATATTAACAAAAACTAGTAAAAATGACAAAAGCACATAAAGAAATTAAAGAAATTAATGATATTTGAAGAATTTGATGAAAAATGTTTGACTTGTGGCAAATCTGAGCACAATTTGACACATTTCTCAAACTCAGGAGACAGATCTGAGAGGATGTTTGAGATGTCATTGGTCTTTCTCAGAGACAGTTGTTTGTTGGCCAGATACAGTTTACAGTGTGTTTTTTCAGGTCAGATTAGCATTAAGACTGAATGGAAACATTTGACACATCTAGCGATGAAAACAACTCGACCACATGGCCTTTCACATCGTGCCGTCTGTCACCTGAGTTCAACTCAGACCAAACGCTTCTGAGGAAGAGACTGAACCTCTTCCTGTCATGTGAAGAGCTTGTGCTCGTCAGGCGTGTCTTAAGACACACGATGGCTTACGGCCATGTGCGTCTAAGCTTTTAAAGAAAACATTTGACCAATCGGAGCAAGGCGTGCTCTGCAGACGATCTTTAATTCAGACGTTATTCAGCTTGTGCATTAAATATGCAGCGCACGCCATCTGTTCAGTGCTGGACGCCGCGTGGCCTAGTGCAAAACACAACGTGTTCTTCCCATTCTCCGTTTTTAAAGGTGCTGTTTCCCATCTTTCTTTAGTGTGTATTTTTGCTGCTTTTCTAGATCAGTGTCAGTGTTTCTGAACTCCTGAAACGCCTCCATTGTAGTCTTGAGTTTCTTCCGGGAACCAACAATTTTAGTTACTTAGTTACTTTTTAAGAAAAGTAATGTTACGTTACTTTTGCGTTACTTTTTCTCACCTGGGCTGGGCTTGTTTTTGTTTTTGTTTTTTTTATAACAAAAAAGTTATATTTTTGTGCAACGGTAAAGACCTCTTCATACCAAAATTGAAATAATAAGCCCCAGGCTGAGGTAAAAATGCACTTGACGCATGAACAGTAGAGGGCGCAGCTCTGGATAATGGTAGAATAGGACGCAGGAGAAAAAAGTTTTACCAATAAAAACAAAATATCTAGTAGTTTTCATCATCAAAGGTCAGCAGCAAGACATTGGTAAATTAAATATAAAGGTAGATTATGCATTTAAAGTTGTTTTATTTAACATTTAATTATTGGAGGTTTGCATAGTACTCTGATTTTTGCATTTGACAGATTTGATTCATTTTGAGGAGTACAGAATCTTTATTGTGCAAGTGAGATAAATAAATGCTCACATTTAGTCTGGAACTACAATTACCCTCATGTTTACACACACGCCTCTGCACTTATTATTCTCAACATGGGGGCAGCAGAGCTGTCAGTCAAATTAATGTCAAAAAGTAACTCAGATATTTTGCTGTAAATTTGAAAAGTAATGCGTTACTTTACTAGTTACTTGGAAAAAGTAATATTATTACGTAACTCAAGTTACTTGTAATGCGTTACCCCCAACACTGGTCACGATATTTCTCATTATAATAATTCATACACAGAATAAAGGGGCGGGGCCTGGTTGAGTTAGTTAAAGGGATAGTTCACCCAAAAACTAAATGTTAATGTTTATCTGCTGACCCCCAGGGCATCAGAGATGTAGGTGTGTTTGTTTCTTCAGTAGAACACAAATGAAGATTTTGAACTCAACCGTTGCAGTGTGTCAGTCGTATAATGCATGTCAATGGGGATATTTTAGAGCAGTGGTTCTCAAACTTTTTATTCCAAGTACCACCTCAGAAAATATTTGCCTCTCCAAGTACCACCATAATGACCAACATTAAAATACAGTAGCGTAGGCCTAACTATTCAGCTACAGCTCTGCACAGTTAAAAAACGAGGCAGTTTATTCCTAATAAGAATAATTTATTGTTGTCAGCCACTTTAACATTGTAAATACCCAGTTTGTACATTAACACTGCACTGTGCTTACATACAGGTACATAAAATAATTAAACAATGATTAAATTAAAACTGTACTGTACTTAAATGTGAAAAAAAAAACTTTACTCAAATAAAGATTAAATTAAATTGTATGTGTTTTAACATTATTTTATTTAGTGATTCCTCTGAGTACCACTAGAGGCAGCCTGAGTTACCACTGTTACTCGTACCACACTTTGAGAACCACTGGCTTAAAGTATGAGAGCAATGAGAGTAAAAACACATCGACATACGAATCCTTATTAAACCATGCGGCACATTGATGTCTTAAGACACGAAACCATTGGTTCTGCGAGAAACCCAACAATATTTGTTATTTTTTTAACTCTTATCAGACGAATGTCATCTTGTATTCCCAGTGTCATAACTTCCGGCGAATAAGGTCAAAACATTGGCGCTATCAAAGAGATATATATCCGCGTAGGCACTAATGAGGAATCTATGTGTATATCTATGATCGCGCCGGTATTTTGACCTTATTCGCCGGAAGTGATGGCGTGGCTGATGCAGAGCCATAGAAAAAAATGAAATACATTTTTAAATATGGATATTTTTCTTACACAAACGCATCGATTCGCTTCATAAGGCCTTTATTAACACCCCAGAGCCGCGTGGAGCAGTTATTTGACAGACAGATGCACTTTTTATGGACTTTAAAAACAGAGCAACTATTACTGCCATTATAAACCTTGGATTACCAAGAAAATGTTTAATATAACTCAGATTTGATTTGTCTGAAAGAAGAATGTCATACACACCTCGGATGACTTGAGGGTGAGTAAATCATAGGCTAATTTAAATTTTTGGGTGAACTATCCCTTTAAGGTGCGTTCACACCGGACGCGAATAAATTGTGCTATTCATGCGTAGTTGTACGCTTGAACATTTTGAG
Source organism: Gobio gobio (assembly GCF_949357685.1). NCBI lineage: Eukaryota > Metazoa > Chordata > Actinopteri > Cypriniformes > Gobionidae > Gobio > Gobio gobio. The sequence continues at coordinate 50,219,969 of NC_137108.1, forward strand.
TTTACTCGCTTCATTTGCGCGTGAAATTCGCTTCACAACAGACGTGAATTCGCCTCATGGGAGGGGCTTGTGCCAGCGGCTCGTCTCGTTGAGAAATGGCTGACATGGGCTGTGTACACACTTGACGTCTTTTTTGTAAAAATAATACTGTGTGACAATACCATAGACTGTAAAAAAATATGGTGGTAGTGTCCGTGACGTCACCCATAGGATTCTGAAGAGCAGTTCTGAAGCGTAAAGTCGGGTCGAGCTGGCCGTCGCCATCTTGTCAGCGCGTCACTCCTGGATAACAGAAAATGGGCAAAGAGGCGGGACGTGGGCGGAGCTTAGGTGACGCGATGACTAACAGACAAACAGCAATCCACCTGTCACTCAAAGAGGCCACGCCCTTAATTATGCAGAACTTTAAGGCTTTATATAATGTAAACGAATGAGTTATAAACCCCCCCCCCCTCACAGTCATCATGAAGGGCAAAATTAGCCGTACAGACCAAACCTACAATTTGTCCCAGACTGTAAACATGTGTTCTTCTGCTGTAAAGTTGGGCATTTTAACATGAGCTCAATGAGATTCTGCTCCTTCTGGAGTCTGTCTCTAGTGGCCAGTCCATGAATTACAGTTTAAGTCACTTCCGTTTTGGCTTCAAGAGAAACTGGGGGAGGTTACCGCTTGGACAAAACGTAGTTTTGAGACTTTTCAGGCGATAATGTAGTTGTTTAAAGTTCAAATCTGTGGTTTATTTATAAAGAGAGCGCCTATTTGAACATGTGATCTGGTGTGTGTGAAGTTGTGAGCTCCAGTGGATCAGCGGCGCTCATTAACCCCGGCGAGAGCAGCCTTTCCTCGGCCAGTCCTTCTGCCGTCTGCCGCTGGCTCTGATGACTCTGTGGTGTCTCGAGCTATAATTCGTCTTGTGTAGATCTAACGGCCGATCTTTGGTCTCATGGATCTATCATTTGTTCCCTGGTAAATCGTTTAGGCTGAGGGCTAAGTGAAGTTTCATTACTTTTTTATTTTTAGACTATAACTTTACGTTACCGTTGTAGCCGACTAGCACTGACTTTGAATGTTTGACTGAATTGTTTGCTTTATTTCATGTGTAGCTTCTTATACCTTTTACTTATACTTTTGTATTATTGATCAAACATAAACTTGCATTTAACAAAAAGAGACTGAGTTGTGTTTCATGTAATTTAATGTTATCACAATGATAATCATATTGTCTGAACCAGATATTAATATATGATTAATATAAACCAGATTTTTTCCTCATTGTTGTCACTACTAGAGCAAGCTCCTGATTGGTTAGCCGTGTCATTTGCGCGAATCGCGCCACACAATGTCTATTTGTGTCTTTGCATTGACTTAACATGTAAATCACTCGTGCGAAACGCTTCATTCACGTCTGGTGTGAACGCACCATTAGTCGTGTGTTGAAACTGGCGGTTATGGTAAGGGGCGGGACATTTCCCAAACTGACTTATCACAACACACTGCTCCAGCCAACCAATCAGAGCACAGAGTGCTTTTCAGAAGGTGGGGCTTCATAGAGACAGGAACTAAACAGCGTTACTGACAGACTGGGAAGTGAGGAGCCGCAACAATGGAGAATATGAGGAAAATAATCAACATTCAAGCAGGAAAACCTGCTCTAACAACATAAAGGTAATCTTTAAAGAATATGAAAATGTAATCAAAGTTTACCACATGTAATCTTCTATCAAAGGAGCTGATTTAGTGACTCATATGCAACTAAAAAAAATTCTTAAAAGTCTGGCCAAAAATGCAGGGTAGCATCTTCTGTGGAGAAGCCAATCCCATGATGCACTGCAACAAGCACAAGATGGCTTATTTTAAGGTACGACACCATAGGAATATATATAAAATATATATAAGCCCCGGTCTTCTTAATGAAAGAGCCAATTGTTGATTTGAACAGAAACAGGCAGTGTTCTGAGACGCGTTTAGGACTGCGCACGTTAGCTTCGTCCAGGCTTAAAAATGCAATTTTTTGTCATGATTCAAGCATTTAGAAACTAAATTTATGAGACAGTTGTCATATTTCAGTGGTGATTTCAAATATGAAATTTAATTTTAAGCTTGGCAAACAGTTGTAGAGAATTTGATGTTTCACCATTCAAAAAGATAGGAGCTGCACCTGCACGCCAGATAGGCCTTTCAAAGATGGCCGCCGAGTGACTTGTCTTAAAGGTGCAGTGTATGAATTTTAGCGGCGTCTAGTGGTGAGGTTGTGAATTTCAATCACCGACCGCTCACCCCTTCCTTTCGAAGCACATAGAGAAGCTATGGGGGCCGACACAGGACAAAGATGACGTCGTCGGAGAGAGCAGAGAGTAGCTAGCAAAGTTTGTCCGTTTAGGGCTACCGTAGAAACACGATGGATGGCGCAAAATGGCGGCTTCACTGTAAGGGACCCGCGGTGTGTGTAGATAGAAACGCCGCATTCTAAGGTAATAAAAACATATACAGTATACCGTATACACCACTGAAAACATAGTTAAGTGTATTATATTGCATTTCTGTTAATAGATCCTCATAAATACTACACACTGCACCTTTAAAGGGACTTATTGATTCATACTGTGAGTGATGACACTCTAACCGTTGCGAGATGGCGGACTCGCTGTGTTGAATGCGGCAATTACGTCAGTGGTCGCGTTAACCGAAAATGTTCTGGTTTTTTTAGCAGTGACAGAAAAATCATTTTGACGGATTACACTGAAGGTGATCTTGTAAGGTGTAACTGTTATTCTCACTCCTGTCCACTTGGTGGCGAGTGCGCTCTTGCTGACTATCAAGTTAATAGTCAACGAATGGCTTTTATACTGACTTTGTTAACAAACCGTTTTACGTCTTTCTGCTGTTGAAACACCGATTGAGCGATTACATGGGAGCCATGAAACGGATCTCGGTAAGTTGGAAATAAATGGACTGTATTATCAAGATATTTTCTGATGTTTATTTGTTCTAATGTAACGTAATCGCTTGAACTGAGGCTCTACAGTGATCTCTCGCACCACATTAAAGAGAGCCAAAACGGTATATAACGTTACTGTTTGAATTTTGTGATAAAATGGACAGAATTTGAAAGCCAATGCTTTGTTTCATATAAAAAGTTACAAAGCATAAAGGTAATTGTGATTTATTGAACAAACATTCATGATGAAACCCGAAAAGTGACCTACAGTCTCTCTTCAACTTTCTGAATAGGTTAAATGTCATGATTGAGCTATGAGGAAGTGCAAGTTTATCAATATGTTCAATTTGAATAAATTCATTTACTTTTCGTTTCCTTTACAGGTCTTAAATTTCATTCATAATAGTCTTAAAAAGGTCTCAAAAAGTCTTCAATTTGACTTGGTGAAACCTGGAGAAAACCTACAAATGAATTTGTTCAATACCAAAAGGATAAAATTCACAATTTAACCTAATATTTATTCTTATGCTCCCTAGGCTTTGAATGCACAGCTGTCCAGTCATTGCTAATGCAGTACAAACAGGTAATTTCAGCTGTGTTTGATGCTCTCCTGTAGACATTCTGTTCACTATAAGTAACTACTAGCAGTCATTAGAGTATTAGTAGACTGTGGTCAAATGCACTTTATTTTGATGCTCCTCAAGAGACACACTGACTATAAGTAACTTATTTTCCGAGCCCTAACCCTAACAGTCTACTAATACTCTTATGAGGTGCAA
>NC_137108.1:50228686-50256186 GCF_949357685.1 Gobio gobio
GTTTCACACAATAATGACTTTAAAGCTGCTGTCCGTGTTCAAGATTTACAAAAAATTATATAATGAGAATGTGCAACATGAATCCATTTTCCAAACCGTGTTTTTGTCTTACCCTGAATCATTATGGTACACGTATAATAAGTGTTTATTTTGGGACTATTTCAGCCCGGTCTGGTAGGAAGCGCTGTGGAGGAGCACAGTCCCTGCGTGACTCGCCATAGACATAAACAGAGAGAAGTAGCTCCGGCTGCAGGGTTCTTCCACAAGACGCATGCAGTTCTGTTTATTTACCGCTAGAGCGATAAACGGACTGCAGCTTTTAAATTAATAATAATAATTACTTTAAATTATCTTTTGGGGCTAATTTGATGTGGAATTCATTTTAATTTGTGATTCATTAGATTAGATTTAAAATTTGAATCGCTTAAATATATTATATAATTTTATTTGTTTACTTTATTTATTTATATTTTATTTTATATTTTATTTTATTTATTTATTTATTCAATTTCCATATATCACACCTGCAAACTTACCTATCGTTAAGCCCCTCCCCTCGAACGCAGATGAGCCAATAGCAGTTGAGTATCAGTTGCGCTGGGGCCGGAACTCGGACATCTTTAGGCGTCAGCGCCATAGAGAAACATTGGAAAATCCGAAGCTCTCATCGGTTTGATGGTGTTTATGCTACAAAAATGCTAAAATGTCGTGCCTGAGGTACTGTAACACTGACTCCAGAGATCCTGAGAGGATTTTCTGTTTGTCAAACTCTCGTTAAGTTACGATTAAAGTCCCTGCTAACATACAAACCGAAAATAACTTACTGTTCTCATGTCACACTGTAGGTCAAAAACACGAAGGTCTACATTTCAGTGCCTCTCCATATTAAACTGGTTATATGTAAATTAATTTAATTTTAGATTTGTTTAAGGTCTACATTATCTGTCCTACTAAGGAGGACTCCTATTTTGATGGGTATTATGATCATACAAAGTTTACCAGTTATTAACTGGCAACTGCACCCTCGAAAAGTCATAAGCTCTGTGTATATGTTTGTTTACTGTTAGTTTTTGTAGAGTGTTTTTGTGTAGTTTGCTGTGTATGTTAATGGGAATGCAACGGAGAGAGATAGTTTGTGAATGAAACGTTAATGCGCACTTCTTATGCTTTGTTTGTTCAGCTCTTACGATGATTTTTTTTTTTTTTTTGGAGTGAAAAATGACATAATAAACTTGATAAACCAACAGTAAAGTTTGGCCATCATTCGGACGGGGTAAATGCTACATTCTGTGTCCAAAAACATCTTGGGATAAGGTTTTCACACTGACGGCTGTCATTGTAAGATATAGCAACTCCGTCCGAGTTAGCAACAGTAGGGGGGCGGGGCTTACTTGGTTAATTGGGTCATTTACGTGAATCAATCACGCACCGGAGAGTTTGTTTGCATGCACGCGTGTAACGTTACCGAACGGTTTCCGGGTGCAATCTTTAACAGTTCACAGTCGGCTTGTTTGAAGCGCGGAACACACCGAGTTCCCACACGAACATTAAGTATTCAGTCCATTTTACACGAAATTCAAACGATAAATGCCGTTTTGACGCTCTATGTCGTATCACAGTTCAAGCGGCCGCGTGAGGCCAACGCGCGTGAACGCGATCATCTGTGAAGGGATCGATCATCTCTTACTAAAGAATAAACACGAATGAAGGTATGCTGAGGATACATTACAACTCACTGTCATGTATATATGTGGTGTAATCGCTAAATCAGTGTTTCAACGGTGGAAAGACGTCAATATAACTGCTGTAAACTAAACAATGTCATGTAACTTTAGCATCACATTTACCTCAGGCAGTCATTCAGTGTCCACAGAATTGTATTCACTAGAGAAATCAACTCTTTCACTAAATATATGCTATGTTAAATTCATTATATTCTACTTAGTGATGTCTTGATTATTTCATGCATGTTAAATAAACCTGTCATGAAAATGACAAGACACTGTATAAATGATTATAATTCAACAATGAATTGGAGAAAAAAACTATTTTATAATTAGATTTAGAAGTTAATGCAAAAACTGCCTTATGTGAAGTTTACATGTTTGCACACAATGTGTTATTTGAGTGTTGATTATTATATCTAAACATGAATAGCAACTGAATTTTGGCTAATTGTTTGGGCTCTGTTGTTAATCTTTAATATTAATGTGCAAGTAAGGGCTCCCTATATAATTTACAGCAATATCTTCAATACACTTTTAGATATAATTAAATTAATTCAAGGACAGACACTTTTTTCTTCTTCAGTAAACCACTGTTAAATCTAAAAAGCAATTTTGTAAAACTGCTGTACCAAACCGTGATTTCAAAACCGAGGTACATACTGAAGCCAGTTTTGTGTACCGTTACACTCCTGCTGTCAGTCTTTTATTTTTTGTGTCATGCGTCACAACACTTCCCTGAGTTCCAGGCGTTTCCGTGTTGTAAATAAAATCATTTTTTAAATATTAAATGTGTCATTCTCTTTAAGTCACGCTCAGAAATGTATCATTTGCATATTACCCCCCCCCCCCCCCCCACACACACACACACACACACACCCCGCAACACTGTCACCTTTTTTACTCTGAAGAGTTTGCAGGTCTGATATATACTGTATATATCACTTTTCCATGCTATTTATTTCTATTGTATTTTATATTTCATTTATTTATTTTTTATTTATTTATAATTATTTTCAGTTCATCCTGGCAACATTTGTTTTTCCATTTCCATTGTTTTTCCATATATATATATATATATATATATATAGATATCTATATATAGATATATCTATATATATATCTATATATATCAATCAATCAATCAATCAATCAGGGCTGGGCAAATTAACGCGTTAACGCTGGCGATTAATTTATATTTAACGCAAATAACGCAGCGTTACACACACACACACACACGACGCATAGATAGACTCGCGTCAGTTTCCTGCTCACATCGAGTTCTCTTTTGCTCTTGAACAAACAATAACACAGAGGATTTTGAGTATTCTCATATTAGGAGTCTTAAATTAGTTAAATAACGTCTTAAATGAACTTAAAGAGTTGTGAGGAAATGAGATGCGCGTGAGATCCGCGGCTGTTCTTAAAGTGACAGGAGCACTGATGATGATGTCATTAATGTTCATCAAAGAACAACGGGAACAGAGACAATTGTAGCTTTAATGATGATTCATCTATATTTCACTTATTATTTATGCAGTTAAGGAAGGTTTGATAACTATTACATTTCTGTATATATATAACAGGGAAGGCCATGGGTAAATATAACATTTATTATTTTGGGTTTATGTAAAGATTGTTTTAAGTTCACTTAAATTAAAAGTAGTTTTTTTTAAAGCCTAATAAATGTGGAAATTGGGAGCTTTCAGTGATACTGTAATGTAACGTCATTAATGTTTCATAGACACTTTAGCATCAGTGATACTGGCCTTCATTCATAAAAATATGACAATACAACACATATTTAAAATATGCTGTCTTTAAATTGTTTATACATTAATTTGGAGAGTAACTGAAATTATGACAATATCAAAATATTAAAAACGTAAAATATTAAAAACTTGTGATTAATCGCGATTAATTACAGAAAAAATTTTTGATTAATTAGTTAATTTTTTTATTCGATGCCCAGCACTAATATATATATATATATAATTTTTTTTCCCACTATTTAAAGCTGCACTATGTAATTTTTTTGTCCGCTAGAGGTCGCCTATTCAAAACAAAGGCGCAATTTGATGACATCACGTTTGAGCGCAGACTCTTGGGACATGTGGTCTTCAGCTCACAGCCGGTGGGAAAGAATCGGGACAGGACTCGGGCAGAAATCATGTTGATGATGTGATTATTAACGTTACTGTAGTGAAGCAGAGCAGGAGTGATTGCTAATAAGATGAACGCAACACAAGCCTTGCAAGCAGCGACCGCACTTTTATTATGGCATAGTCGTCGACGGGACTTTTATTATGCCACAGTCGCCACTTCCGCGTACTTGCTCATGAGTGTGAGGTAACGCAGCTCTGCTGATCATATTACACACATCTGAGTGTGTTGATGATGGGATGGCGTTACTCTGTGCATTCTCTCGCCGCTGCTATGACACTTGTTCACACTGCAGTGAGAGGAAAGCGTTTCTGCAGAATAAAACCGCGGATATGATGTCATCGACAGGCCACGCCCTCACACGTTCCTCTGGGAAAATAGCATCTCACCATTTACAAATAGTTGGAAACATTTGGGATATTGTAAGTACGCAACTTAATAAACTATATAACACTGGCCTAGTGGTGTTTGAATATTTTACTGAAAAGTTACATAGTGCAGCTTTAAGTTATACAAGGTTTATCAAAACAAGATTGAAGTTGAATAGCCAATTTGATTACACTGAGAAATGTAGGTTGAATTGGGTGGAATGTCTTTACTGTGTATTCCTGCCGTGCTAACCGAATGTTTGCTTTCTGTTTCTGTTGTTGTTCTCTGCAGTCATTACAGGAAAGCTGGTGTATTTCCATATTCGTCTTGAAGACTCCAGCGGGTCTGAGCGTGCGGTTGTCACTGCATTAGAGCCAATGTTCTCGCAGCGATGTGGAGAATAAACTGTGCCTACAGCTAAACACGCCGGTTTGATGGGCCGCTCCAGACCATAGCTGACATTTGTCCCCAGTCCGACCGAATGCGGCATGAAAAATTCACTCAGACGAGGAGGAGCTCGAAAGAAATCGACATTTCTCCCGCGACTTTCACTTCGGGGAGAGCAAGGTGAGCAGAACTCACACTTGTCATGGATGCACGCTCCTGACAAACATAAGTAGATGCTAATGGCGAATTCGTGACAGAGCAGAGTCCCACCACCATATGGCTAATTGCCACAACAATATCTTCAGTGTTATTAATCACGTTTTCATAGTGTGCCATGATAATTGGAATAATTAGAGCGCGAGCAGACACGGGCCTTGCTCTCTCTTTTAACATCTCACTGAGACCAGGCGAGGAGAGAGCTTTTCCACCTCCCCCTCCTTTATCTATACGTTCTTTATGGATTTTCTCCTACGTCCATATGTTATCTTTTCCTCTGGTTCTATTGAAACACACTTTTTTTTTTTTTCCTGTCGCTTCCTCATCTCCTGGCGTTGTGTACAGTTGTCCTCGGGAAAGCGTTGAGGATAATTAATGTACGCCGCTTGTCGTGCGCTCAGGGTGGGGTCGGGCTCATATGTAGCTAAATGAGGGCATCGCACGCCCCGCTGCTGATTACCAGTGGCAAAAAGATGCTTAACTCGTCCTTTTTTGGGAAATGTAAGGAATAGTTCACCTAGAAATGAAAATTCTGGAGTTATTTAAACATGTTATAGGAGATCTATAATACTCTTTTTCAACTCTTGATTGTGTGTTTGGGCTCTTCTAGAAGTTTTTTACCCATATTCTCCATTGTTGCGGCTCCTCTCCTCCCAGTCTGTCAGTAACGCTCCGTTTACTTCCTGTCTCTAGGAAGCCCCTCCTTCTGAAAAGCACACTGTGCTCTGATTGCAGGATTCCCACTCATACTGGAAAATGTAACATGTTCTGGACATTTATTAATTTTTTTTTATTTCTTCGTTTTTTTTTTTTGCCGAGTACTAGGGTTGGGTACCTGGCACTGGTATTTATATAACCGGTATGTACCGGACCGAATCAGAACGCAGATTTCAGTTCCTCATTTCGGTGCCAAAATTCAAACGTGCTTTCGCGCTTTGGCTGAGCCAGAGACAGACGCTCAGCGCTGGTCACATCACAACTCATGACAACTATTCAGTGTTTTCAACGACATCATGTTTATTTCAGGTTTCAGACATTTAAATGCTCATAAGTAGGCTACTAGCAAAAAACACACACTGATGTGTATGAAAGCGGCAATGACAATCCTTTCAGACGGTTATAATTTGACTAACGTTACGTGTTTTATTCACATCAGATACATGCATTTTATATAGTAACTATATAGTTTACTCTATTCTTCTTCCAGTTCACTGGTCACTTACTTTCATGTATTTCGTGAGACGAGAATGAACTCAAGTGTTGTAAATCCGACAGATCCGATTCTGAGGCATAAACTAACATGGCGCCGCCCATTGCGCTTTATAGATCAACTAACACACATTCACTCACACATTTGAACATCAGATAGTTCGTGACACAGTTAAGAAGTTTGTGAATATTTTGAATAAAAAGAAAAAAGAAATAAACCCGATACAGCTGAGCTGTCAGCGCTATTGCGGCTGCTGTGTCATGTGAGAAACATGACGCGTCACCATGGAAACATTAAGGCGATGCGTTCTAAAATATTTATTTATGATCATATTTCAAAATTAAGCTGCAGCTCGAAGCTGGTTTGTAGCAGACCAAGAATACAGACGACTGCTGTTATTACGGTAACTGTTATTTAGAGTTATATTAGGCCTGTTGTAGTTGGGTTAGGTGGCTTAGGTTTTACTGTGAATTTGTAAATAAGTCAATAATAATAAGTAAATTGTGTTTTGTATTTATTTATATTCATACATTTAAGTATACAATAAACTTTTAATAAATGGTTCAATTTAAATAAAAAATAAATAAATAAAAAGCCATTTAATGTCATCCACCTCGTTTTGTGGGCTTTATTTTTTTTAAGTATCAGTTCAGGCACCGTTTAGGCACCGGTACCGTTTTAAAAGTATCGGTTTGGCACCAGAATCGAAAAAAACCCAAACGATACCCAACCCTACCGAGTACAAACAGTTTATCACTGGCCCAAACAAACAATTTCTGCTAGTTGCATAAAGCGCAATTCAGGAATGCTGAGTTTTGACCAAGCGGCTCCTCCCCGAGTTTCTCTGGAAGCCGATACGGAAGTGACTTAAGCTATAATTCATTGACTGGCTACTAGAGACAGACTCCAGAAGGAGCAGAATCTCATTGAGCTCCAGTGTTGGGCACGTTACTTTAAAAAAGTAATTAGTTATAGTTACTAGTTACTTCTTACAAATAGTAACTGAGTTAGTAAATGAGTTACATCATTATAAAAGTAACTAATCACCAGGGAAAGTAACTACTGTTACTTTTTTTTCTTTCTTCAAATGTACAAATATGTCAAATAACTTGGATGCCCCCAATATTAAATATGTTAAGTGAATGAATTGGACACTAAATATAATAAATTATTATAAAACATTGTACATTAATGTACACTATTGTAATGTTGTTGTGGGGCAATGTGAGACACCTATCAAATTCAATACATTATTGTAAATATTATCAGTAGGCCTACTATAGTGTAAATATTGTGTAAATATTATCAGTACTATACTACTCCTTTGGTAGTGGAGCTCACGTTATCACCTGGGTTTTTAGCCACTAATTTTGTGGCGGCATGTGATGTGAGGCGCTTCATTAGATTAGAATTACTTGCCACCGACGTGGAGAGACTCTTTCTTCCTGGGCATAAGTTGCACGTTAACATAAACATTTTTACCTTTCACCTCAACGAGGGAAAAGTAGTGCTTATACTTCCAGTTTGCGAAAGCTACCTTTGAAGTCGTTGGACTTGCCATCGCTATGACTCCTCCTGGTCGTTGGTGTGTGTGACTGTGTGACTGTGTGTGTGTGTGTGTGTGTGGGTGTGTGTGTGTGTGTGTGTGTGTGAACTCAACCTATCAACCTCAACCTTGTCTCCCACCCACCAATCATCATCAGTTATGTGTACCAAAACACGCACGCACGCACGCACACAAACACACACACACAAACACACACAAACACACACACACAGCAACCAACCAGAGAAAAAAAAGCGTTGCAGGTCCGACTGACAGAGAGCTTAATCGGATGAAAACCGCTTCAGTGAACTCAATTATAGGAACGGCACATTTTATTCTCAGTAACGCTAATGGCGTTTTAACGGGAGAAACAGTAATACGTTTGATTATTTGTTACTGAAAAAAATAATTCCGTTAGTAACGCAGTTGATCTATAACGCCGTTATTCCCATCACTGTTGAGCTCATGTTAAAATGCCCAACTTTACAGCAGAAGAACACATGTTTACAGGGGGGGTGTTTTTATAACTCATTCGTTTACATTATATAAAGCCTTAAAGTTCTGCATAATTAAGGGCGTGGCCTCTTTGAGTGACCGGTGGATTGCCGTTTGTCTGCTGTCTGTTAGTAATTTTTTACAGTCTATGGTTTTGACACGAGAGAAGTGTTTTCAATAATGATGTTTAGTCTCGTGTTGCCACTTGCAGAAGTTAGCTAATGTTATTGACTGCTCAAATGTGTGCAGTGAATGTTAACTGGTAAGCAGGGACCTAATCACGTCATTTTGATATAAACTTGCAATTGCGTGATATATCAATCAATCAGTTTTATTTATATATAGCACACTTAAAACAACCACGGTTTGAGCAAGGTGCTTCACAGGTTAATGCAACAAATAAGTCCCTACTCATACAATAAAAGTACAATGATAAAACATTTATAATATATAGTATACAATGTATCGTGATAAAAAAAAAAAAAATAACCAACCTAACTCGCAGGAAAAGCCAAAGAAAAAAAGATATAGACTTGCTATTGTGATATATTGTCAGAATCGGTAAGCCTCGCCCTCCTTAGTTACTGTTGCTAACTCGGACAAAGAAACGGAATTGCTAACTGTCTTATGCTGCGTTCACACCGAACGCGAATAGAGCGTCTGGAGCGAGTGATTTCAATGTTAAGTCAATGGAAAGACGTGTTGACGTGCGTCTGGAGGTCCTGCGGCGCGTTGGACGCGATTCAGCCTCATTCGCGCTAATGACGTGAATCGACCGTCTTGCGAGTTACATGCGAGTGATTTTATTTGGTGCTTTTTGTGCATTCGCGCGTTTGAAGCGAGTTGAAAAATCTGAACTTTGGCGTCTATTTGCGCCGCGTTAACCAATCAGGAGCCTGCTTGCTGCTGTTACGTCGGACTTTTTTTACTCAATTGTGAGATATAAACTCGCAATTCTGACTTTTTTCACACAGTTGTGAGAAACTCGCAATTCTGACTTTTTTCACACAGTTGTGAGAAACTCGCAATTCTGACTTTTTTCACACAGTTGTGAGAAACTCGCAATTCTGACTTTTTTCACACAATTATGAGATATAAACTCGCAATTCTGACTTTTTTCACACAATTGTGAGATATAAACTCGCAATTCTGACTTTTTTCACACAATTGTGAGATATAAACTCGCAATTCTGACTTTTTTCACACAATTGTGAGATATAAACTCGCAATTCTGACTTTTTTCACACAGTTGTGAGAAACTCGCAATTCTGACTTTTTTCACACAATTGTGAGATATAAACTCGCAATTCCGACTTTTTTCACACAATTGTGAGATATAAACTCCCAATTCTTTCTTTTTTTCACACAATTGTGAGATATAAACTCGCAATTCTGACTTTTTTCACACAGTTGTGAGAAACTCCCAATTCCGACTTTTTTCACACAGTTGTGAGAAACTCGCAATTCTGACTTTTTTCACACAATTGTGAGATATAAACTCGCAATTCCGACTTTTTTCACACAATTGTGAGATATAAACTCCCAATTCTTTCTTTTTTTCACACAATTGTGAGATATAAACTCGCAATTCTGACTTTTTTCACACAATTGTGAGATATAAACTCCCAATTCCGACTTTTTTCACACAATTGTGAGATATAAACTCCCAATTCCGACTTTTTTCACACAATTGTGAGATATAAACTCGCAATTCCGACTTTTTTCACACAATTGTGAGATATAAACTCCCAATTCTTTCTTTTTTCACACAATTGTGAGATATAAACTCGCAATTCTGACTTTTTTCACACAGTTGTGAGAAACTCGCAATTCTTTCTTTTTTTCACACAATTGTGAGATATAAACTCGCAATTCTGACTTTTTTCACACAATTGTGAGATATAAACTCTCAATTCTTTCTTTTTTTTCACACAATTGTGAGATATAATCTCGCAATTCTGACTTTTTTCACACAATTTTGAGACTCATAATTGCAAGAAAAAGTCAGAATAGCGTGAGATAAAAAGTTACCTTGTCTTTTCTTTTTATTCTGTGGTGGAAACAAGCTTCCATTGTAAATGATTAAGAGCTCAATAAATTTATAATTATTTTTTATGTCTTATTTGTATTTTTATATTTTATTTTAAGTATTTTTAGTTACTGCATAATTTAACGATTTCTTTAAAGAAAAATACCAAATACAAAAATAAAATAAATTTTTTTGACTCTGTCTGACTGTCAAGCTCCAAAATGGATTTTTTTTTTTTTTAATCAGCAAAAAAGTGCGTAATTATTCAGTCTTTTGAGGTCATATTATAGCTTTGCACAAGGAACGGACTTATTTTGGTTGGTATTCACCAAAACTCTTTCACTCATTTATTTTCTTTTTTTTTAATGTTAATGCATATTTTATCAATTTCTTTAAATGATAAGCCCATATATAAAAATATATTTTATATAATATTAAAATATTTGCAATACCTGTATCACACTTAATTTGAGCCCATGTAAGAATAATATCTATAAAATGTTTGCCACTCAATTCCATTGAAAATTCCAGTTTATAGAAATCTCCAATTGATTCCTGTATGATTTTTTTGTTCCCCACATTATTATAACCTAACTTGAATGTGTGCGGCCTCCAGTATCATTCATCTCAGTTATTTTTAGCTGTACAAACCAGCTCATTATGCTCCTTGATATTGCAAACTAGTATTTTTTTATCATGTTATATTTGAATGTGTTGTCGTAATTATAGGCACACTGGTTTGCAGCGCAAATAGCTTTACTCTCATTCTTCTAGTTATTTACCTAAAGCGGCTAATGCATCAGAAGTCAAAAAATAGCTTACTTTTGCATTGCAAAATAAGTGGGAGGGGGAAAAGCAAGGGGGCGGAGCCTAACGAAGCGTTAACAACTTAATGTCACTGCAATCTAATATTCTTAGCTGGTGTTCGTTTCCAGATGTTGTACTCTTCCTGCAGGCGACTGTGATCTTTTGTTCTGCAAACAAAAGATTTCATCTTTAGTGTGCAATACTTTCACTAATGTGAGTTCTTCCTCAGGGAAACCGGCTGACAGCGAGACCCATCAAGGACAAAGTCAGACGCCTGGTATGACCAAATCACGCTTTGGGTCATTTTACATCACGGTAACAGTAAAAAATCTCCACAGGCGGACACATTTCTACAGTCAGCAGACGCAGTTCGTTTCCCACTTGATTTATGTACTTTGCACTGAAGCCTCATCAGATTTTTTTTAATGCCTGTTATCATCTTTCCATAGGCCTTATTTACCGCATCTCACACGATCCAGTCAGGCCTGGTGTTTTCACCGATGGCGGTTTGCTCTGACAGGTTACGTTTAGAGCTGAGTAAGTGGGCACTTGTGCGGCATAAGCAGAAAGCAGTGCGTCTTTAACAGCTGGCGGCGCGCGCACGGCCTTTCCTCTTCCTCCGACAGTAATGTGCCCGGAAAACGGAGAAAAGCAGCTGCTTGTCTGACCATAAAGCCGGGAGCAGGGGCGTTAATTGTTTCCCCACTGAGAAAGAATTAGTTCAGGCCAACCACCAGCTCAAACTCCAGGGAGAAGCGAGATGGGTGGTGGGCCGTTTTGGCAGAGCCGGAGAGGAGAGTGGGGGCAGACCCAGCCGAAAACTCGATTAGGCCGTGTGGGGAAGGCGTGGAGATTTCGTTCCAGGATGTCCACACACATGCCCAATCCAAGCTCAGGTTACTCCAACAACAAAAGTGCAAGACAGAAAGCAAGAAAGATAAATAACCAACCAAGACAAAGATGAAGAAGTCATGCGGATTCCACCTATAATGACTCTTATAATGTCTATTATAAAACATAGTTCCAGCACTCAAACCTGATTGGATGATGTTTTGATTCTTTTGGCGTTTCTCATAAACTACATTACTCGGAGTAATTGTTTACTGAGATCATAATTACTAATAAATGTAACTAGAGCTGCACGTTAATCGTTAAAGCTACACTGTGTGATATTTTCCCCCATCTAGTGGTGAAAGGTATATGACCATCCAGTGAATTTTTGTTTCTGTTCCTCTCAATTCCGATTTCGTTTCAACTCCTACGGTGGCCGATTTAGTCCAAGATTAACATGGCTTCCAGTTCGACCTCGTCCACATTCGACACGGTGCCTGTGGGATATTCTGTGCGCAGTGGGATGGTTGGAACTCAACTGGCCTAATTATTCGGCTAGAAAGAACTGGAGCTAATCCAGAGTGAACTTTGATGATAGTAATGTTTATTCAGTCATCCAATTGCAAGGCATAAACAGGTTTGCGTGGATATGTACATAAATGTGGTTTCTGTGAGATAACAAATAAGGATGGTAAATATACATACACAGTTAAGAACTGTATAACTACTTATAAGTTACATTTGTATAATGTAACCGTAAACCAGAGCTTATTGTACCATATATAGGCGCTAAATGCAGCTGCATTAAAAGGAGCGGAGCTGCCGCTGCTAACAAGCGGTGTCCGGTTACAAAAGTGTGTGCGGCGCTTTAACGTTAGCACTGCAGTGCGCTCTGTATAACAATTGTTACTATGCCGATCAGACCTGATACATATTTCCATCAACATACATTACAAGCAAATATTTGCTATAAACGAATAAACATTGTTGATAACAAAATAACTGAATGATTATTCAAATAGGTGAGCATTACGCTATTGTATGTTGACACAAAAATACTTCTGAGGTGACATCAACTGAATTACGCGATGACACACTCTGAAACACATCTACAATGACAATAACTATTATTACTTACGGAGTTATTAACACACAGAAATACCACACAAGGAAAAACAGACTTTTGAGGAATAAACAAGCCAGGAAAACGCCGTATAACTCTGTTACTGGACGCTGCTGAGATGAAAACTATCTGCACATGTACCAGACAAGTCTGAACAAGTTGACGCGCACATGCGGCAGATAATTTTGTACAGTGCCATCAGTATTAAAACAACGCGAAAGGCGAAGCTTGAATTTACGGGTATGTCCCTCTTTGGCTAATGTACTTTCAAGATGGAGGGGCAACATGGCGACCACCGTTAGATCCCATTACCTTATGTATTTTCAATGGCATATTATAAACTTACGAGAATACTTTATTACTTGAAAGAAGTAAATATACATTAATGAGCACATATATTTTTGAAAGAACTAAGTGTTTTTAGCTAAGAACAGACAAAAAAAGTTACACAGTGTAGCTTTAAAAGATGGTGATCTTGTATAGGTATGCAACTGCTTTTCAACCACATGGTATCATTATTTCTGTGTTATAATGATTCAGATTATCACAAAGTACTGGGAGATAATAGTTCAGATATAAACGCTGACGTCTACGCTAGCGAAATCACGTTTTGAAATTAACATGGCACTTCAAATAACAATTATATCCATTACATTGTTACGACAGTAGGTGGCGACAGGTGACTGTTAAAAATGTCATTGAATCATTCATTCAAGAGATTTGTTCAAAAACGCTGATTCATCCAGTAATTAAACAAATGAAGCCTTTATTAGTGAGTCATTGAATCATTCGTTCAAGAGATTTGTTCAAAAATGCAGATTCATCCAGTAATGAAACAAGTCTTTATGAGTGAGTCATTGAATCATTCATTCAAAAGATTCATTCAAAAACACCTGATTCATCCAGTAATGAAACAAGTGAAGCCTTTATGAGTGAGTCATTGAATCATTCATTCAAGAGATTTGTTAAAAAACACGGATTCATCCAGTAATGAAACAAGTGAAGTCTTTCTGAGTGAGTCGTTGAATCATTCATTCAAGAGATTCATTCAGAAATGTATTCATCCAGTAATGAAACAAGTGAAGCCTTTATGAGTGAGTCGTTGAATCATTCATTCAAGAGATTCATTCAGAAATGTATTCATCCAGTAATGAAACAAGTGAAGCCTTTATGAGTGAGTCGTTGAATCATTCATTCAAGAGATTCATTCAGAAATGTATTCATCCAGTAATGAAACAAGTGAAGCCTTTATGAGTGAGTCATTGAATCATTCATTCAAGAGATTTGTTCAAAAACACGGATTCATCCAGTAATGAAACAAGTGAAGTCTTTCTGAGTGAGTCGTTGAATCATTCATTCAAGAGATTCATTCAGAAATGTATTCATCCAGTAATGAAACAAGTGAAGTCTTTATGAGTGAGTCATTGAATCATTCATTCAAGAGATTTGTTCAAAAACACGGATTCATCCAGTAATGAAACAAGTGAAGTCTTTCTGAGTGAGTCGTTGAATCATTCATTCAAGAGATTCATTCAGAAATGTATTCATCCAGTAATGAAACAAGTGAAGTCTTTATGAGTGAGTCATTAAATCATTAATTCAAGAGATTTATTCAACATTTTAAATAGACTTTACGTGTTATGTTGTTTAGTTGTCTGTTCAGAATCGTGGGAGAACAGTGATTATCAGTTTGAATAAAAATTGTCCTTTATAATTCCTTATTCCCTTTGAATTCGAGGTGAAATATTAATTAATTCATTTTATTTATAAAGCACTTTACAACTGCACATGCAGACGAACGTGCTGCAAAATCAACAAATGCATGCATACCATAAAACATAAAACAAGATGACCCCAAAATATGACCCAGACATGTTCTGTGAGATCCATCCTATCATCATCACTTCAGATGGTGTGTATTACAGTCATTTTATCCCTCTTATTAGGTGTCCTTTATTTAAAATCATTATCACATGCACATTATGTATATGTTTCTAAATCATTTCTCCACTTTTCAGATTGCTGCCAATATTCGGGAAAGAAAACCCGCTCTCCCTCACTGGGGTCTCAGTGGGTGGTCAGGGAAAATGAGCAATAATGACAAAATGTGTCAGCTCTTGAGAGGCGCGTGATTGGCTCATTCTCTGGAGGTGACGGTGAGGTGGCTCTTCATATTAGTTTGCTTTGCACTTAATGAGGCAGCGGGCCATGAAGGTCCAAGCACTCATAAATGATGTATTCATTAAATCAATGGTGCTTAATGATGACTGTAAAGACACAAGTGACCTGGCTTCTCCTGTTGGGCAGCCATTACCGTGGAGACTGCCAGCTGGGTGACATGGACGTTTTCACCATTTAGACTGTCAATGAGATGCTTAAGACTAATAAATTACTCCACTTCAGCTGTGTGAGGTTTTACAGGGTGGGTGGAGGACTCACAGGGTCTGCAGGAGGAACCAGAGCGGCTGTTAATGTAGCAGCTTCAACAGATCTATCCATCTATCCATCTGTCCGTCCGTCCGTCCGTCCGTCTATCCATCCATGTGTATATCTATCCATCCATTTTTCTATCTATCTATCTGTCTGTCTATCTGTCTGTCTGTCTATTCATCCATGTGTCTATCCATCTGTCTGTCTGTCTGTCTGTCTGTATCCGTCCATCCATCCATCATGTGTCTGTCTGTCTGTCTGTCTGTCTGTCTATCTATCCATCCATCCATCCGTCCATCCTCCATCCGTCTATCTATCATCTATCTGTCTATCCATCCATGTGTCCATCTATCCATCCATTTTTCCGTCTGTCTGTCTGTCTGTCTGTCTGTCTGTCTGTCTGTCTATCTATCTATGTGTCTATCCATCCATCCATCTATCTATATATCTATCATCTATCTGTCTATCCATCCATGTGTCCATCTATCCATCCATCTATCTATCCATCCATGTGTATATCTATCCATCCATTTTTCCATCCGTCTATCTATCTATCTGTCTATCTGTCTATCTATCTATCTATCTATCTGTCTATCTGTCTGTCTGTCTATTCATCCATGTGTCTATCCATCTATCTGTCTGTCTGTCTGTCTGTATCCGTCCATCCATCCATCATCTGTCTGTCTGTCTGTCTGTCTGTCTATCTATCCATCCATCCGTCCATCCTCCATCCGTCTATCTATCATCTATCTGTCTATCCATCCATTTTTCCGTCTGTCTGTCTGTCTGTCTGTCTGTCTATCTATCTATGTGTCTATCCATCCATCCATCTATCTATATATCTATCATCTATCTGTCTATCCATCCATGTGTCCATCTATCCATCCATCTATCTATCCATCCATGTGTATATCTATCCATCCATTTTTCCATCCGTCTATCTATCTGTCTGTCTGTCTGTCTGTCTGTCTGTCTGTCTGTCTGTCTGTCTGTCTGTCTGTCTGTCTATTCATCCATGTGTCTATCCATCTATCTGTCTGTCTGTCTGTCTGTCTGTATCCGTCCATCCATCCATCATGTGTCTGTCTGTCTGTCTGTCTGTCTATCTATCCATCCATCCATCCATCCGTCCATCCGTCTATCTGTCTATCTATGTGTCTATCCATCCATTCATCTATCTATATATCTATCATCTATCTGTCTATCCATCCATGTGTCCATCTATCCATCCATTTTTCTGTCTGTCTGTCTGTCTGTCTGTCTGTGTATCTATCTATCTATCTATCTATCTATCTATCTATCTATCTATCTATCTATCTCTCTATCTCTCTATCTCTCTATCTCTCTATCTCTCTATCTCTCTATCTCTCTATCTCTCTATCTCTCTCTCTCTCTCTCTCTCTCTCTCTCTCTCTCTCTCTCTCTCTCTCTCTCTCTCTCTCTCTCTCTCTCTCTCTCTCTGTTCATCCATTATGACATTCTTAAACTTTTCTTAATATATTCTGATATTTCTGATATCTCAAACAGATATTAGCGGTCAAGGAATCAGCAGGACCTTGATGTCCTGAATCCATTTGGCCAGAGAGATGCAAACGGGGCCGGTGAAGAAAAAGACAACTGCTCTTAACGGCAAGTGTTTAATACAGACATTTCAGCCGCAATAATTCATAGGCTTGAAATAATTTGCGCTCCGTTAATTTTAGGGCATTTGCGCTAAAGTTCTGCTGCAATGTGTTACCTTTCCTTTCTCGTCTGGAGTCATCTCTCCCTGCGGACCCCAGCCGAGCACATTAGAGGTAAAATAACTCCTCTCCTCCTCTCTCTCGGCTCATGAGCGTCACCGAGCAGGTCTGCAGGCGTAATAAGGAAGTTGTCAAGAGCGGTAAATAAGCAGACTGATATGTATTATCTCTGTAATGGCTCCAGGACTGCATTTCACTGGTCTGATGCTGTCGTTAATCGTCAAGCATTTCGATTTGGTACAAATCCCAAAGGTGACACTAATGTATCCAAATATATTTGCAACAGATGTTGGTTTTTATTTTTAATGATGGAACAAGAGTTTAAGATTTTCATTATCATCAAATAGCAAGTTTTTAAATGAGGCCTTTGCCGGCAGTATAATGTGAGAAGTGTACCACCTACTGGTCACAAATTGCTTTTCAACACCATCATTAGGTTGCACTGTAGTGTGTCGACATTAGTACAGTACACAAATAAGATGAAATCATCTTTGCCAGGAGCAAACTAATGGGATTGTCATTTCTCCATAACCTGTGGTGTTTTGATTGAGCCAAGAGACTTAACTATAATGCATTTTCTTGCTGTGATGCACCTTGATCTATAGAATGAGAAAGTCTAAACGTAAGGTATTTAATGCAGATCACCATAAATCTTTACATGTATGCATTCAAAAGAAATATCTGCTTCCTAAATAGTATGTGAGATTAGAATTAGTGCATCCCACATGTTTGTTTTGGGCTAATATTTTCCTAATAATTCCTTGCACTAGAGAGGTTGTTGGACTCCTTTCAAAATGGTGAGGGATGTTAAAACCATGAAGTGAAGTGATATATTTATGTATATGAATTTGTCTATCCAAACATGACAAGGTGGTATCAAGATGCAATTTTATGATAGAAGTCATGCTCAGCTTCTTTATTCATTCTTAATTGCTTTATCTTGACAAAAAGCACACAAGTGCATGCCGGCTCTGGAAATGTGTGAATTGTGGTGGATTTGACTATTTTGAGTAACAATACAGTTTCGTCTCTGACTCTTAGACCACGTTTACACTGCATGGTTCAAGTAGTGTTCATTTTAGTCTTTGTTTCAAGCTGTCATTTTAAGTTTTTATTAGTTTTAGTCACGTTCATACTCTTTTTAGTCTAGTCAAGTTTAATTCGACTAAAAGTCTGAGCATTTTAGTCAGAATTATCCATGACTGTTTTAGTCAATGGAAAATTGTATTTTAGTCTCTTTTTAGTAATACAATTCTATTTAACCCAGTCAGTATAGTATAAGTGCCTAGTAGTTTAAAACCAAAATCTTCTTTTTGCCAACCCCATTTCAAACAAGGTTATCTTATATTATTATTACTTTATAGATTCAAGAATACATCCATTCCAGACACGGAAGACGCTCTGATTTGAATTTACAACATATTTATTTTACCAACCAAACATGTTAGAAGTACACACACATACCTTTAAATAAAAACATTGAGATGTCTCTTAAGGTTTGCGGTGTTTTTTTCCTGTGATTTTGTGGCCACATTTCTCCCCATATTTTTCCACAACACCAGTTTTATTTTCCAAGTTTTTCCAAATGTCGTAATAAGAATAAATGCATATTTAATTGAATAATAGGAAAATAATATCCTAATTATTATTTAATTATTTAAATCTGTTTAAAATTAGACCCACATTATAGTTAAAAGGGTTTTCTGTCTTGTATTTTATCTCAAACTATCTCATTTTATTCCACATGTAAATGAGCGGAAATAAGTGAATACAGCCTCTTATGCGCTTATGAGGTAAACATAATGCTGCGGTTATTTTAACATAAATAACTGTTGCCGTAATAAATAACGGCCCATTTCAAATGTTTACCTGCTCTTCTCTTTTTTTGGAGCGGAGATGAAATATCTTGCTCTTGTAAATACCAGAGCCATAGAAAAAGAGTTGCGACACTCTTTGATCTCGCCGCCACGTGGTCACATGGTTCATAAAGCTCTCGATAGTTCAAAACAACTCCGCGCTGTCAATCTGTTTGAATAGGATTAAGCAGGACAGACAGCAGTTTCACTATATTTGCTGCAATTTCTGGTAAATATTAACACAATATGTGCATCGACTCTGACTAGGCTTTACAGTAGCATTTTATTTTGGGGAGAGATAAAGAAATGATAACGTTAATGTTTTTTTTTTTGAGTGATCTGGTTATTTTATTTGGGTCATGTGAGTGCATGATTTTACAGCGTTGAGTGTTGTAGCCTATCACGGGCATTTCTGTTGAAATTCATATGTTTAATTGACCATGAATGAGAATCCATATCGATTAAAACAAGTTTTTATATAGTCTCAAAATGCTGAAGGAATTTTAGTGCAAGTTTGTTTTCACGAATCTTCCCATTATCTACAAATCCTCTCATCATAACAAACAAATCACAGAGACGATTCAAATAAAGATTTATTGTGAAGTTTAGTCAGAAGTTTTTGTTTTTCATGAGACTGTGATTTTCCCTACAATTAGCCTAAATATTTAACACTTAAATACAAATACAGTAACAAAAATAGATATTTTAATGCTATAATAGTGATTTGATGATCTATAAAAATTCATTAAAAAAGAGAAAAAATGGCTAATGAGCCAATAAGTGTTCCTCTTCCGCCATCTACTGGTTATAGTGGTAATATATTTTATCATTTAAATGTTGTTAACGTCCGAATGTTATTTTATGTCTCACATAAGCATACACAACAGGTGCATACACAATATAAATGAAGGATTCTAGCATATACAGAATTTAACCCAAGAAAGAAGTTTGAAATAGTGTTTTAAAAAAAACAGGGCAACCAATTTAACTAAACTTAACTATTCATTATTCATAGGCGTTATACGTTATTCCTTGAATGGGCTGACTTCATAGAAACGCATTCGACAGAAAGATCTCAGAGAGACTGAAAACTGTTGAAATATGACCGATAGCATGTAGCTGTTGCAGTGCTGCTCACGTTATCAAACTGCAGTTAGAGTCTAACGATCTATTATATAACAATAAACATTAACTATAACGTGCTTCTTAAAATACCACTTCTTTTAATATTCCTGAGAGGTCAACTAATGCCATAAAATCTCAAAATATGCAGTAATTTCGTCAATTTGCCAGCGTGTGTGCTTGAGATACTGAAATGAATGGGGTTCAATGCTGGAACTATTGGTCGCTCCATGACACGCTTTACTTCCGCATTCCTCAGTTCCTATGGAAGTCTATGGGAGTGTCGTAACTCTGTTTTTCAACGGCTCTGGTAAATACTAGATCTAGACCTTTAAATGTCCCATGGCATGAAATTTTCATTTTATGAGGTTTTTCAACATTAATATGAGTTCCCCTTGCCTGAATATTGTCCCCAAGTGGATAGAAATGTTGATCGGTGTAAAACTCAGTTCTGGCTGTCTTTCTCTGCCTTTGAGAAAATGACAGGCCAGACGAGCCAATCCTGAAGTCTCCTGGTTTGACGTCCAATCAGGAACGGTTCCCTCCCTTTCCTCCGCCCAGAGAATCTGCCACGCCCATGCAAACACTATATTTGTCCTGAGAGATCATGGCTTATGAACGCTGGCAGTTTCTCAGTGTTTGGATGTACAAATGAAAACAGAAGTCTTTTTTCAGTTCCTTCTGATCTGTGATCAGTGATTTCGTATGTGCAGCTAATTATTTATTATTCGTGCACACACTGCGGCTTCTCTCTCTCCCGACAGAACCGTGTTTTCTATCTTGTGAGTCAGTGTTTTTGTACGTCCTCGTCGCGTCTATCTGTTCTAAAATGTGCATACAGTCGTTTCTGCTCAACATCAGCAGAGTAACATCTTTAGAGATCAACCTCACACACGCCGAGGCTCGGCCTTCAACATCCCCGACCTCCAGTACTGCATCTGGCCCACAGCGGAGGCACCAAACGCGGGCGAGATTAAGCAGAAAGGGGGTAAGCGTGAGGGTATCTGGGCTAGCCAGCTTTCCCCACAATAAACTGGATTACATTCGATTACTGCTGTTGTCTTTTTTGCGCTGTGTACTCAATACTCACTGACACGTTTCATATGATAGGAACATATCTAAAAATAATGCTATAATCAACACTTACTAACTCGTTCATCTCGCTGTAATGGTACTTTGCATGTGTTACAAAGTTGGTAATGATGAAGGACTCAGTGTGACTGGGACTCGTGTTTATTCAGAACTCTCAGACACAAACACAATAAACTTGCGCTAACAACGCTCTCACAACTCAGTAGTTACTATAAATAACTTTGTCCGCAATCGCTCAGTCTCTGGTACATTAGTGATGTCCGGTTCACGAACGAATCATTCTTTTGAACTGGTTCTTTTTAGTGAACCGAATCAGTTCACCAAATCGGACTGAATCGTTCTAAACGGTTCGCGTCTCGAGTCTGTGCTGATCCATAATTTACTAAAGTTACTAACTTTCTGACATGAGTGACAGCCCCTCTGACTAGATATAAACTAATAACCTGAAGTGTATGCTAGTAACTACAACAGTTCGATGAACTGATGAGAAGTGAACTCGGGTCCATCCGTCTCTCTGGCAGCAGCTCGTGCCTGGTAGACCTCGTTAAACCACGCCCCCTCCACTCATTTCAAATGCAAAAATGTCAGCCAATCACAACAGTGGGCGTTTTTACTGAAGTCTCACAGCAGACACGCCTCTTGAAACAGGGCATTCAGCCACAGGGCAGACATCAGTATTGAAAAAATGCCTTTTATTTCTAAATTGACATTTTATGATGTTAAAATCATACTAACAATATAAGTACACCTCAGGAAACATTATAAAATAATAGAAAAATGCCATGCCATGGGACCTTTAAAAATGCATCCAAATTACAGCGAAGCGCAACCGTACGGTGCTCTGCAGGGGTCAAAAAGGATATAAACAGTGAATTTTGAAGTGATATATTATTGAAAACTCAGAGATGTGGATTCAGACGGCACCACACGACCTTGGTAACAGTAGGAAATTCGGCCAGGTTTTTTTTTTCCACACGGGTGGTGGGAGAAAAACACTGATAATGTGGATTAAGACGACAATAAAATCACTGACTAGCCCCTGTCAATGATGAAAACACCTTACGACCACAGGAGAAACAATTACCGTCCGAATAGGGCTTACGAACCCCCAATGGCCGGCCATCGGCCCCTTTCTCTGTGATGAGACATTTTAGCATAGTTTTTATTTTGTGAACCACATTCAATCTCGTTTTTTTTCGTCAACAATATTGCATTATATATTTAATTCTAGTCATCGTCACATGACCAGCATTTACGTTGGGTCTCGTCTCGTTTTCGTCACGTGATAAAGGTTCGTTGATGATGATATTTAGTCATACTTTTCGTTGACGAAAGCAACACTAGGTTCAAGTGACCCAATTCCGATTTTTCTGTCTCGTGTGGCACAGATCGGATATGAAGTGAACGTGTAAGCAGGAAAAAAACGCATGAATTCCGATATCCTCAGATCGGATTCAGGCCTCACTCATATGTGGTAATAAATCCGATATGATTCGGATATGTGCATTTGCGTCTGCCATGTAAGCGGTCAAACCGGTTATTCCCCAGTAAATGCGAGTCGTACGTCATTTGAAAAAGGGACGGAGGACGAATGACGTCAACTCGGGTGGACACGAACTGCGATCACATGACAAGGGCTCTCTTTTTTCTCCGCCTTACGAGAGCAATGTTTTACTGACCTTTAAAGATAGTGCGGAAAGCAAAACATTGAATAATCATCTCGTCTGCATCCATTGCGTATTGTGCCGTTTTACTTCCTTTTCCGGGTCAGAACGTCTTGGGCTGTTTCGCCAGTGTATAGTGTAAATGCAAATATCGGATAAGGGGTAACTTTTAAAAGATGATGTAAGCGGGTCGTCGGATATAGTCACCCAATCGGAATTGTGCATCAAGACCTGCTGTGTAAATGCGGCCTTAGACAGGACAATGGGATGTTTACTTTTTAAATCAGGATGTTTAGGCATGTCGGCCACACCGGCAAGACGTGAAATGCTCAAAAATGTTCTTAAGCCACTTTAAACCACTATTTAAAAGTTTGGTGTTGGTAAGATTTTTAATGCTTTTGGAAGAATCACCAAGCTTCTTTTTTTGATGTTAAAAATACAGTAATATTGTGAAATATTTTTACAATTTTAATCATCTGTTCTCTATGTGAATATATAGTAATGTGTAATTTATTCCTGTGCTCAAAGCTGAATTTATCATCATTACTCCAGTCTTCAAAGTCACATGATCCTTCACAAATCACTCTAATATGAGGATTTTAATTATTCATTGTATTATTATTATCAATGTTAAACATTTGTGCTGCTTCATATTTTTGTGCAAACTGTGATGGATTTTTTTTTCAGCATTTGATCTTTTTTAACATAATTTAACATAATGGGTTTTCAATTCAGTTCCATTAATGAGGGTGTTGTTTGTAATTTTAGTTTAGTTACAGCCATGATTCATCCTATAAAAACGCTAATTTAGAGACCAAATATAATTTAAAACAGACAATGCTATCACTGTGACATCTCTTAGCTTTTGCATGTTTTAATCAGGGTTATTATCGCAAACTAAAACTATTAAAAACATTTCCGTTAATCGAAAAAATGCTGGAATAACAAAGTATAATTATTCGTTGAAAAACTTGCTGAAATGTTGCCTTGGCAATAAACTGAAATAAGTTAAATTCTTAACTGGAGCTAAATAAAAACTGAAACTGAAATAAAAATAAATGAAGCCTAAATAGCAATATTTTTTTTTTTAAACTAATAAAATGACAGAAATTACTTAAAGTTAAAATTACTTCATGCATAAATCATATTTGACTGAAATGCTTATGATCATGTGATATAGAATATTGAACTTCATATTCAACAACTCACTCATAGATAGTCACTTGCTTGTCCCTGAATGAATCAGCCATTTTGAACAAATCAGTCTAGAGATTGATTCAACGACTCACTCATAAATAAACTCACTTGCTTTGTCCCTGAACGAATCAGCTTTTTTAACAAATCAGTCTAATGATTGATTCAACGACTCACTCTTAAAGAAAGTCACTTACTTGTCCCTGAATGAATCAGCCATTTTGAACGAATTGGTCTAATGATTGATTCAACGACTCACTCTTAAAGAAAGTCACTTGCTTTGTCCCTGAACAAATCAGCTTTTTTAACAAATCAGTCTAATGATTGATTCAACGACTCTTAAAGAAAGTCACTTGCCTTGTCCCTAACGAATCAGCCATTCTGAACAAATCAGTCTAGAGATTGATTCAATGACTCACTCTTAAACAAAGTCAATAGATTTGTCCATGAATCAGCCGTTTTGAATGAATCTTTTGATTCTGACTGAATGATTCAATGACTCACAGGTTAAAACACACCTACTGGCAGTTTTAGCATCATATTTAAAGTATATTTATTTATATATATATATATATATATATGTCGCGCCTGTGGCTCCACACTGCTGTAAGAAAGACTGTCCACACTTGCTGTCCTTCGAACACGACGCTGTGAGATTGCAGGATAAAAATGTCATGCCCTGTTCTCTAACTTTTATTTCTTTTAGATTTTTATGTCTTTGAATGCTGTTTTTGTCTTCGGTCATGATTCTGGTTAAAGAGATTGAATGCGTTTATAAAGAGTCAGTGTGAAATATATCTCATTGGGGGCCTCCAACTGTTTCTTTGAAACGGCCTCCGAATCGCAAAGACCGGCTCTAGTAACAATGACTGTAAGATATGTATTTTAGCTATGGGAATGGCGTATTTCTGATTGGCCTTGGGGCTAGTTTTATTACACAACCCAGAGGAGAAGGCCGCAGTAACAGAGACAGAGGTGAACGGGACCCTGTGAAGTCGGAGAGAGACTAAGTGATCACTTTATAAATGAAAGCAGATGCCTGGAATTATGAAGTGTCGCTTCGCAGATGGAGGACGTCGGTGATGAAGCACTTCCCGACCCCACTCATGATCACTCACTTCTGATGCTCGCGTGTGTTCCGCCGTCACGCGTGTACCGCAATACCAACACAATCACGCTTGAGTGAATGGGTTAAACCTGCTCCCAGACACATGATTAGGGGCCCGATGCCCTCTTTCTTGTGCTACTTCGTATTTTTCGCCCGTGCATCACGTTTGATGGATCTGGTTGTTGCAGCGTGTGTGATTGATGGCAGCCGTGGCACAGCACAAGCCCGCCAGCGCTTCTCCGAAAGCGAGCAAAGAAGGGCCTGTCAGTGTCATTGATCTTCTTATAAATTAAACGTTCCGTTTCCCGCTGCATTTTATTGTTAAATGCAGTTCATTAGCGACAAAGAGATTTATCACTGATGCTCTGAGTCGAGTGAATCACTGCTCTACAACAGCGCACGCCACGCTGCCTGGTAGGCCGAGCCAACCTCAGGGCAAAGTCATCCATCTCACGCCTGATCTGACAGAGAGAGCGATGCTGACCAAAAAATATGCCATCCTGTCCCCTTAGTGTGTGTGATATCGATACATATCAGATGCTTCAGAGGTGACACACGATATCTCAAGCCGTGTATGAACGGACAAAAGTTTGGACGAGTTTTCCACATTTCAGGAACAAAAAGGGTTAAATGAAAATGCTCTTACCAGGGTTCCCACTCGTCCTGGAAAACCTGGAAAATTGATGACAAATTTTCCAGTCCTGGAAAATTAGAGAAAATGTAGGTAACACTTTAGAATAATGGTCATTAGTTAATATTGGTTAACTAAATTAGTTAACATTAACTAATAATGAACTGCACTTATAAAGCGTTTATTAATTTTGTTAATGTTAATTTCAACATTTACTAATGCATTATTAAAATCTTGTTAACATTAGTTAATGCACTGTGAACTAACATGAACAAACCATGAACAGCTGTATTTATATTAACTAACGTTAACAAAGATGAACAAATACAGTAACAAATGTACTGCTCATGGTTAGTTCATGTTAGTTAATACATTAACTAATGTTAACTAATGACCATTATTCTAAAGTGTTACCAAAATGTAAAATGTCCTGGAAAATCTTGTTGTCTGTGAAAATTCTTAAAAAAAAAGTTATTTCTTTAGCTGAGTATAAAGAGTTTATCGCTGGCCCAAACAATTAGCGCTAGTTGCAGAAAGCACATGTTCAGGAATGCTGAGTTTGATACGTATGAGTAGTATTTTCAATAATGATGTTTAGTCTTGTGTTGCCACTTGCAGCCGTTAGCTAATGCTATTAACTGCTCAAATGTATGCAGTGAATGTTAACTCGTAAGCTGCTAACTAATCACATCATTTTGATATAAAGTCACATTTGTGAGTCAGAAATTCAGAAATTCTTTTTTGCGCAGTTGCGAGTTTATATCTTGCAATTCTGACGACTTTTCTCAGAATTGTGAGATCTAAACTGCAATTGCAAGTTATAAAGTCCAATTCTGAGGAAAAAAGAATTGCGACAATTTTTGCGTTTATATCACAAATATGTAAACTCGCAATTGCGAGAGTCACAATTACCTTTTCTTATTCTGTGGTGTAAACAAGCTTCCATAGTCATAATGTATGATTAAGAGCTCATACTGAAAAAAAAGCTGGATTGTTAAGTAATGGCAATAAACTGTACGACTTTTAAAGACTTAGAAAGCAATATTTGGCATGATCCTTGTCTTTTATTCCCGCCGTAGTAAAATTGAAAATGTCCTGGAAAAGTACTGGAAAATGGTTGCTGAAAAAGAGTGGGAACCCTGTCTTACATTTGAGCTTCTTCTGCCAGCTCTGTATACTCATCAACCAACTTATTGAGAATCCTGGGATGCTTTTTGAACATTATTTTCCAATGAAATTCATACGCAGGCACAATTTTGACTGCAAAACAAATATTGGCCAAAGGATTATTAGATTTAAGTGTGTTCAAAAGTGTCCAGATTTTGGTATAATTTATATCCAGGGTTATTTTATGTTAGTATTCATTAGGATTTTTTATATTTTATTAGTTTTAATTTTAGTCATTTTTATCATATAAATACCTTAACCAAGTTTAGTGTTTTGTTCTTCCTCTCATATATATATATATATATATACTACGAGGAAAAAGTTTGGAAACATTATGGTTGTTTAATGTTTTTAAAAGAAGTCTCTTAATCTCACCAAGGCTGCATTTATTTGATCAAAAATACAGCAAAAACAGGAATATTGTGAAATATTTTTACTATTAAAATTTTTTTCTTTCTATTTAAATATATAGTAAAGTGTAATTTATTCCTGTGATCAAAGCTGAATTTATCATCATTTCTCCAGTCTTCAGTGTCACATGATCCTTCAGAAATCACTCTAATATATGAGGATTTGATGCTGAAGTTTAAACAT
>NC_137108.1:50258686-50486228 GCF_949357685.1 Gobio gobio
TATATAATTCCACTTCAGTAATTCCACTTCTGGTAACATTTCTCATTAAGTTACGTTTTTATGTCTAAGTTTTTAATATAATATTTGTATTTTATTTTATTTCAGCTTTATTTCAATTACCAAAAGCAATCTTTAATAGTTTCAGTTTTATTTAACAGTAACAATACTGATTCAAATGAACAACACTCACAAATGTTGGCTGAATTAATCATCCATGTTAATTAGACTGTGCTTTAATAAATTATATTCATAATGAACATTTCTATTTCTGCTTTTCATTACAGATACCTGCCATAGGATGTGGTCAAATGAAGGCATTCATGCACTACCAAGGTATTGCCATCTAAAACTATTATTTGTATATTTTCAATAACAGTGAAGTAACTTTTGAGCTCGTCCTGAAGGCTATATTTCATTGTACAATATTTGCAATGATGCAATAATGCACTATTTCCACTCTACCTCAGAGAAACAATCTGATAAACAAACAAAACTGCACCTCTGTTTACTGCTGTTAAACATCTTTTGTGTGAGTGATTCGAGGGCAAATGTCCCTGTCAATGAGACGAGGATTTGTGCTGAGCGTCGCGTGAGATGTCATTTATATTACTGTAGCGAAGACGAATGATTCACTGACCAC
The DNA here is from genome assembly GCF_949357685.1 of Gobio gobio. Taxonomy (NCBI): domain Eukaryota; kingdom Metazoa; phylum Chordata; class Actinopteri; order Cypriniformes; family Gobionidae; genus Gobio; species Gobio gobio. The sequence continues at coordinate 50,259,327 of NC_137108.1, forward strand.
AGCACGAGATGAGCTACAGCGGTTTGAGGATATTCATATAGTTCACACCCACACAAGTTATTTTTAAGTTCATTCTTTCTGGATGAATAATCTGCAGAATGAATTTAAAAGCAGTTTTACTGGTCAGTTAAAGCAGATTGAACTCTGGGAACCTGGAATAATCATTTCAGAATGTGATTTCCAGGCCTGAATAAAGCTATAACAATATATATATATATATTTACATATAAAAGAATATCAGAGAGCATCAAAAACGATTTGTTTTCTTCAGCTGATGAACGATAAAAACACTGACAGCCAATCAGAATCCATCCTGCTCTAAAGAGCTCGAGCTTTTAAAGCGACAGACGACAAAACTGCAGCGCATGCAAGAATAAACGTAGCGATATCAGTGTGGATGCTAATATAGTTATCGCTCTTAGTGTGAACCTTAATGAATAATAAATAGACTGACTATTTCATTTTGATTGAAATTTCATTTTCATTTTGCGGTTTTGCATGTTGACTATTTGAAACTGAACTATTGAACTGTTTTACGGATTATTATTATTAGTATTATTCACTGAATTATTTTGTGGTGAATTTTTTGAAATAACTGAAAAATAAAATCTTTTTTGTTTTTTGAGGGGGAGAGGGTGGTCTTTTTATTTAAAGAAATTAAATAATTTAAATTATAAATTAATTTTTAATTTAAATTGAAGAAGCTCCTGGTCTAATTATTTGTGCGTAATCAATTTAAACTCTTTGCAAATTATATGTTACTTAAAAATGTGCACACATTCACGATTGTTGTATGTCTAATACAATGGTCGGGAACCTTTTTTGAACAAAGAGACATTTTTTTCTGAGCTCTTTTTGGGGCCCTTTAGAAGTTTTGACATGCTCTGACATTTGTGTTTTTTTCAGTTGCTTATAAACACATTAATGGAAAAAGTGTAATTACACTGTATTTAACACAAACTGGGCTACCATAATATCTAAGCAACATGTATGTACATGCTTGTATTTTTGAGAGAAAAAATGTTATGCATGTTTTTTTGAAAATTAGGGCCTCAAAACACAATAGATATGTGTCCACAAGACTTTTGACTAATGGGTGTTGTTGCCTAGAGTTTTTGCTTCAAACTGATGTGAGAATCATTGAGCCTACTCATTCACATAAAACAATTTTCTTTACAAAGGCAGTATGCGAGGAGGCGTGAAAGATCATGAATAATGCTGGATATCACACCTGAGAGGACAAAAGAACGCATAATGGGCCGCATAATGAGCTGCATAATGAATGAGCTTCAGGTATGTGACTTAGAAGGAGCAACAGGACAAAGGAAATATATTTTGTAGTTTATTTAGAATGTAGTCAACAAAGGCCTATTATATTTTAAATGATCAAAAGATTTGACTACACTGCAAAAAAGGCTGTTCTTATTTAGTTGAATATTGTACTTATCTAGTAAATGTATCTTGATTTAAGAATGTTTAGACATTAAGACTAGAAACAAGACAAAAATTACTAAGAAGCGCATTTTTTTGCAGTGTACTATTTATGTTTATGTAGTCTCATGCAAAAAAATAAAAAATCATTAGAATTAAGATACAAAACGAAATTCACTTTAAAGAAAACAATTCACTTTCTTCAAAATAAAACTCCAGAATCATTTTTGACAAAGTTTGATATTAAATAAAAAAAAATAACATTAGGCTATAATATTTAAACATCAATATGAAGCAAAATACGTTTGACTGGTACTATATTTATAGCATCTGAGCAGACATTTGTGAATAAAAGCTTTATTGATGTGACGCTAGGCTCTTTTACAATAAACGCGTTATAATCGGTCCAAAACAGGCCAAATAAATCTCGCAACCGTCGACTCGAGGGGGTTAAAATGGCGAAATTGCATAAAAAAAAGAGTTGCATCGAATATACACAGTGACTCTTATTTTGAAATATCTGCACCGGCTCGTTCAAGTTCAGATGAGGGAGATAAAATATGCATTGTTACAACCGTCATAAACATATATATTTAAACATGGTAAAGCAAACATCACACCTGCAGACTTGTCGCTTTTTCGGCGACAATCGCCGTTTTCTTGGTAAATTGGGTCATTTACGTGAATCGCGTAGAACGGCTTACGAGTGCAGTCTTTAACAGTTCACAGCCGGCTTGTTTTAAGCGCAGAACACACTTCAATCCAAGTTCCCACACGAACATATTAAGTATTCAGTCCATTTTATCAAGGAATTCAAACGATAAATGCCGTTTTGACGATCTTTAATGTGGCGTGACTGGTCACTTCATGATCACAGTTCAAGCGGCCGCGCAACGTGAACGCGATCATCTGTGAAGGCGATCGATCATCTCTTACTAAAGAATAAACATGAATGAACATCTGAAGGTATGCTGAGGATACATTACAACTTACTGTCATGTATATATGTGGTGTAATCGCTTAATCAGTGTTTCAACGGCAGAGAGACGTCAATATAACTGCTTTAAACTAAACAATGTCATGTAACGTTAGCATCACATTTACCTCAGGCAGTCATTCAGTGTCCACAGAATTGTATTCACTAGAGAAATAAACTCTTTCACTAAATATATGCTCTATATTAGCCTATATATTCATAATATTAGCCTAAACATTCATTATATTAGCCTATATATTCATTATATTAGCCTATATATTCATTATATTCTACTTAACCTGTTAGTGATGTCTTGATTATTTCATGTATGTTTTAATAAACCGGTCATGAAAATGACAGACACTGTATGAATGATTATAATTCAACAATGAATTGGAGAAAAAACTATTTTATAATTGAATTTAGAAGTTAATGCAAAAACTGCCTAATGTGACGTTTACATGTTTGCATACTATGTTATTTGAGTGTTGATTATTATACATAAAAATAAATAGCAACTGAATTTAGGCTAATAGTTTGGGCTCTGTTGTTAACCTTTAATATTAATGTGCAAATAAGGGCTCCCTATATAATTTACAGAAATATCTTCAATAAACTTTGATATAATTAAATTTATTCAAGGACAGACACTTTTTTCTTCTTCAGTAAACCACTGTTAAATAAAAAAATAAATATAAAGCAATTTTGTAAAACTGCTTTACCGAACTCGTACCGATTCGTACCGATTTTGTGTACCGTTACACCCCTACTATCAGTCTTTTATTTTTTGTGTCATGCAACACAACACTTACCTGAGTTCCAGTCGTTTCCGTGTTGTAAATATAATTATTTTTAAAATATTAAGTGTCATTCTCTTTAAGTCACGCTCAGAAATGTGTCATTTGCATATTAAAATCACAAAAAAATCTAACCATTTCTTCCATTAGAAATACCTATTTGTTGGTACATAAAGAACAAGTATACATAAAAAAAAAACGTTATCCCACCATCACAAATACCTGCTAAATTAATGGAAATTAATAGATATACCTAATAGAGGTAATACCATAGGTTAATTAATAGGTAAGCCCTTAAGAGGTATTCCATATTTGTTATTATTTGTAAAAATATGTGGTAATTTGGTTTGCGTGCATGACGGGTCAAATGCCTTATTGTTAATATTTATTTATCTACCATTCCCCTCCGTCATACTCCATTGATTTCAGAGTTAAACAAAAAGTTATTTAGCTTCAACAATGGCGTTCTGCTAACAATGTCTATTAAGAATGACTCTAATCTGCCTGTCAGCCAGTGTCGTTTATTAATTTTCTGACGACAATAGAGAGATGCCCTTCATAGACACAGTGAGCCATTGTACACAATGGAATTAAAACCATGTTTCCATACTCAACTCAACTGTAAAACAGGGCAAAGGGTTATTCCCAGTCCTACAGGTAGATTTGGCTTCCGTTCGGAGATGTGAGAGCAGCTCGGCTCTCATCCATATTCATCTGGTGAAATCGGGGACTGTGGCATATGGTTGGTACTCCTGTACGCCCCGCAGAACGAGAGAGACAAGTTCAAAATTGGATTTAACACTCCAATTCCCCATTGACCTCATGGGCTGACACAATTACTATCCTGGAGGTGTATCAGGCAGGCCTAATCTTATTACAATAGCTGCGATCCACACATGACGCAGATCTGTCCCAGCCTGGACTTTTTGCAGCCTGAAGAAATAGCAGCTTTTCCCCCAATGTTGAAGTGTTTTACAAGAACAGTTGCTGTTGTTTGCTGTGTTTGCATGTGTTCAAACCTTTTTTTGAACATTAACCTGGTTTGTTAGGTGCTAGCGATAGTTTGTCAGTGTTTTATGGGTCAGCATATGATCTTTGAGTATAGAAAAGTAGCATTGCAATTGGGAACCAGTGTTCATTTTTACAGCAAATTTTTATTTAGTTTTAGTCTTTTGACTAAAATGCCATTTTAGTTTAGTCATATTTTAGTCACCTGAATTGTTTTTAGTTTTAGTCTAGTTTTAGTCGACTAAAATCGAATGAGTTTAGTTAAATTTGAATACATTAATTGTGCATTTAAGCATTACATAACCGACTTTACTTGAATACCTGACAAAACTCGCATTTTGACATAATTGTATTTTTGACCGTTCAAGTCTAAAAATACAAACATCTATATAGTTTTTATAATGCTGTATTTCTGTTTTAGTTAGTATATCAGGTTAAGCTAAAGCTTCAAATAAGTTTGTTGATTTATAACATTGATTTAATTTCAAGTAATTAATATTTTTAGTGGTTTTAGTAACTATTATAACCTGATACTTTATTGAATAATATGTAAAATACTGTTCTTATGGTGCGTTCACACCACACGCGAATGACGCGAATCGCGCGAGTGATTTAAATGTTAAGTCAATGCAAAGACGCGAATAGAGCGTTTGATGCGTGATTCGCGCGATTGGCGCAAATCGCCCAAGTTGAAAATTCTGAACTTTGCCGGATATTCACGCCGCTTTAACCAATCAGGAGCTTGCTCTAGTAGTGACAACAATGAGGAGAAAATCTGGTTTATATTAATCATATATTAATATCTGGTTCAAAATATGAGACAAGTGTGCATATGATTATCACTGGGTTGTTTCATGTCATTTAATGTTATCACAGTCTCTTTTTGTTAAATGCAAGTGTATGTATGATCAATAATACAAAACTATAAGTAAAAGGTATAATAAGCTATACATGAAATAAAGTAAACAATTCAGTCAAACATTCAAAGTCAGCGCTAGTCGGCTACAACGGTAATGTAAAGACGGACTCGGTGTGACTGGGACTCGTGTTTATTCAGAACTCTCAGATACAAACACAATAAACTCGCGCTGACTGACAGCGCTCTCATAACTCAGTAGTTACTATAAATAACTTTGTTAGCGATCGCTGAGCTCAGTTCGCGAACAATCTTTCTTTTGAACCGGTTCTTTTTAGTGAACCGAATCAGTTCACCAAATCGGACTGAATCGTTCTAAACGGTTCGCGTCTCCAGTCAGCGCTGATCCATAATTTAGTAAAGTTGCTAACTTTCTGTCATGAGTGACAGTCCCTCCGACTAGAAATAGACTAATATCCTGAAGTATATGCTGTAACTATGACAGTTCACTGAACTGAGACTGACAGAACTTATGTGAAGTGAACTCAGGTCCATCCGTCTCTCTGGCAGCAGCTTGTGTGTCGTAGACCTCGTTAAACCACGCCCCCTCCGCTCATTTCAAATGCAAAGATGTCAGCCAATCACAACAGTGGGCGTTTTTACTGAAGTCTCACAGCAGACACGCCTCTTGAAACAGGGCATTCAGCCACAGGGCAAACATCAGTATTGAAAAAATGTTATGAAAACATTTTATGTAAAAATCATACTAACAATATAAGTACACCTCAGGAAACATTATAAAATAATAGAAAAATGCCATGCCATGGGACCTTTAACGCAGTATGTAAAGTGCTTGCACACATTTATTGTGAAAGTTGCTTATATACAATTTTTTTCATTGAAAAGGTTCTTCTTCAGGTTTATACATCCAACATTAATAGCCAATTTAAGTTTGGAAACAATGTGTTGTATTTATAATTGTGACGAATCATCACTCTGGCAGGGATCCATTTGCATGCTTTTATTAGAAACAATCGTAGTATTACAGGCAGGGTCAGACAGGAGCAAACAGGTATAACAGAGGCAGGCAGAATCGTCAACAGTAGACAGGCAGTAGGTCAGGGCAGGCAGATAACACTCACAAAACGGTAAAACAGGCAGGAGTCAGAGACTTCGCACGGTGCTGAGGGAGAAAGGGGTTCTTATAGAGCCAGGTGATAGGTAACAGCTGTACAGTGATCAGTCCAAGGCACGGGCTTATGGGAAATGTAGTGTGTCAGTGTAAGTGAGAGTCCGTACTCGGGAGAGGGCTCCCTCCGATGGCCAGAGGAGGGAATCACGGAGTTCGTCTCTGTGACAATGTCACACTTACGATTTATCTAACGGTTTAAATGTTTTTGCATACAGATGGATTTTAGGAAGGGGGTCCCTCATAAAGGTTCATCATATTTGGGGGTCCTTGACATCATAAAGTTTGAAATCACATTACTATATAAACATGGTAAAGCAAACATAGGCGCGCGAATCACTGTAGGTGCATTCACTTAATTAAACATTTGGGCGTCCGTTATAAAGGCGAGAAGGTGCATGTGCGCTTAAGAGTAAAATGTAGAGGTGCCGATACTGCGTACTGGTGAGTACCGCCCCACTTCCAGCACTGGTTACGCCCCAAAAAACACCCATGACTCATTAAGAGACTAGGGACAGCCCCTTTTCACTGACCATTTTTCCTGTGGTTAAACTAGCAAAAGTGGATTCGGACACGCCCTAAGTGCACCTGCACCTTGTGCTTCAGACCATGAGCTCAGATCGGTAAAACAGGGCCCTTGGGTTTTTGTTTAAATACCTGAAATAGGATCTGTGGTGAACATCTCAGGATATTTCACGTTTTCTCTTTAGTCCACTTTTATAGCCCAGTTGTGTTTATACTCGTGCTCTTGCAAACTATTCTAACTCAGACTTTCCAACTCGTAGATTTTATATAAATATAGCAAAAGTCGCCAGAAGCTTGACGGACGCTGAAGTCATGTGACCATGCACTCAGAAAACAAGGTTTCAAATAGATTCCTTAAAAGGTTCCACCAGGTGCTTCATTTATAGAACCTTTTAGGGTTCCCATCACTTTATGAATTTAAACAATAATTTAAGTCATCTCTCCCAGACAGCAACATAGTGTTGGCCCAGATCCGGCCCACATCTGGTACACATGGAATCCACAAGTACCAGATCTGGACTGACTATTTGGGCTTCTTATTTGGACCTTTTTGAAATATAAAGGGTTCTTTTTTCTAAGAGTGTGGTGTAGTTCTTTAATAACCTAACTTAAGCTTTTTACTTTATTTATGCCTCAAAATTTATAAACATTGTTTTATCAAGATAATCTTCACAAATGAACACAATCATCCGAAAGCCAATGGACTAAGGGCCATTAAAGACCAGGGCCTAAAATATTGCATAATCCCTACAGCGAATACAAGCGCTTGAGATGTCAGAACATAAATCATAACACAATGCAAGTCTGCACCTGCATACATAAGCACACTCACATAAAGCAATGTATACTGTATAGTAAATGTCAACTTTCTAATTTTTTCAATATTTGAGTTTGTAAGTACGTCCTACTTTATCCACACACATGCATATCTCACCTGCTTGATTGCTTGTATCATAGCAAAATGTAATTATATTATCATCCTACTCTAATCTGTTAACTGTAAGCATAAGGCATGAAGATATTATAAACATTAACATCATGATTTTCTGTTAAGCTGCTCTGAAACAATGTACATTGTTAAAAGCGCTATACAAATACATTTGACTTGACACTCTTTATTTTGATTATCTTTACATATTTTAGAATAATAGTAAAGTCTTTAAAACTATAAAATAACACAAAAGGAAATATTGAAGTTATGCAGTGATAAAAAAAACAACATATTATATATATACATGCACTATATTGCCTACAGATTTTGTGACGCCTGCCTTTACATGCACATGACCTTCCCATTCTTAATCCTTAGGGTTTAATATGGAGTCGGCCCACCCTTTGCAGCTCTAACAGCTTCAGCTCTTCTGGGACGGCTTTCCTCAAGGTTTAGGAGTGTGTTTATGGGGATTCTTCTAGAAGAGCATTTGTGAGGTCAGGCACTGATGTTGGACGAGAAGGCCTGGCTCTCCGTCTCCGCTCTAATTCATCCCAAAGCTGTTCTATCGGGTCGAGGTCAGGACTCACGTTCCTCCACACCAAACTCATCATGTCTTTATGGAGACGCTTTATGCACTGGTCAGTCATACTGGGACAGGAAGGGGACGTCCCCAAACTGTTCCCACAAAGTTGGGAGCATGAAATTGTCCAAAATGTCTTGGTGAAGCATTAAGAGTTCCTTTCACTGGAACTAAAGCCTTATTCGCACGGGATTAGTATTATCTGGGGACCTCTGGTGATTTGTAATAATTGCAGAGAATGTCTGTGATCTTAATCCTGTGCGAATCGACTATGTCTGTAATTTGTAAAGTAAAAATTTCCCTGCAAATGACCTACCATATTTCGCTGAAACACTGAGGTCCTGTGATAATATTAGTCCCGTGCAAATCGGCATCTCTGTGATTTGGCTGGGATTAGGCAGATCGTATATCATTTTTGCAAGGTTTTTGTTTCCTGTGCGCATTTTTATCTTTATCTTTCACAAATAATAGAGCTAGGCTGCATATAATGCGCACCGTTATAAATTCCAGTGCGGCCGCGCGGATTATACTTTCACTTTAGAATGAGCACCAATTTGGGAGTAAATTGCTTGAATGGTGTGTTTTAATATTATTCTTAATGAAAAACACAAAAACAGTTCAATGACAAATTCGCTTAAATGGGCGCTTTTACATTTAGCTTTGAAACTGAATCTTCCACCGTATATTGTTATTATATTGCTCAGTTCAGTTTTTCATTGTAGCGTCTGTTCTCTAACTCAACTAAATTATTTGTATTACTATAAAACAATCAAAATGATATCGATACGACTGTTTATAATTTCAAACAGCTATATCTATAACTAAAAAACATTAACAAGCCTTGACATATCCTTAACAAGCCTTGACATATCCGGGAGATAAGTCTGTAAATACGAGTAAAATCACAGGCTTGCTTATCCCGTGCGAATGCGCCGCGCAAAATTCAGATGTCATTTCTAAATCACACGAGGTCCCCAGATAGTACTAATCCCGTGCGAATAGGTCTTAAGGGGCCAAGCCCAACCCCACCCCATAATCCCCCCTCCACCAAACTTTACACTTGGCACAATGCAGTCAGCCAAGTCCCGTTCTCCTGGCAACCGCCAAACCCAGACTCGTTCATGGGATTGTCAGACAGAGAAGCGTGATTGGTCACTCAGAGAACACGTCTCCACTGCTCTAGAGTCCAGTGGCGGCACGCTTTACCCCACTGCATCCCACACTTTGCATTGCACTTGGTGATGTAAGGCTTGGATGAGCTGCTCGGCCATGGAAACCCATTCCATGAAGCTCTACACACTGATCTTGAGCTCATCTGAAGGACACAGAAGTTTGAAGGTCTGGAGCTCTTGACTCTGCAGAAAGTTGGCGACTTCTGTGACCCTCAGCATGCGCTGACCCCGCTCGTGGCTGAGTTGCTGTGATTCCCAATCGCTTCCACTTTGTTATAACACCACTAACAGTTGAGCGTGGAATATTTAGTGAGCTCCTGAGAGCGGCCCATTCGCTCACTAATGTGTGTAGAAGCGTCTAGTGCTTGATTTATGCACCTGTGGCCATGAAGTGATTGAACACCTGATTTGGAGGGGCGTCCCAATACTTTTTTCTTAGCTATCCACTCCCAAACAATTAAAAAAGATTTTTATTTAAAAGATTTTTTTAAAATGATTAACTCTTTTTTTAGGGCTGGGCAAATTAACGTGTTAATGCGGGCGATTAATTTTTTCAGCTTAACGCAATTAAAATATTTAACGCAAATAACGCAGCGTCCGTTTTTATATCCATTTTTGCTTAGCGTTACATGATCATCACGCTCTTATTCATCTAAATGCTTCCAAGCGTGACAAGACACAAGCGAACGCGCTGTATGCCAATGTCCTGTGTGTGTGTGTGTGTGTGTGTGTGTGTGTGTGTCCTGTCTGTGTGGATGCGTCTCATGTCAGCTAATCAAGGGACACACACACACACACACACACACACACACACTCGACGCATAGATAGACTCGCGTCAGTTTCCTGCTCACATCGAGTTCTCTTTTGCTCTTGAACAAACAATAACACAGAGGATTTTAAGTATTCTCATATTAGGAGTCTTAAATTAGTTAAATAACATCTTAAATGAACTTAAAGAGTTGTGAGGAAATGAGATGCGCGTGAGATCCGCGGCTGTTCTTAAAGTGACAGTAGCACTGATGATGATGTCATTAATGTTCATCAAAGAACAACGGGAACAGAGAAATTTTTAGCTTTAATGATGATTCATCTATATTTCTTTTATTATTTATGCAGTTAAGAAAGATAACTATTACATTTCTGTATATATATAACAGGGAAGGCCATGGGTAAATATAAGATTTATTATTTTGGGTTTATGTAAAGATTGTTTTAAGTTCACTTAAATTAAAAGTTGTTTTTTTTTAAAGCCTAATAAATGTTGAAATTGGGAGCTTTCAGTTTTACTGTAATGTAACGTCATTAATGTTTCATAGAGACTTTAGCATCAGTGATACTGGCCTTCATTCATAAAAATATGACAATACAACACATATTTAAAATATTCTGTCTTTAAATTGTTTATACATTAATTTGGAGAGTAACTGAAATTATTACAATATCAAAATATTAAAAACGTAAAATATTAAAAACTTGCGATTAATTACAGAAAAAAGTGCGATTAATTAGTTAATTTGTTTTAATCGATGCCCAGCACTACTCTTTTTATGGAGTCTCATAAGGTAAGCCTGTAATTAAAAATGAAGTAGCTGAATCTCGTGGTATATCCGTGATTTGTAAGCACCTTTAGTCTTCAGTGATTCTCAGGGTGTGTTTGTGTGCTGATTAAGAGCTCGGGATGTTCCTGTCCCAGCTGGGCCGAGGTGAGCGCGGGGAGGCAGGTATCAGTGCTGACAGATCGCACTGTTAATTGCTAATTGTGTCTCTCATTAGGCGCAGGGGTGACAGGTGTTGTTAGTGTGTTGTGAGTTTTTCTGCTCTCTCTCATGACTTGTGCTGGTTCCCCAGTGCTTTACCGCAGATCGAAGCGCTAATGGCTCCCCGGAGATATCCCATCAGCCCCTTGGCACAACGCACCGAGGGTTCAGCGTTTGATACTGTGTTGCAGTCACTCTGGAAGTCCCAGCGGAATGGATTCGCTGTCTATCTCTGCCTCCTGCTCTCGGGTTATATGGAGAAGTCGTTCTGCAGGAGAGTGTTTGTCTCGGATGGGGTGAGTGGAGGATCTAATATCAGGCCTTTGTGGATGAAATGTGCTTCCCCAAAGGTCTGAAAAACACTGATTAACGGGGCGCTTTTGTTCCGTCACTTACGCGGGGTCAAATGTCATGCTATTTGTAGTGTTTCAGTACGCAAGGCATGACGACAGTGATTAAAAATCAAATATTTGTATTATTTGAAAACAGCAAAAAAGTGCTGTGATATTCAAACCATGTCCGTTGCAAAAACTAGAGCATATTCACACCAAAACTATTCATACAATGCTGAATTTAAATAAAAGAACAACTCATCATCACTGTATGATATTTTGTACTTTTAAAATGCCATTGTTTTGTTTTTGCATGACAAAATTCCTCTAAAAAAACGAATATTTAGTCATGTTTTTTAAGATAAAAATGTGAAATGGGTGTGGCTAGGCCTTGAAAACCAATTGCATGCATGATTAAATATTATTATTTTTATTCATCAAAAAAAAATGACCTAGCCTCCCAAGAAATAATATTTAATAATAATATTTAGTCGATTTTTTTAAAGCTAAAATTTTGAAATTGGTGTGGCTAGGCCCTATTTGCATCAAGTACAGTGCTGGAGTTATGATATTCTCTTAAAATGTTGTAATTTAATTATTCATCAAGTGTATGATTTTATAAAATGACCTAGCCTTCCAAGAAATAATATTTAATAATAATATTTAGTCGTTTTTTTTAAAGTTAAAAATGTGAAATGGGTGTGACTAGGCCCTGAAAACCAATTGCTTGCATGATGAAATATTATTATTTTTATTCATCATCTCTGATTTAAAAAAAAAACGACCTAGCCTCCCTAGAAATAATATTTAATAATAATATTTAGTCGTTTTTTTAAAGCTAAAATTTTGAAATTGGTGTGACTAGGCCTGAAAACCAATTGCTTGCATAGTGAAATATTATTGTTATTTTCTGCTCATTCAGTTTCCCACAGAAGCTTGTTTGCAGAACAAAATGCAATTGCAACTTTTTATCTCACAGTTCTGACTTTTTTCTAGCAATTGCGAGTTTTTCTCACATGACAAAATTGAGTTTTTAAAACCACTGACACTCACTGCTCACTTTGTTTCCCTTTAAATATTAATAATCATTTGTTTTCCAGTTTTGCACAAACAATTTGCATCAAGTACAGTGCTAGATTTATGCAATTCTCTTAAAATGTTGTGAATTATTCATCATCTGTATGATTAAAACAATTGACCTCGCCTTCCAAGAAATAATTTTTAATAAAATAAAAATATTAGTCGTTTTTATTAAAGCTAAAAACTAGAAATTGGTGTGACTAGGCCCTGAAAACCAATTGCATACATGATAAAATATTATTTTTATTCATCATCTGTATGATTAAAAAAATTGACCTAGCCTCCCAAGAAATAATATTTAAAAAATATTTTGTCTTTTTCTTTTTAAAGTTAAAAATGTGAAATTGGTGTGACTAGGCCCTGAAAACCAATTGCATGTATGATAAAATATTATTATTGTTATGGTTATTTTCTGCTTGTTCAGTATCCCACAGAAGCCACAAAATAAAAAAAATATATAACTTTTTATCTTGCAATTCGGTCTTGGGATATAAACTCGCAATTTTGAGAAATAAGTTGTTTCCAGAAGAAAAACTATAAAAATGTAATTGTAACTTTTTATCTCACAATTCTGACTTTTTTTCTTGCAATTGCCAGTTTTTATCCCAAATGCATGACAAAATTCAGGTTTCAAAACCACTGCTCACTTTGTTTCCCTTTAAAATATTAATATTATATATATATATATATATATATATATATATATATATATATATATATATATATATATATATATATATATATATATATATATATATATATATATATATATATATATATATATATATATATATATATATATATATATATATATATATATATATATATATATATATATATATATATATATATATATATATATATAATTTTTCCAGTTTTTCACAAACTATTTGCATCAGGTACAGCTGGATTTATGCAATTCTCTTAAAATGTTGTGACTTAATTATTCATCATCTGTATGATTATAAAATGACCTAGCCTTCCAAGAAATAATATTTAATAATAATATTTTGTGTTTTTAAAGCTAAAAACTGGAAATTGGTGTGACTAGGCCCTGAAAACCAGTGCATGCATGAAGAAATATTATTATTATTATTTCCTGCTCATCCTACGAGAGACATGGTACAAAAATAATTACAAATGCAACTTTTTATCTCACAATTCTGACTTTTTTCCCCAAATTGCAATTTGTACTTGGGATATAAACTCACAATTTTTAGAAAACGGTAAGAATTGCAATATATAAACTCGCAATTCTGAAGGATAAAAAATATCTGTAAAAGGTTTGTACGTTTTTTTTCTCTAAATTCGAGCTTGGCATGAACGGGCCCTGAAGCCTGAGGTGCTCTGGTCACTCCATTTCCTCTGTAATAGAAAAGTAAATGCAGTGATGATTGTTTTCATGATTGATAATTATTATTGTCCCTGTTTACCTTGCTGGAAATCTCTCTCTGGTGAGCCGTGTTGTCACCGGCTACTAATTACAGGCTGCGGGGGTGCAGTTCAGAGTCTCCCCAGACCATCTCGACCCTGCGTCCCGCTCTCTGATACCCGTCTCAGCCTCTCTCTCTGTGGACATTATCTCATCTCGCTGCTGAATATTAACACCCGTATTAATAGGCTAGCCCACCTGGCGTCGTCTCCCTGTATATTAGCCGAGGGTCCGCTGGTAATAACTCCCCTGCGCCGGCTGGCTAATGAAGCCGTCCCGCCGGGGGACCGTGTGCTGGCGGATCCGGCTCCAGGGACACACACGCTCTCTGAGTGAGAGTCTGAAGCTCTCCTCTGGGAGGAACATCGCCATCTTTTGGGTTTTGTTTCCAGTCAGGAGACAAGAGACAGACATGTATTGTTAGTATTATTGTCATCAATGTTATTGCTTTTATTGTTAATCTATAATGTGTATCTGTATGTGTTCATACTTTAGCCTTATTCATGTGTAAACTTACGAATGAGGAAAACCTTAGCACATTTATCATACAGGAGCAATATTTACAATGCATTTTAAAAATGCGTCAAAACTATTTGTAAAGCGGATGGATGGAACGATGGATGGATGATAGAACGATGGATGGATGGATAGAACGATAGATGGATGGATGGATGGATGGATAGAATGATAGATGGTAGGATAGAACGATGGATGGATAGAATGATAGGTTGATGATGGATAGAATAATAGATGGATGGATGGATAGAACGATAGATGGATGGATAAAATGATGGATGGATAGAACAATTTATGGATGGATGGATAGAATGATAGGTTGATGGATGGATGGATAGAACAATATATAGATGGATGGATGGTTGATAGATGGATGGATGGATAAAATGATGGATGGATGAATAGGTTGATAGATGGATGGTTAAGTTAGTAGATGGATGGATTGAGAGATGGATAGAACAATGGATGGATGGGTTGATGGATAAAACGATAGATGGATGGATTGATAAAATGATAGATGATATATGGAACGATAGATGGATGGATGGATGTAATGATAGATGGATAGATAGAACGATAGATGGATGGATGGGTTGATGGATAAAACAATAGATAGATAGATAGATGGATGGATGGATGGATGGATGGATGGATGGGTAAAGCGATAGATGGATGGATGGATGTAATGATAGATGGATAGATAGAACGATAGATGGATGGATGGGTTGATGGATAAAACAATAGATGGATGGATGGATTGATAGAATGATGGATAAAACAATAGATAGAATGATGGATGGATGGATAAAATGATAGATGGATATATAGAACGATAGATGGATGGATGGATAGAACGATAGATGGATGGATGGATGTAATGATAGATGGATAGATAGAACGATAGATGGATGGATGGGTTGATGGATAAAACAATAGATGGATGGATGGATTGATAGAATGATGGATGGATAAAGCGATAGATAGATAGGTAGGTAGATAGATAGATAGATAGATAGATAGATAGATAGATAGATAGATAGATAGATAGATAGATAGATGGATGGATGGATGGGTGGGTGGGTGGGTGGGTGGGTGGGTGGGTGGATGGATGGATGGGTGGGTGGGTGGGTGGATGGATGGATGGATGGATGGATAGATAAAACGATGGATGGATGGATAAAACGATGGATAAAATGATGGATAGAACGATGGATGGATGGATGGATAGATAGATAGAACGATGGATGGATGGATAAAATGATAGATAGAACGATAGATGGATAAAACGATAGATGGATAGATAGAACGATGGATGGATAGATGGATAGATAGAACGATGGATGGATGGATAAAATGATAGATAGAACGATGGATGGATAAAACGATAGATGGATAGATAGATAGAACGATGGATGGATAAAACGATAGATGGATGGATAGATAGAACGATAGATGGATGGATAGATAGATAGAACGATGGATGGATAAAACAATAGACGGATAAATAGAACGATGGATGGATAAAACGATAGATGATAGATAAAACGATAGATGGATGGATGGATGAAATGATAGATGGATGGATGCTCTGTTATATAATGTGTCTTTTGTTGCTGGTGTATTATTAGTATCAGTTCTCTCTGCTGTTCTTTCTTCTACAGAAATGCAGAACTAATTGTTAATGGATATATAGTTGTCATAGGAACTAGTATAACAGACACTAGGCCCTGTATTTCACATATTCAAACACATTCCCACATTATTCTGCTCATTGTGTTTTAGGATTACTGACGGACACCAGGATGGATGGATTTGGAAGCAATGCTTTGTGAGTTTGATGCTGCTTCACTCCAGTGGTGTTGGGATCGCTCACCCTGAGCAGGTTTGTGAAGTGTAAAATGACCCGCTCAGTCCTCGGCGGTTGTGGCTTTAAAGGGTTAGTTCACCCAAAAATGAAAATTCTGTCATTAATTACTCACCCTCATGTCGTTGGACACCCGTAAGACCTCCGTTCATATTCGGAACACAAATGAAGATATTTTAGTTGAAAGCTGATGGCTGAGAAAGGCTTCACACAGGCCTCCATTGGCATTCAGTGCATTGACACTTCCAAGATCCATGAAAGGCACTTAAAACGTCGTTACAAAGTCTATCTCACCACAGTGGCTCTACAATAATCATACGATGCGACGACAATAGTTTTTGTGCGCAAAAAAAAAATCAAAATAACACCTTTATCCAACTTGTTCTTGTCTTCCGTGTGCGCCTCCACGACGCATGCGCGAGAATATGACGTAGCGCCGGTGTTCGGGAATCGATGAAATACACACTTAAGCCCCATTTTGAGCACTACGCCGAGACCTAAAGCACGATCAATGTAGAATCCAACAGCTGAGACACGCGCATCTTCCTCTGCTCGTAAACAAATCGCTTCTGGGTCATATGTCCGAACGCCGGATCTGCGTCATATTCTCGCGCATGCGTCGTGGAGGCATACACGGAAGTCGAGAACAAGTTGGATAAAGGTGTTATTTTGATTTTTTTTTGCGCACAAAAACTATTGTCGTCGCATTGTATGATTATTGTAGAGTCACTGTGGTGAGAGACTTTGTAACGACGTTTTAAGTGCCTTTCATGGATCTTGGAAGTGTCAATGCACTGAATGCCAATGGAGGCCTGTGTGAAGCCTTTCTCAGCATCAGCTTTACACTAAAATATCTTCATTTGTGTCTGAATATGAACGGAGGTCTTACGGGTGTCCAACGACATGAGGGTGAGTAATTAATGACAGAATTTTCATTTTTGGGTGAACTAACCCTTTAAAGGCCTTTTCCTGTGGAATGTGTGAATACGAAGTGACAGAACGGCATTTCAGCCTCTGTAAATCACTCATTTAGACTCAAAGCACAACAATCCTCTGCTCTTTTGTGTTTGACAGAGAGAGAGAGATAAACCACCTGGAGAGTCAGGAAAATGAATACGTGTCACTATTATCCACTGGACTAATTACCACTCATAATAGATTACCGATTAGTCTCATTAATTCTGAGATTTCACACTCAGGCCTTTGTCAAACAGAGACAGAGGTGTCATGTAAAGGAGGAGAAGACAAGAGGAGTGAAACTAAATACATTCATCAATGCAAACTTTAAAATGGACAGAGAGACATAGATGGATGGATGGATGGATGGATGGATGGATGGATGGACGGACGGACATGGATGGATGGATGGATGGATGGACGGACATGGATGGATGGACGGACGGACGGACGGACATGGATGGATGGATGAATGAATGGATGGATGGATGGATGGATGGATGGACGGACATGGATGGATGGACGGACATGGATGGATGGATGGACGGACGGACATAGATGGATGGATGGATGGACGGACGGACGGACGGACATAGATAGATGGATGGATGGATGGATGGATGGATGGATGGATGGATGGACGGACGGACGGACAGACATGGATGGATGGATGGATGGATGGACGGACGGACGGGGATGGATGGATGGATGGATGGATGGACGGACGGACATGGATGGATGGATGGATGGATGGATGGATGGATGGATGGATGGATGGATGGATGGACAGACAGATAGACTGATAGACGGATAGACAGACAGACAGACGGATAGACAGACAGACAGACGGATAGACAGACAGACGGATAGACTGATAGACAGACAGATGGATAGACTGATAGACAGACAGACGGATAGACAGACCGATGGATAGACAGATGGAATAGACTGATAGACAGACAGACGGATAGACTGATAGACCGATGGATAGACAGACGGAATAGACCGATAGATAGACAGACAGACGGATAGACTGATAGACAGACAGACGGAATAGACTGATAGGCAGACAGACGGATAGACAGACAGACGGATAGACAGACAGACGGATAGACAGACAGACGGATAGACCGATGGATAGACAGACGGAATAGACCGATAGACAGACAGACGGATAGACAGACAGATAGACTGATAGATAGACAGACGGATAGACTGATAGACAGACAGACGGATAGACCGATGGATAGACAGACGGAATAGACTGATAGACAGACAGACGGATAGACCGATGGATAGACAGACGGAATAGACTGATAGACAGACAGACGGATAGACCGATGGATAGACAGACGGAATAGACAGATAGACAGACAGACGGATAGACAGACAGATAGACTGATAGACAGACAGACGGATAGACTGATAGACCAATGATAGACAGACGGATAGACTGATAGATAGACAGACAGACGGATAGACAGACGGATAGACTGGTAGACAGACGGATAGACTGATAGACCAATGATAGACAGACGGATAGACTGATAGATAGACAGACAGACGGATAGACTGGTAGACAGACGGATAGACTGATAGATAGACTGATAGATAGACTGATAGATAGACTGATAGACAGACGGATAGACTGGTAGACAGACAGATAGACTGATAGATAGACAGACGGATAGACTGATAGATAAACAGACGGATAGACTGGTAGACAGACAGATAGACTGATAGATAGACAGACGGATAGACTGATAGATAGACAGACGGATAGACTGATAGACAGACAGACGGATAGACTGGTAGACAGACAGATAGACAGACGGATAGACTGATAGATAGACAGACGGATAGACTGGTAGACCGACAGATAGACTGATAGATAGACAGACGGATAGACTGATAGATAAACAGACGGATAGACTGGTAGACCGACAGATAGACAGATAGATAGACAGACGGATTGACTGATAGACAGACAGATAGACTGATAGATAGACAGATGGATAGACTGATAGGTTGACAGACTAATAGACAGACCGACAGACAGACAGATAGACCGACAGATAGACAGAGACAGATAGACAGACAGACGGATAGACAGACGTGTGTGTGAGGTCTGAATGTTTTACACAGCTCCTCAAATATTGATGCAGCGTGACTGTTTTTGTGATGTAAACGTTGCGAGGCAGAGTGTGTGTGTTGCGCACTCCTCCGTGTCTATTAATGGTCACTGTGGGTAAAATAAGGGGTAGGCGTTTGACGGTGTGTTGACAGCCGTATGATTTATCTAAACCCGTCCTTTCTGTTTGCACCACCATGCTCGGTTTTGCTCGCGTCAGTCATAATAAGCGTCAGCGCGTCTCTCCGCAGAGGCAAGCGCTCACACAGCCAGCAGGTTCTGTTCTCGTCCTCTTTCTGGCAAACTCTATTTAAACAACCTGGTAAACATGCCTGTCTTCATTCATTATTTCATCCCTCATCATGATCAAGCTTCTCAATTTAATGAGGCAAATAGATATTTCTGCAGTGATTGTCTCCCTCCCTCCAAGTATTAAGAATATTAAATGGACACATCTGTTTTTAATTAGCCGCTAAAGTCACCTCGACGCTGCCTTCCATTTTAATGTACTTGTGGGCTGTTTTTTATATCACGTCTGCTCCGAGTAAACAGACGAGCGGTTGCCTCAGCAATTAAACAAGCATCAGATCTAAACTCCTGTGGTATAAAAGCGGGAGTCTTCCCTTTCCCACACACACACTCGCATCCAAACCCAGGCCCAGAGTCAACAGGTCAAAGCGAGATGTTTGTCCTCAGCGCTCGAGCGGCACACACACATCCTGAGGGAATTATGGGAAAGGTTACTCTCAATTTTTTTGCAGATGTGGCATGTTAGGGTGAGCGGATGTCCGGGGCAGGGAATGATTCGAGAAAAAGACAGGTGTCAGCGTCCTCTCAAGCTCCCTCTGCTGGCCCTCTGGACACACACACACACACACACACACACACACACACACACACACACACACACACACACACACACACACACACACACACTCAGAAAGGTCTTCAGATGCACACACACACATGGTTTCCTGAGCTTCACCTGCCCTCTAGTGGAGCACAAACTGTCTGCGTTCTTATAGTTCACACTGTGAATTGTCAAGTTAGCAATTTAATTGTTTAGGTTTCGTTCTGATATTGATTAGATTAATAATTGATCTCAGAGGAAAGCTGGGTTACACTTTATTTCAATAGTCCACTTTAGACGTACTCCTACACTGCAAAAAATGCTTTTCTTGCTTAGTATTTTTGTCTTGTTTTCAGTCCAAATATCTAAAAAAATCTTACATTTAAGAAGCATTTGCAAGATAAGCAAACGTTTTTGTCTTGTTTTGGGGGAAAATAACTCAAAATTAAGGGAGTTTTTGCTTAAAATAAGATAAATAATCTGCCAATTGGGTACGCAAAATAATCGTGTTTTCTGTTTGAATTAAGATTATTTTGCTTACCCCATTGGCAGATTATTTTGCTCATTTTAAGCAAAAACTCACTTAATTTTGAGTTATTTCCCCCCAAAATAATTTTTATTTGCCTAGTAAATGCTTCTTGTTTTGAGAATCTTTAGATGTTTGGACCAGAAACAAGACAAAAATACTAAGTAAGAAAAGCATTTTTTGCAGTGTAGCTCTCATTAGAGTATTAGACTTTAGACGTAGGGGAGAGCGGGGCACATCCTAACGCTTTCTCAGTTTGTGTAAATCCACTTGGGGTTCAGAGTATTTATTGTTTCCCACGTTAATTGCACACATGTCTAGTACAATTATGTGGTTTTGTTTTATTAATACAGTGTATACTTTTTTCTTGATTTACCCCGAAATAATGGAAGTGAAATGTGACAGCATGCCCGATAGCTGGGGTACATTATAACATGACCAAATAACAGCTTAAAATGTTACCTGATATAATCAAAAAAATATACAAGACAAACTAAAATATTTTATACAAAATACAATTTTTTACTTTTTAAAATAAAATAATGGCATTTTTTAATCATTAAAATATACTAATTTTTGAGTTAGACAACAAACACATTGCTAAATACAGCTATACAGCATAGTTCAAAACATAATAATAATGAATAATTTCTAAACATTGACTCTCAGTCATTATTCACCGTTTTCTCATGGTTTCTCAAAATAATTAATAAAAGTATAGAATATAATGGCATATTTCTAATAGGGGCTCATTGTAACGCAGTGTTAACACACACACCATCTGCACTACTGGGATTTAAATCTTGTCTTCTGCTGTTAGATCAGCATTAAAGAACCATCTCAACTGTTAAACAACAGATATAAGATTACAATAAAATCTAATTTGTCTTGTTTTAAATAAGCACATAAAACAGAGATGAAAACTAAACTAAACTTAAGTAAGAAATTTACTTTTGCTATGATTAAATAAATGTTCAGTAAAATCATCCAGAGATTTTTTTAATTTTGGCGCTATTTTTTCTTTTATTTTTAAATAATTTTGATATGGCAACTAGTAAATACACTAAGTTTGTCATTTTGGCATGTGTGGAAAGGGTTAAAATATGCGCGTTACAACTAACCCCGCGTTAGGTGTGCTCCGCGCTCCCTACTCCTAGCTCTTATTAGAGTATTAGTAGACTGTTAGGGTTAGTAGCTCAGTTGATGCACTTGTAAAGTTATACTTATAGTCATTATGTCTGTCGAGGAGCATCAAAATAAACAATATGTACGATTTTTGGTTTGAAATATCCAAAAACCACCAATGTTATATATTTGTGTGCCAAATGTTCCCAAGAATGTTTAAATCCAGAGAAATCAGCAATTTTAACCAGGACACAAACGGCGTTACCCTCGGTTTTATTTTGTAGTAACCATGGAAACACCAAAGCCGCTTTAATAGCTGATGTGTTTTATTAGACACTGTTTGGATTAGGGATGAAACGCTATGGAAATTTCACATCACGATTATAGTGACCCAAATGATCACGGTTATCAATATTATCACGGTTTTCTTCAAATGAGATGAAAGTGTTCAAAAAGAACTGATGCACACACTTAAAACATTTCAACAAGTTTTATATTTGAAAATCAACAAACAACAAATAAATAGAGCAGCTCTATGCACTTTTTTAATCAAGATTCTATTCTATATAAATAATAATAATTTGGTGTAAATATATTCTCAAGCAATATTCTCATCAGTGTTCTGTCAGCTATGACGCATTTAAATCTAGCATATTTTGTGTTTTGTTTTGTGTAGTGAAATAATGCATATCCATATTTTCATATGATTTGACAGTTTATTTTATTAAATATTAGGGGTGCACCGATCCGACTTTTTCAGTCCCGATACCGATGCCTGGGCTTTGTGTATCTGTCGATACCCGATACCGATCCGATACTATTGTTGAATTAATAATAAACTGTATATCTTCCACCTTATACCTTCCTTGAAGAGACTAAAGGCACCAGACTTTACTAACTAAACATAACTAAGACAAAATAACAGATGAATGTAAAGTGTTGAATTCTTATTTATTTAAAAAACAATTGTGCTTTCAAATCTAAAATAGAATGTAATCAAACTTCTTTAAATAAATAAAATGTAGCAGTGGAAACAAAAAACAGTCAAACATACAATAGTAATCTGACAGTTACCAAACATTTTTTACACTACAGATCATTGCTTTGGTATATAATCATATCAATATTAAAAAGTAGCATTACAAATTAACAAATAGTCTTAATTTTCTGCCATATGCAATTTAATAAAAATGATCAGCTAGCTAATAACAACTTTGTTCTGGTTTCACCTCACTCCTGTCTAAATGATTGTAGGCTAGGCCTATTTATTTTACTACACATTGTCAACAGAAATAAGCTGAAATACTGTCGATAATTAAAAATAATTCTTACTACCCACTCTTGCTTAATTGGGTAAGCACTTGTGTTCTCATTTCAGATGCGTTCTGAGTAAATTAATAAACTGATTCATGAGTTCAGTGTTGGACAGATCAGTTGTTCTAACCAGTCGTTAAAATGATTCTGTTCAAATGAGTCATTAGGTCACGAATCGGACATTAGCAGACACGTTGTGTGTGAATCCCGTCTGTAAGAACATCGCGAAAGATGTCAACACAAAGAAAACACTTCATAACTGAATAAAATTTGTCTCCCGTTTATTGAAAGTATGCTTTATGTCAGCTGGTAAGAGAAGAGGCAATGTTTTTTGAGCGCAATTCACAACCAGCGATATTTCAAGGACAAATTTGTCCGAATGTGTCACGTGCAACATGGTTTCGGTCTTCCGACCTTTTGATTTGGATTAATATGTGAAATATGAGAGAGCTAACGCTGATTATTTTGAAGACCCAGAGAGTGTGCGCGGGGGAGGAATTCTCTGATCGGTCTCTCTGTCACTCAGTCACAAGCGTAGCATCTGTTCTACATCGCTCGTAAATCACAATAACTCATCAAATTAGGCTTTGGCGGCCGTCAAAAAATGTTCAATGCAGGAAAAACCCTGACTTTGCAGTAATACCACCTCCCCTCGAAACATTTAAGTTACTTTGCAGACATTGCGAACTAGTTCGCGTGGCAAGCGTGAAATATCTCCTCCACACAGCCGAGTCTCTTCTAGCATGCGACACACGTGAAGCTGACGAATGACGTCGGTTCTGCTGCGACGGAAAAAAACACCTGGATCGGCTTGTGGATCTGTTCATTTTTCCGATCCCCGATCCAGCTATTTTGTCAGTATCGCGGCCGATATCCGATCCTAATATCGGATCGGTGCACCCCTATTAAATATCACAAATCCAAAAGGTGTGCATCATATCTGACACCTAGATGAACACTTTACAGCTGGTTTTATGACTTTTTTTTAAGTCATTTTCTTCAAATGCGATTGAAGTTAGAAACGTGTTTACCAATCTTGTATGTCTAACGTATCTCTAACGTAAAGCCAGCGTTATGCCAGTCATACAGATGCGCTGTGGTTCTGCTGTGTTTGTTTGAAACGATTTCCTCGGCTGAAATAGAACAAAAACAGTCGACCACTGTTTGAGTGCAGATTTCAGTGAGTGAGCGCGCTCTGAACTTAATCTGAACGCCTCTGATTATTAGAAACACGTGTGGTTGGTTATAATGCGCAACGCGATTATAACAGATGGCTTTTGAGAAGACTATAATAAGTTCAACCGCCAAAGAGGCTAGTGTGAGTGAATACACGTAGTTTTGGTATTGAGGTCAAAGTCCACTTGCCTTGCATTCGCCCTATTACAGCGACTCTCTTCTGGCATGTTCTGCAAACAGTGTGACCATCTTCGATTAAGTTTCCCTCAGGACTTTTGTAAAAGCCTAAATATGACCACACCTCAGATTTGGTCCTTTTAGAGTCTGAACAATCCCCCGAGTGCTGTCACTGCCTTCTGCCATTTCTTCTCATTCAGAAAACAGCATAGCACCAGACTGACACTGACTGGACAGGATTTACAGCGAGTTTTCAAAATCGTGATAATCACGAGCGGTTTTAATGATAATTAAATTTTAAACGATATTACTAATTGTCAGTACATTTTATCGTGGTTTATCGTGAAACTGGTAATTGTTCCATCCCTAGTTTGGATCATTGATGGACAGAAACAAATCATTGTTCTCCAGCTCAACAACCCGGTTTTGACTTGCCGACAGGTCTTGCGAAATCGCCCGAAATCATAGGCAAATCGGTGCTCGTGAGTGACAGTCACACGGTGTGAATGATCAAAGACGCGATCAGAGCGAATCTTTGATATTTGGCTTGCTAAATATCTGGACCTGTCGGCGATTCAAACTCCTGCTGTGTGAAATGTGTTCTGACTGAAAAATACATCGGTGATGACCGACAGCCAATGAGAGCGCGAGATACAGGGCAGCGGGAGATTCAGGGAGGAGTTATAGACCAGAATATCAGTATTTTAATAGATATATTTACAATTGTATCAAACAGAAACAAAGCACAATATTTGCTTGACCAGCCGCAATAGCAACACGGTGCAAAATGAATCGCTGCTCTTGTGTGAAGTAAATGCAACATTTTTCAACTTTCTGCTAAGATGAATATGACTTTTTTGCCCCCAAAAAATGCAGGGATTATGAAATCATGCCAGCCCCGCATTTTTTTCGCGCGGAAATCAGCAATTTATTTCGTATTTGAAAAAATGCGGCCCACGCATAAATATGCAGACTTTGGCTGATTATGTATTGAATTATGCAATCGCATAATCGTGTTTTTCTGGAGGGACTGAATACTGCGCTTATTAGCGTGCTGTCATTCTTAAAGTAAATACTTCACTGAAATACTTCTGCAAATCATCTGTGGGCCACTGTTACCTAAAACTGAGTCTATTAATGCAGACGGTCTGTCGTTCTTACTACTGTGGGTAAAGATGAGGGATGGAGCACACACGTATTTACATCAGACCTTAACGTTGCTTTTCAGACGGCTTGAGAACAGTTTGCAATCAATGAATAGCACACATTTATGCCAGCGACGCTTATGAACTAATGCTGATCAATTATGACATTTATATTGTAATATGTTGCATACCGTTGTAAGAACGCATATTTTATCTCCGTCATCTGAATATGAATGAGCAGCTGCAATAATAAAGCATATACATTTCAAAATGAGAGTCCCTGTGTAATTCAAGCTTGTTTATTAAATAAAAGTGTGTCCATAAATGTTAACTGATATGAAATAAAATATAAAAAAATGTAAACTTTTCTTCTTTAAGTTGAAATTAACCTGTTATTATTTTAATTAAACCTGAAATAAAAATGAATAAAAACTATACAGACATTAAAATAAATAAATGACAAAACAAAATTACTAAAACTTTTAACTAAAATTAAAATGAAAGCAGAAATAAATTGAATTCAAAATATTAACAAAAACTATATACGTAGTATCTTAGTGATACTAAAATAACTCTAGTATGGCAAAATGTTACAGTGTGTTTTATATATATATATATATATATATGTATGTATGTATGTATGTATATGTATATATATATAATGGGGTATATAAAGGTATGTATATATATATATAAAGGGATGTGTATATATTTTGCCCTTTGATAAGTGTGTTTTCTACAACTCCTCTGTCAGTGTTGCAGGACCCTCAAGGGCCACCAGAGGGCAGTATAAGACCATCTGAACATCTGTGTGAAGCGGAGCAGCGTCACTCAGTAAGGCTGTTCACTATAGCATACTAACACTACTCTTACTCCCTCTGCAGTATATAACATGCACATTATGTATCCCACAATGCAAATACGATCAACATGATCTTGCATTTTAACGTGCATATTTTGATTATTTGATCAGCAGACAAATGTGAAGACATTTTGTTCTCACGGTTAAAATGGAAAACATACTTTTTAACTGGATGTCACTCGCTGAATTAAGCATGCAATGTAATGGGATAATGTGACAACACTCTAAAACACTATTATTGCATAATGCCTAATATATTGAGCATTATTCAGAGGGAAGAAATCTGGGAAACAAAGCCTGCGGCTGCGCTTCAGTTTGCCTATGCATCCTATACCCTAGGCACTTTAATCACACACTTGACTTTTAAGCAAACATGTGCTTTAATGATTAATAAAATGCCTAAAGCTACAGTTTATGAGATAAGGACAACCATTGATCACTGACCTGTCCAGATGATACAGCGATGTGTTAAGGCAGTTGTGTTTATGAAGCCACTCGTTCAACCTCTGACTCAACGAGCGACGAGCAACCTCTGACTCAACGAGTGACGAGCAACCTCAGACTCAACGAGCGACGAGCAACCTCTGACTCAACGAGTTACGAGCGACCTCTGACCCGACGCGTGACGAGCGACCTCTGACCCAATGCGTGGCGAGCGACCTCTGACCCAATGCGTGGCGAGCGACCTCTGACCCGACGAGTGACGAGCGACCTCAGACTCAACGAGCGACGAGCAACCTCAGACTCAGCGAGTGACGAGCAACCTCAGACTCAACGAGGGACGAGCAACCTCTGACTCAACTCAACGAGTGACGATCAACCTCTGACTCAACGAGTGACAAGCAACCTCTGACCCAAAGAGCGACGAGCAACCTCTGACCCAACGAGCAACGAGCAACCTCTGACGCAACGAGCAACCTCTGACTCAACGAGGGACGAGCAACCTCAGACTCAGCGAGTGACGAGCAACCTCAGACTCAACGAGCGACGAGCAACCTCAGACTCAACGAGGGACGAGCAACCTCAGACTCAACAAGCGACGAGCAACCTCTGACTCAACGAGTGATGAGCAACCTCAGACTCAACGAGTGATGAGCAACCTCTGACTCAATGAGTGACGAGCAACCTCTGACTCAACGAGTGACGAGCAACCTCAGACTCAACGAGCGACGAGCAACCTCTGACTCAACGAGTTACGAGCGACCTCTGACCCGACGCGTGACGAGCGACCTCTGACCCAATGCGTGGCGAGCGACCTCTGACCCGACGAGTGACGAGCGTCCTCAGACTCAACGAGCGAAGAGCGACCTCAGACTCAACGAGGGACGAGCAACCTCAGACTCAACGAGTGACAAGCAACCTCGGACTCAACGAGCGACGAGCAACCTCTGACTCAACGAGTGACAAGCAACCTCTGACCCAACGAGCGACGAGCAACCTCAGACCCAACGAGCGACGAGCAACCTCTGACCCAACGAGCGACGAGCAACCTCTGACCCAACGAGTGACGAGCAACCTCAGACCCAACGAGCGACGAGCAACCTCAGACTCAACGAGCGACGAGCAACCTCTGACTCAATGAGTGACGAGCAACCTCTGACTCAACGAGTGACGAGCAACCTCAGACTCAACGAGCGACAAGCAACCTCTGACTCAACGAGTTACGAGCGACCTCTGACCCGACGCGTGACGAGCGACCTCTGACCCAATGCGTGGCGAGCGACCTCAGACTCAACGAGCGACGAGCAACCTCTGACTCAATGAGTGACGAGCAACCTCAGACTCAACGAGCGACGAGCAACCTCTGACTCAACGAGTTACGAGCGACCTCTGACCCGACGAGTGACGAGCGTCCTCAGACTCAACGAGTGACGAGCAACCTCAGACTCAACGAGGGACGAGCAACCTCTGACTCAACGAGTGACAAGCAACCTCTGACCCAAAGAGCGACGAGCAACCTCTGACGCAACGAGCAACCTCTGACGCAACGAGCAACCTCTGACTCAACGAGCAACCTCTGACTCAACGAGGGACGAGCAACCTCACACTCAACGAGCGACGAGCAACCTCAGACTCAGCGAGTGACGAGCAACCTCAGACTCAACGAGTGACGATCAACCTCTGACTCAACGAGTGACGAGCAACCTCTGACCCAACGAGCGACGAGCAACCTCTGACCCAACGAGCGACGAGCAACCTCAGACTCAACGAGTGACGAGCAACCTCAGACTCAACGAGCGACGAGCAACCTCAGACTCAACGAGTGACGAGCAACCTCAGACTCAACAAGCGACGAGCAACCTCAGACTCAACAAGCGACGAGCAACCTATGACCCAACGAGTGACGAGCAACCTCTGACCCAACGAGCGACGAGCAACCTCTGACTCAACGAGCGACGAGCAACCTCTGACCCAAAGAGCGACGAGCAACCTCTGACCCAACGAGCAACCTCTGACGCAACGAGCAACCTCTGACTCAACAAGGGACGAGCAACCTCACACTCAACGAGCGACGAGCAACCTCAGACTCAGCGAGTGACGAGCAACCTCAGACTCAACGAGGGACGAGCAACCTCTGACTCAACTCAACGAGTGACGATCAACCTCTGACTCAACGAGTGACGAGCAACCTCTGACCCAACGAGCGACGAGCAACCTCTGACCCAACGAGCGACGAGCAACCTCTGACCCAACGAGCGACGAGCAACCTCTGACTCAACGAGCGACGAGCAACCTCTGACCCAACGAGCGACGAGCAACCTCTGACCCAACGAGTGACGAGCAACCTCAGACCCAACGAGCGACGAGCAACCTCAGACTCAACGAGGGACGAGCAACCTCAGACTCAACAAGCGACGAGCAACCTCAGACTCAACGAGGGACGAGCAACCTCAGACTCAGCGAGTGACGAGCAACCTCAGACTCAACGAGCGACGAGCAACCTCAGACTCAGCGAGTGACGAGCAACCTCTGACCCAACGAGCGACGAGCAACCTCTGACCCAACGAGTGACGAGCAACCTCAGACTCAACGAGTGACGAGCAACCTCAGACTCAACGAGGGACGAGCAACCTCAGACTCAACAAGCGACGAGCAACCTCAGACTCAGCGAGTGACGAGCAACCTCAGACTCAACGAGCGACGAGCAACCTCAGACTCAGCGAGTGACGAGCAACCTCAGACTCAACGAGTGACGATCAACCTCTGACTCAACGAGTGACAAGCAACCTCTGACCCAAAGAGCGACGAGCAACATCTGACCCAACGAGCAACCTCTGACGCAACGAGCAACCTCTGACTCAACGATGGACGAGCAACCTCTGACCCAACGAGCGACGAGCAACCTCAGACTCAACGAGTGACAAGCAACCTCTGACCCAACGAGCGACGAGCAACCTCTGACGCAACGAGCAACCTCTGACTCAACGAGCGACGAGCAACCTCTGACTCAACGAGTTACGAGCGACCTCTGACCCGACGCGTGACGAGCGACCTCTGACCCAATGCGTGGCGAGCGACCTCTGACCCGACGAGTGACGAGCGTCCTCAGACTCAACGAGCGAAGAGCGACCTCAGACTCAACGAGCGACGAGCAACCTCTGACTCAACGAGTGATGAGGGACCTCAGACTCAACGAGCGAAGAGCGACCTCAGACTCAATGAGCGACGAGCAACCTCTGACTCAACGAGTGATGAGCAACCTCTGACCCAACGAGTGATGAGCAACCTCAGACTCAACGAGCGACGAGCAACCTCAGACTCAACGAGTGACGAGCAACCTCAGACTCAACGAGTGACGATCAACCTCTGACTCAACGAGTGACAAGCAACCTCTGACCCAAAGAGCGACGAGCAACATCTGACCCAACGAGCAACCTCTGACGCAACGAGCAACCTCTGACTCAACGATGGACGAGCAACCTCTGACCCAACGAGCGACGAGCAACCTCAGACTCAACGAGTGACAAGCAACCTCTGACCCAACGAGCGACGAGCAACCTCTGACGCAACGAGCAACCTCTGACTCAACGAGCGACGAGCAACCTCTGACTCAACGAGTTACGAGCGACCTCTGACCCGACGCGTGACGAGCGACCTCTGACCCAATGCGTGGCGAGCGACCTCTGACCCGACGAGTGACGAGCGTCCTCAGACTCAACGAGCGAAGAGCGACCTCAGACTCAACGAGCGACGAGCAACCTCTGACTCAACGAGTGATGAGGGACCTCAGACTCAACGAGCGAAGAGCGACCTCAGACTCAATGAGCGACGAGCAACCTCTGACTCAACGAGTGATGAGCAACCTCTGACCCAACGAGTGATGAGCAACCTCAGACTCAACGAGCGACGAGCAACCTCAGACTCAACGAGTGACGAGCAACCTCAGACTCAACGAGGGACGAGCAACCTCAGACTCAGCGAGTGACGAGCAACCTCAGACTCAACGAGGGACGAGCAACCTCTGACTCAACTCAACGAGTGACGATCAACCTCTGACTCAACGAGTGACAAGCAACCTCTGACTCAACGAGTGATGAGGGACCTCAGACTCAACGAGCGAAGAGCGACCTCAGACTCAATGAGCGACGAGCAACCTCTGACTCAACGAGTGATGAGCAACCTCTGACCCAACGAGTGATGAGCAACCTCAGACTCAACGAGCGACGAGCAACCTCAGACTCAACGAGTGACGAGCAACCTCAGACTCAACGAGGGACGAGCAACCTCAGACTCAGCGAGTGACGAGCAACCTCAGACTCAACGAGGGACGAGCAACCTCTGACTCAACTCAACGAGTGACGATCAACCTCTGACTCAACGAGTGACAAGCAACCTCTGACCCAAAGAGCGACGAGCAACCTCTGACCCAACGAGCAACGAGCAACCTCTGACGCAACGAGCAACCTCTGACTCAACGAGGGACGAGCAACCTCAGACTCAGCGAGTGACGAGCAACCTCAGACTCAACGAGCGACGAGCAACCTCAGACTCAACGAGCGACGAGCAACCTCAGACTCAACGAGGGACGAGCAACCTCAGACTCAACAAGCGACGAGCAACCTCTGACTCAACGAGTGATGAGCAACCTCAGACTCAACGAGTGATGAGCAACCTCAGACTCAACGAGTGATGAGCAACATCAGACTCAACGAGCGACGAGCAACCTCTGACTCAATGAGTGACGAGCAACCTCAGACTCAACGAGCGACGAGCAACCTCAGACTCAGCGAGTGACGAGCAACCTCAGACTCAACGAGGGACGAGCAACCTCTGACTCAACTCAACGAGTGACGATCAACCTCTGACTCAACGAGTGACAAGCAACCTCTGACCCAAAGAGCGACGAGCAACCTCTGACCCAACGAGCAACAAGCAACCTCTGACGCAACGAGCAACCTCTGACTCAACGAGGGACGAGCAACCTCAGACTCAGCGAGTGACGAGCAACCTCAGACTCAACGAGCGACGAGCAACCTCAGACTCAACGAGGGACGAGCAACCTCAGACTCAACAAGCGACGAGCAACCTCTGACTCAACGAGTGATGAGCAACCTCAGACTCAACGAGTGATGAGCAACCTCAGACTCAACGAGCGACGAGCAACCTCTGACTCAACGAGTGATGAGCAACCTCAGACTCAACGAGCGACGAGCAACCTCTGACTCAACGAGTGATGAGCAACCTCAGACTCAACAAGCGACGAGCAACCTCTGACTCAACGAGTGATGAGCAACCTCAGACTCAACGAGCGACGAGCAACCTCTGACTCAATGAGTGACGAGCAACCTCTGACTCAACGAGTGACGAGCAACCTCTGACTCAACGAGCGACGAGCAACCTCTGACTCAACGAGTTACGAGCGACCTCTGACCCGACGCGTGACGAGCGACCTCTGACCCAATGCGTGGCGAGCGACCTCTGACCCGACGAGTGACGAGCGTCCTCAGACTCAACGAGCGAAGAGCGACCTCAGACTCAACGAGCGACGAGCAACCTCTGACTCAACGAGTGATGAGGGACCTCAGACTCAACGAGCGAAGAGCGACCTCAGACTCAATGAGCGACGAGCAACCTCTGACTCAACGAGTGATGAGCAACCTCTGACCCAACGAGTGATGAGCAACCTCAGACTCAACGAGCGACGAGCAACCTCAGACTCAACGAGTGACGAGCAACCTCAGACTCAACGAGGGACGAGCAACCTCAGACTCAACGAGGGACGAGCAACCTCTGACTCAACTCAACGAGTGACGATCAACCTCTGACTCAACGAGCGACGAGCAACCTCAGACTCAACGAGCGACGAGCAACCTCAGACTCAACGAGCGACGAGCAACCTCAGACTCAACGAGGGACGAGCAACCTCAGACTCAGCGAGTGACGAGCAACCTCAGACTCAACGAGGGACGAGCAACCTCTGACTCAACTCAACGAGTGACGATCAACCTCTGACTCAACGAGCGACGAGCAACCTCAGACTCAACGAGCGACGAGCAACCTCTGACTCAACGAGTGACAAGCAACCTCTGACCCAACAAGCGACGAGCAACCTCTGACGCAACGAGCAACCTCTGACTCAATGAGGGACGAGCAACCTCAGACTCAACAAGCGACGAGCAACCTCTGACTCAACGAGCGACGAGCAACCTCAGACTCAACGAGTGACGAGCAACCTCAGACTCAACGAGGGACGAGCAACCTCAGACTCAGCGAGTGACGAGCAACCTTAGACTCAACGAGCGACGAGCAACCTCAGACTCAGCGAGTGACGAGCAACCTCAGACTCAACGAGGGACGAGCAACCTCTGACCCAAAGAGCGACGAGCAACCTCTGACCCAACGAGCAACCTCTGACGCAACGAGCAACCTCTGACTCAACGAGGGACGAGCAACCTCAGACTCAGCGAGTGACGAGCAACCTCAGACTCAACGAGCGACGAGCAACCTCAGACTCAACGAGGGACGAGCAACCTCAGACTCAACAAGCGACGAGCAACCTCTGACTCAACGAGTGATGAGCAACCTCAAACTCAACGAGTGATGAGCAACCTCAGACTCAACGAGCGACGAGCAACCTCTGACTCAATGAGTGACGAGCAACCTCAGACTCAACGAGCGACGAGCAACCTCTGACTCAACGAGTTACGAGCGACCTCTGACCCGACGCGTGACGAGCGACCTCTGACCCAATGCGTGGCGAGCGACCTCTGACCCGACGAGTGACGAGCGTCCTCAGACTCAACGAGCGAAGAGCGTCCTCAGACTAAACGAGCGACGAGCAACCTCTGACTCAACGAGTGATGAGGGACCTCAGACTCAATGAGCGAAGAGCGACCTCAGACTCAATGAGCGACGAGCAACCTCTGACTCAACGAGTGATGAGCAACCTCTGACCCAACGAGTGATGAGCAACCTCAGACTCAACGAGGGACGAGCAACCTCAGACTCAGCGAGTGACGAGCAACCTCAGACTCAACGAGGGACGAGCAACCTCTGACTCAACTCAACGAGTGACGATCAACCTCTGACTCAACGAGTGACAAGCAACCTCTGACTCAACGAGCGACGAGCAACCTCTGACCCAACGAGCGACGAGCAACCTCTGACCCAACGAGTGACGAGCAACCTCAGACCCAACGAGCGACGAGCAACCTCAGACTCAACGAGCGACGAGCAACCTCTGACCCAACGAGCGACGAGCAACCTCTGACCCAACGAGCGACGAGCAACCTCTGACCCAACGAGCAACCTCTGACGCAACGAGCAACCTCTGACTCAACGAGGGACGAGCAACCTCTGACTCAACGAGCGACGAGCAACCTCTGACCCAACGAGCGACGAGCAACCTCTGACCCAACGAGTGACGAGCAACCTCAGACCCAACGAGCGACGAGCAACCTCAGACTCAACAAGCGACGAGCAACCTCTGACCCAACGAGTGACGAGCAACCTCTGACCCAACGAGCGACGAGCAACCTCTGACTCAACGAGCGACGAGCAACCTCTGACCCAACGAGTGACAAGCAACCTCTGACCCAAAGAGCGACGAGCAACCTCTGACCCAACGAGCAACCTCTGACGCAACGAGCAACCTCTGACTCAACGAGGGACGAGCAACCTCAGACTCAACGAGTGATGAGCAACCTCTGACTCAACGAGCGACGAGCAACCTCTGACCCAACGAGTGACGAGCAACCTCTGACCCAACGAGCGACGAGCAACCTCTGACTCAACGAGCGACGAGCAACCTCTGACTCAACGAGTGACAAGCAACCTCTGACCCAAAGAGCGACGAGCAACCTCTGACCCAACGAGCAACCTCTGACGCATCGAGCAACCTCTGACTCAACGAGGGACGAGCAACCTCACACTCAACGAGCGACGAGCAACCTCAGACTCAGCGAGTGACGAGCAACCTCAGACTCAACGAGGGACGAGCAACCTCTGACTCAACTCAACGAGTGACGATCAACCTCTGACTCAACGAGTGACGAGCAACCTCTGACCCAACGAGCGACGAGCAACCTCTGACCCAACGAGCAACCTCTGACGCAACGAGCAACCTCTGACTCAACGAGGGACGAGCAACCTCACACTCAATGAGCGACGAGCAACCTCAGACTCAGCGAGTGACGAGCAACCTCAGACTCAACGAGGGACGAGCAACCTCTGACTCAACTCAACGAGTGACAATCAACCTCTGACTCAACGAGTGACGAGCAACCTCTGACCCAACGAGCGACGAGCAACCTCTGACCCAACGAGCGACGAGCAACCTCTGACCCAACGAGCGACGAGCAACCTCTGACTCAACGAGCGACGAGCAACCTCTGACCCAACGAGCGACGAGCAACCTCTGACCCAACGAGTGACGAGCAACCTCAGACCCAACGAACGACGAGCAACCTCAGACTCAACAAGCGACGAGCAACCTCTGACCCAACGAGTGACGAGCAACCTC
Source organism: Gobio gobio (assembly GCF_949357685.1). Taxonomy (NCBI): domain Eukaryota; kingdom Metazoa; phylum Chordata; class Actinopteri; order Cypriniformes; family Gobionidae; genus Gobio; species Gobio gobio. The sequence goes on from NC_137108.1 coordinate 50,295,002, forward strand.
TGACCCAACGAGCGACGAGCAACCTCTGACTCAACGAGCGACGAGCAACCTCTGACCCAACGAGTGACAAGCAACCTCTGACCCAAAGAGCGACGAGCAACCTCTGACCCAACGAGCAACCTCTGACGCAACGAGCAACCTCTGACTCAACGAGGGACGAGCAACCTCTGACTCAACGAGTGATGAGCAACCTCTGACTCAACGAGCGACGAGCAACCTCTGACTCAACGAGTGACAAGCAACCTCTGACCCAAAGAGCGACGAGCAACCTCTGACCCAACGAGCAACCTCTGACGCAACGAGCAACCTCTGACTCAACGAGGGACGAGCAACCTCAGACTCAGCGAGTGACGAGCAACCTCAGACTCAACGAGCGACGAGCAACCTCTGACTCAACGAGGGACGAGCAACCTCAGACTCAACAAGCGACGAGCAACCTCTGACTCAACGAGTGATGAGCAACCTCAGACTCAACGAGTGATGAGCAACCTCAGACTCAACGAGCGACGAGCAACCTCTGACTCAATGAGTGACGAGCAACCTCTGACTCAACGAGTGACGAGCAACCTCAGACTCAACGAGCGCCAAGCAACCTCTGACTCAACGAGTTACGAGCGACCTCTGACCCGACGCGTGACGAGCGACCTCTGACCCAATGCGTGGCGAGCGACCTCTGACCCGACGAGTGACGAGCGTCCTCAGACTCAACGAGTGACGAGCAACCTCTGACTCAACGAGGGACGAGCAACCTCTGACTCAACGAGCGACGAGCAACCTCTGACCCAACGAGTGACGAGCAACCTCTGACCCAACGAGCGACGAGCAACCTCTGACTCAACGAGCGACGAGCAACCTCTGACTCAACGAGTGACAAGCAACCTCTGACCCAAAGAGCGACGAGCAACCTCTGACCCAACGAGCAACCTCTGACGCATCGAGCAACCTCTGACTCAACGAGGGACGAGCAACCTCACACTCAACGAGCGACGAGCAACCTCAGACTCAGCGAGTGACGAGCAACCTCAGACTCAACGAGGGACGAGCAACCTCTGACTCAACTCAACGAGTGACGATCAACCTCTGACTCAACGAGTGACGAGCAACCTCTGACCCAACGAGCGACGAGCAACCTCTGACCCAACGAGCAACCTCTGACGCAACGAGCAACCTCTGACTCAACGAGGGACGAGCAACCTCACACTCAATGAGCGACGAGCAACCTCAGACTCAGCGAGTGACGAGCAACCTCAGACTCAACGAGGGACGAGCAACCTCTGACTCAACTCAACGAGTGACAATCAACCTCTGACTCAACGAGTGACGAGCAACCTCTGACCCAACGAGCGACGAGCAACCTCTGACCCAACGAGCGACGAGCAACCTCTGACCCAACGAGCGACGAGCAACCTCTGACTCAACGAGCGACGAGCAACCTCTGACCCAACGAGCGACGAGCAACCTCTGACCCAACGAGTGACGAGCAACCTCAGACCCAACGAACGACGAGCAACCTCAGACTCAACAAGCGACGAGCAACCTCTGACCCAACGAGTGACGAGCAACCTCTGACCCAACGAGCGACGAGCAACCTCTGACTCAACGAGCGACGAGCAACCTCTGACCCAACGAGTGACAAGCAACCTCTGACCCAAAGAGCGACGAGCAACCTCTGACCCAACGAGCAACCTCTGACGCAACGAGCAACCTCTGACTCAACGAGGGACGAGCAACCTCTGACTCAACGAGTGATGAGCAACCTCTGACTCAACGAGCGACGAGCAACCTCTGACTCAACGAGTGACAAGCAACCTCTGACCCAAAGAGCGACGAGCAACCTCTGACCCAACGAGCAACCTCTGACGCAACGAGCAACCTCTGACTCAACGAGGGACGAGCAACCTCAGACTCAGCGAGTGACGAGCAACCTCAGACTCAACGAGCGACGAGCAACCTCTGACTCAACGAGGGACGAGCAACCTCAGACTCAACAAGCGACGAGCAACCTCTGACTCAACGAGTGATGAGCAACCTCAGACTCAACGAGTGATGAGCAACCTCAGACTCAACGAGCGACGAGCAACCTCTGACTCAATGAGTGACGAGCAACCTCTGACTCAACGAGTGACGAGCAACCTCAGACTCAACGAGCGCCAAGCAACCTCTGACTCAACGAGTTACGAGCGACCTCTGACCCGACGCGTGACGAGCGACCTCTGACCCAATGCGTGGCGAGCGACCTCTGACCCGACGAGTGACGAGCGTCCTCAGACTCAACGAGTGACGAGCAACCTCTGACTCAACGAGGGACGAGCAACCTCTGACTCAACGAGTGACAAGCAACCTCTGACCCAAAGAGCGACAAGCAACCTCTGACCCAACGAGCAACCTCTGACGCAACGAGCAACCTCTGACTCAACGAGGGACGAGCAACCTCACACTCAACGAGCGACGAGCAACCTCAGACTCAGCGAGTGACGAGCAACCTCAGACTCAATGAGGGATGAGCAACCTCTGACTCAACTCAACGAGTGACGATCAACCTCTGACTCAACGAGTGACGAGCAACCTCTGACCCAACGAGCGACGAGCAACCTCTGACCCAACGAGCGACGAGCAACCTCTGACCCAACGAGCGACGAGCAACCTCTGACTCAACGAGTGATGAGCAACCTCTGACCCAACGAGTGATGAGCAACCTCAGACTCAACGAGCGACGAGCAACCTCAGACTCAACGAGTGACGAGCAACCTCAGACTCAACGAGGGACGAGCAACCTCAGACTCAGCGAGTGACGAGCAACCTCAGACTCAACGAGGGACGAGCAACCTCTGACTCAACTCAACGAGTGACGATCAACCTCTGACTCAACGAGTGACAAGCAACCTCTGACTCAACGAGCGACGAGCAACCTCTGACCCAACGAGCGACGAGCAACCTCTGACCCAACGAGTGACGAGCAACCTCAGACCCAACGAGCGACGAGCAACCTCTGACTCAACGAGCGACGAGCAACCTCTGACCCAACGAGCGACGAGCAACCTCTGACCCAACGAGCGACGAGCAACCTCTGACCCAACGAGCAACCTCTGACGCAACGAGCAACCTCTGACTCAACGAGGGACGAGCAACCTCTGACTCAACGAGCGACGAGCAACCTCTGACCCAACGAGCGACGAGCAACCTCTGACCCAACGAGTGACGAGCAACCTCAGACCCAACGAGCGACGAGCAACCTCAGACTCAACAAGCAACGAGCAACCTCTGACCCAACGAGCGACGAGCAACCTCTGACTCAACGAGCGACGAGCAACCTCTGACCCAACGAGCGACGAGCAACCTCTGACCCAACGAGTGACGAGCAACCTCAGACCCAACGAACGACGAGCAACCTCAGACTCAACAAGCGACGAGCAACCTCTGACCCAACGAGTGACGAGCAACCTCTGACCCAACGAGCGACGAGCAACCTCTGACTCAACGAGCGACGAGCAACCTCTGACCCAACGAGTGACAAGCAACCTCTGACCCAAAGAGCGACGAGCAACCTCTGACCCAACGAGCAACCTCTGACGCAACGAGCAACCTCTGACTCAACGAGGGACGAGCAACCTCTGACCCAACGAGCGACGAGCAACCTCTGACTCAACGAGCGACGAGCAACCTCTGACCCAACGAGCGACGAGCAACCTCTGACCCAACGAGTGACGAGCAACCTCAGACCCAACGAACGACGAGCAACCTCAGACTCAACAAGCGACGAGCAACCTCTGACCCAACGAGTGACGAGCAACCTCTGACCCAACGAGCGACGAGCAACCTCTGACTCAACGAGTGACAAGCAACCTCTGACCCAAAGAGCGACGAGCAACCTCTGACCCAACGAGCAACCTCTGACGCAACGAGCGACAAGCAACCTCTGACTCAACGAGTTACGAGCGACCTCTGACCCGACGCGTGACGAGCGACCTCTGACCCAATGCGTGGCGAGCGACCTCTGACCCGACGAGTGACGAGCGTCCTCAGACTCAACGAGTGACGAGCAACCTCAGACTCAACGAGGGACGAGCAACCTCTGACTCAACGAGTGACAAGCAACCTCTGACCCAAAGAGCGACAAGCAACCTCTGACCCAACGAGCAACCTCTGACGCAACGAGCAACCTCTGACTCAACGAGGGACGAGCAACCTCACACTCAACGAGCGACGAGCAACCTCAGACTCAGCGAGTGACGAGCAACCTCAGACTCAATGAGGGATGAGCAACCTCTGACTCAACTCAACGAGTGACGATCAACCTCTGACTCAACGAGTGACGAGCAACCTCTGACCCAACGAGCGACGAGCAACCTCTGACCCAACGAGCGACGAGCAACCTCTGACCCAACGAGCGACGAGCAACCTCTGACTCAACGAGTGACGAGCAACCTCTGACCCAACGAGTGATAAGCAACCTCAGACTCAACGAGCGACGAGCAACCTCAGACTCAACGAGTGACGAGCAACCTCAGACTCAACGAGGGACGAGCAACCTCAGACTCAGCGAGTGACGAGCAACCTCAGACTCAACGAGGGACGAGCAACCTCTGACTCAACTCAACGAGTGACGATCAACCTCTGACTCAACGAGTGACAAGCAACCTCTGACTCAACGAGCGACGAGCAACCTCTGACCCAACGAGCGACGAGCAACCTCTGACGCAACGAGCAACCTCTGACTCAACGAGGGACGAGCAACCTCTGACTCAACGAGCGACGAGCAACCTCTGACCCAACGAGCGACGAGCAACCTCTGACCCAACGAGCGACGAGCAACCTCAGACCCAACGAGCGACGAGCAACCTCAGACTCAACAAGCGACGAGCAACCTCTGACCCAACGAGCGACGAGCAACCTCTGACTCAACGAGCGACGAGCAACCTCTGACCCAACGAGCGACGAGCAACCTCTGACCCAACGAGTGACGAGCAACCTCAGACCCAACGAACGACGAGCAACCTCAGACTCAACAAGCGACGAGCAACCTCTGACCCAACGAGTGACGAGCAACCTCTGACCCAACGAGCGACGAGCAACCTCTGACTCAACGAGCGACGAGCAACCTCTGACCCAACGAGTGACAAGCAACCTCTGACCCAAAGAGCGACGAGCAACCTCTGACCCAACGAGCAACCTCTGACGCAACGAGCAACCTCTGACTCAACGAGGGACGAGCAACCTCTGACCCAACGAGCGACGAGCAACCTCTGACTCAACGAGCGACGAGCAACCTCTGACCCAACGAGCGACGAGCAACCTCTGACCCAACGAGTGACGAGCAACCTCAGACCCAACGAACGACGAGCAACCTCAGACTCAACAAGCGACGAGCAACCTCTGACCCAACGAGTGACGAGCAACCTCTGACCCAACGAGCGACGAGCAACCTCTGACTCAACGAGCGACGAGCAACCTCTGACCCAACGAGTGACAAGCAACCTCTGACCCAAAGAGCGACGAGCAACCTCTGACCCAACGAGCAACCTCTGACGCAACGAGCAACCTCTGACTCAACGAGGGACGAGCAACCTCTGACTCAACGAGTGATGAGCAACCTCTGACTCAACGAGCGACGAGCAACCTCTGACTCAACGAGTGACAAGCAACCTCTGACCCAAAGAGCGACGAGCAACCTCTGACCCAACGAGCAACCTCTGACGCAACGAGCAACCTCTGACTCAACGAGGGACGAGCAACCTCAGACTCAGCGAGTGACGAGCAACCTCAGACTCAACGAGCGACGAGCAACCTCTGACTCAACGAGGGACGAGCAACCTCTGACTCAACGAGTGATGAGCAACCTCAGACTCAACGAGTGATGAGCAACCTCAGACTCAACGAGCGACGAGCAACCTCTGACTCAATGAGTGACGAGCAACCTCTGACTCAACGAGTGACGAGCAACCTCAGACTCAACGAGCGACGAGCAACCTCAGACTCAACGAGGGACGAGCAACCTCAGACTCAACAAGCGACGAGCAACCTCTGACTCAACGAGTGATGAGCAACCTCAGACTCAACGAGTGATGAGCAACCTCAGACTCAACGAGTGATGAGCAACATCAGACTCAACGAGCGACGAGCAACCTCTGACTCAATGAGTGACGAGCAACCTCAGACTCAACGAGCGACGAGCAACCTCAGACTCAGCGAGTGACGAGCAACCTCAGACTCAACGAGGGACGAGCAACCTCTGACTCAACTCAACGAGTGACGATCAACCTCTGACTCAACGAGTGACAAGCAACCTCTGACCCAAAGAGCGACGAGCAACCTCTGACCCAACGAGCAACGAGCAACCTCTGACGCAACGAGCAACCTCTGACTCAACGAGGGACGAGCAACCTCAGACTCAGCGAGTGACGAGCAACCTCAGACTCAACGAGCGACGAGCAACCTCAGACTCAACGAGGGACGAGCAACCTCAGACTCAACAAGCGACGAGCAACCTCTGACTCAACGAGTGATGAGCAACCTCAGACTCAACGAGCGACGAGCAACCTCTGACTCAATGAGTGACGAGCAACCTCTGACTCAACGAGTGACGAGCAACCTCTGACTCAACGAGCGACGAGCAACCTCTGACTCAACGAGTTACGAGCGACCTCTGACCCGACGCGTGACGAGCGACCTCTGACCCAATGCGTGGCGAGCGACCTCTGACCCGACGAGTGACGAGCGTCCTCAGACTCAACGAGCGAAGAGCGACCTCAGACTCAACGAGCGACGAGCAACCTCTGACTCAACGAGTGATGAGGGACCTCAGACTCAACGAGCGAAGAGCGACCTCAGACTCAATGAGCGACGAGCAACCTCTGACTCAACGAGTGATGAGCAACCTCTGACCCAACGAGTGATGAGCAACCTCAGACTCAACGAGCGACGAGCAACCTCAGACTCAACGAGTGACGAGCAACCTCAGACTCAACGAGGGACGAGCAACCTCAGACTCAGCGAGTGACGAGCAACCTCAGACTCAACGAGGGACGAGCAACCTCTGACTCAACTCAACGAGTGACGATCAACCTCTGACTCAACGAGCGACGAGCAACCTCAGACTCAACGAGCGACGAGCAACCTCAGACTCAACGAGTGACGAGCAACCTCAGACTCAACGAGGGACGAGCAACCTCAGACTCAGCGAGTGACGAGCAACCTCAGACTCAACGAGGGACGAGCAACCTCTGACTCAACTCAACGAGTGACGATCAACCTCTGACTCAACGAGCGACGAGCAACCTCAGACTCAACGAGCGACGAGCAACCTCTGACTCAACGAGTGACAAGCAACCTCTGACCCAACAAGCGACGAGCATCCTCTGACGCAACGAGCAACCTCTGACTCAATGAGTGACGAGCAACCTCTGACTCAACGAGTGACGAGCAACCTCTGACTCAACGAGCGACGAGCAACCTCTGACTCAACGAGTTACGAGCGACCTCTGACCCGACGCGTGACGAGCGACCTCTGACCCAATGCGTGGCGAGCGACCTCTGACCCGACGAGTGACGAGCGTCCTCAGACTCAACGAGCGAAGAGCGACCTCAGACTCAACGAGCGACGAGCAACCTCTGACTCAACGAGTGATGAGGGACCTCAGACTCAACGAGCGAAGAGCGACCTCAGACTCAATGAGCGACGAGCAACCTCTGACTCAACGAGTGATGAGCAACCTCTGACCCAACGAGTGATGAGCAACCTCAGACTCAACGAGCGACGAGCAACCTCAGACTCAACGAGTGACGAGCAACCTCAGACTCAACGAGGGACGAGCAACCTCAGACTCAACGAGGGACGAGCAACCTCTGACTCAACTCAACGAGTGACGATCAACCTCTGACTCAACGAGCGACGAGCAACCTCAGACTCAACGAGCGACGAGCAACCTCAGACTCAACGAGCGACGAGCAACCTCAGACTCAACGAGGGACGAGCAACCTCAGACTCAGCGAGTGACGAGCAACCTCAGACTCAACGAGGGACGAGCAACCTCTGACTCAACTCAACGAGTGACGATCAACCTCTGACTCAACGAGCGACGAGCAACCTCAGACTCAACGAGCGACGAGCAACCTCTGACTCAACGAGTGACAAGCAACCTCTGACCCAACAAGCGACGAGCAACCTCTGACGCAACGAGCAACCTCTGACTCAATGAGGGACGAGCAACCTCAGACTCAACAAGCGACGAGCAACCTCTGACTCAACGAGCGACGAGCAACCTCAGACTCAACGAGTGACGAGCAACCTCAGACTCAACGAGGGACGAGCAACCTCAGACTCAGCGAGTGACGAGCAACCTTAGACTCAACGAGCGACGAGCAACCTCAGACTCAGCGAGTGACGAGCAACCTCAGACTCAACGAGGGACGAGCAACCTCTGACCCAAAGAGCGACGAGCAACCTCTGACCCAACGAGCAACCTCTGACGCAACGAGCAACCTCTGACTCAACGAGGGACGAGCAACCTCAGACTCAGCGAGTGACGAGCAACCTCAGACTCAACGAGCGACGAGCAACCTCAGACTCAACGAGGGACGAGCAACCTCAGACTCAACAAGCGACGAGCAACCTCTGACTCAACGAGTGATGAGCAACCTCAAACTCAACGAGTGATGAGCAACCTCAGACTCAACGAGCGACGAGCAACCTCTGACTCAATGAGTGACGAGCAACCTCAGACTCAACGAGCGACGAGCAACCTCTGACTCAACGAGTTACGAGCGACCTCTGACCCGACGCGTGACGAGCGACCTCTGACCCAATGCGTGGCGAGCGACCTCTGACCCGACGAGTGACGAGCGTCCTCAGACTCAACGAGCGAAGAGCGTCCTCAGACTAAACGAGCGACGAGCAACCTCTGACTCAACGAGTGATGAGGGACCTCAGACTCAATGAGCGAAGAGCGACCTCAGACTCAATGAGCGACGAGCAACCTCTGACTCAACGAGTGATGAGCAACCTCTGACCCAACGAGTGATGAGCAACCTCAGACTCAACGAGGGACGAGCAACCTCAGACTCAGCGAGTGACGAGCAACCTCAGACTCAACGAGGGACGAGCAACCTCTGACTCAACTCAACGAGTGACGATCAACCTCTGACTCAACGAGTGACAAGCAACCTCTGACTCAACGAGCGACGAGCAACCTCTGACCCAACGAGCGACGAGCAACCTCTGACCCAACGAGTGACGAGCAACCTCAGACCCAACGAGCGACGAGCAACCTCAGACTCAACGAGCGACGAGCAACCTCTGACCCAACGAGCGACGAGCAACCTCTGACCCAACGAGCGACGAGCAACCTCTGACCCAACGAGCAACCTCTGACGCAACGAGCAACCTCTGACTCAACGAGGGACGAGCAACCTCTGACTCAACGAGCGACGAGCAACCTCTGACCCAACGAGCGACGAGCAACCTCTGACCCAACGAGTGACGAGCAACCTCAGACCCAACGAGCGACGAGCAACCTCAGACTCAACAAGCGACGAGCAACCTCTGACCCAACGAGTGACGAGCAACCTCTGACCCAACGAGCGACGAGCAACCTCTGACTCAACGAGCGACGAGCAACCTCTGACCCAACGAGTGACAAGCAACCTCTGACCCAAAGAGCGACGAGCAACCTCTGACCCAACGAGCAACCTCTGACGCAACGAGCAACCTCTGACTCAACGAGGGACGAGCAACCTCAGACTCAACGAGTGATGAGCAACCTCTGACTCAACGAGCGACGAGCAACCTCTGACCCAACGAGTGACGAGCAACCTCTGACCCAACGAGCGACGAGCAACCTCTGACTCAACGAGCGACGAGCAACCTCTGACTCAACGAGTGACAAGCAACCTCTGACCCAAAGAGCGACGAGCAACCTCTGACCCAACGAGCAACCTCTGACGCATCGAGCAACCTCTGACTCAACGAGGGACGAGCAACCTCACACTCAACGAGCGACGAGCAACCTCAGACTCAGCGAGTGACGAGCAACCTCAGACTCAACGAGGGACGAGCAACCTCTGACTCAACTCAACGAGTGACGATCAACCTCTGACTCAACGAGTGACGAGCAACCTCTGACCCAACGAGCGACGAGCAACCTCTGACCCAACGAGCAACCTCTGACGCAACGAGCAACCTCTGACTCAACGAGGGACGAGCAACCTCACACTCAACGAGCGACGAGCAACCTCAGACTCAGCGAGTGACGAGCAACCTCAGACTCAACGAGGGACGAGCAACCTCTGACTCAACTCAACGAGTGACAATCAACCTCTGACTCAACGAGTGACGAGCAACCTCTGACCCAACGAGCGACGAGCAACCTCTGACCCAACGAGCGACGAGCAACCTCTGACCCAACGAGCGACGAGCAACCTCTGACTCAACGAGCGACGAGCAACCTCTGACCCAACGAGCGACGAGCAACCTCTGACCCAACGAGTGACGAGCAACCTCAGACCCAACGAACGACGAGCAACCTCAGACTCAACAAGCGACGAGCAACCTCTGACCCAACGAGTGACGAGCAACCTCTGACCCAACGAGCGACGAGCAACCTCTGACTCAACGAGCGACGAGCAACCTCTGACCCAACGAGTGACAAGCAACCTCTGACCCAAAGAGCGACGAGCAACCTCTGACCCAACGAGCAACCTCTGACGCAACGAGCAACCTCTGACTCAACGAGGGACGAGCAACCTCTGACTCAACGAGTGATGAGCAACCTCTGACTCAACGAGCGACGAGCAACCTCTGACTCAACGAGTGACAAGCAACCTCTGACCCAAAGAGCGACGAGCAACCTCTGACCCAACGAGCAACCTCTGACGCAACGAGCAACCTCTGACTCAACGAGGGACGAGCAACCTCAGACTCAGCGAGTGACGAGCAACCTCAGACTCAACGAGCGACGAGCAACCTCTGACTCAACGAGGGACGAGCAACCTCAGACTCAACAAGCGACGAGCAACCTCTGACTCAACGAGTGATGAGCAACCTCAGACTCAACGAGTGATGAGCAACCTCAGACTCAACGAGCGACGAGCAACCTCTGACTCAATGAGTGACGAGCAACCTCTGACTCAACGAGTGACGAGCAACCTCAGACTCAACGAGCGCCAAGCAACCTCTGACTCAACGAGTTACGAGCGACCTCTGACCCGACGCGTGACGAGCGACCTCTGACCCAATGCGTGGCGAGCGACCTCTGACCCGACGAGTGACGAGCGTCCTCAGACTCAACGAGTGACGAGCAACCTCAGACTCAACGAGGGACGAGCAACCTCTGACTCAACGAGTGACAAGCAACCTCTGACCCAAAGAGCGACAAGCAACCTCTGACCCAACGAGCAACCTCTGACGCAACGAGCAACCTCTGACTCAACGAGGGACGAGCAACCTCACACTCAACGAGCGACGAGCAACCTCAGACTCAGCGAGTGACGAGCAACCTCAGACTCAATGAGGGATGAGCAACCTCTGACTCAACTCAACGAGTGACGATCAACCTCTGACTCAACGAGTGACGAGCAACCTCTGACCCAACGAGCGACGAGCAACCTCTGACCCAACGAGCGACGAGCAACCTCTGACCCAACGAGCGACGAGCAACCTCTGACTCAACGAGTGATGAGCAACCTCTGACCCAACGAGTGATGAGCAACCTCAGACTCAACGAGCGACGAGCAACCTCAGACTCAACGAGTGACGAGCAACCTCAGACTCAACGAGGGACGAGCAACCTCAGACTCAGCGAGTGACGAGCAACCTCAGACTCAACGAGGGACGAGCAACCTCTGACTCAACTCAACGAGTGACGATCAACCTCTGACTCAACGAGTGACAAGCAACCTCTGACTCAACGAGCGACGAGCAACCTCTGACCCAACGAGCGACGAGCAACCTCTGACCCAACGAGTGACGAGCAACCTCAGACCCAACGAGCGACGAGCAACCTCTGACTCAACGAGCGACGAGCAACCTCTGACCCAACGAGCGACGAGCAACCTCTGACCCAACGAGCGACGAGCAACCTCTGACCCAACGAGCAACCTCTGACGCAACGAGCAACCTCTGACTCAACGAGGGACGAGCAACCTCTGACTCAACGAGCGACGAGCAACCTCTGACCCAACGAGCGACGAGCAACCTCTGACCCAACGAGTGACGAGCAACCTCAGACCCAACGAGCGACGAGCAACCTCAGACTCAACAAGCAACGAGCAACCTCTGACCCAACGAGCGACGAGCAACCTCTGACTCAACGAGCGACGAGCAACCTCTGACCCAACGAGCGACGAGCAACCTCTGACCCAACGAGTGACGAGCAACCTCAGACCCAACGAACGACGAGCAACCTCAGACTCAACAAGCGACGAGCAACCTCTGACCCAACGAGTGACGAGCAACCTCTGACCCAACGAGCGACGAGCAACCTCTGACTCAACGAGCGACGAGCAACCTCTGACCCAACGAGTGACAAGCAACCTCTGACCCAAAGAGCGACGAGCAACCTCTGACCCAACGAGCAACCTCTGACGCAACGAGCAACCTCTGACTCAACGAGGGACGAGCAACCTCTGACCCAACGAGCGACGAGCAACCTCTGACTCAACGAGCGACGAGCAACCTCTGACCCAACGAGCGACGAGCAACCTCTGACCCAACGAGTGACGAGCAACCTCAGACCCAACGAACGACGAGCAACCTCAGACTCAACAAGCGACGAGCAACCTCTGACCCAACGAGTGACGAGCAACCTCTGACCCAACGAGCGACGAGCAACCTCTGACTCAACGAGTGACAAGCAACCTCTGACCCAAAGAGCGACGAGCAACCTCTGACCCAACGAGCAACCTCTGACGCAACGAGCGACAAGCAACCTCTGACTCAACGAGTTACGAGCGACCTCTGACCCGACGCGTGACGAGCGACCTCTGACCCAATGCGTGGCGAGCGACCTCTGACCCGACGAGTGACGAGCGTCCTCAGACTCAACGAGTGACGAGCAACCTCAGACTCAACGAGGGACGAGCAACCTCTGACTCAACGAGTGACAAGCAACCTCTGACCCAAAGAGCGACAAGCAACCTCTGACCCAACGAGCAACCTCTGACGCAACGAGCAACCTCTGACTCAACGAGGGACGAGCAACCTCACACTCAACGAGCGACGAGCAACCTCAGACTCAGCGAGTGACGAGCAACCTCAGACTCAATGAGGGATGAGCAACCTCTGACTCAACTCAACGAGTGACGATCAACCTCTGACTCAACGAGTGACGAGCAACCTCTGACCCAACGAGCGACGAGCAACCTCTGACCCAACGAGCGACGAGCAACCTCTGACCCAACGAGCGACGAGCAACCTCTGACTCAACGAGTGACGAGCAACCTCTGACCCAACGAGTGATAAGCAACCTCAGACTCAACGAGCGACGAGCAACCTCAGACTCAACGAGTGACGAGCAACCTCAGACTCAACGAGGGACGAGCAACCTCAGACTCAGCGAGTGACGAGCAACCTCAGACTCAACGAGGGACGAGCAACCTCTGACTCAACTCAACGAGTGACGATCAACCTCTGACTCAACGAGTGACAAGCAACCTCTGACTCAACGAGCGACGAGCAACCTCTGACCCAACGAGCGACGAGCAACCTCTGACCCAACGAGTGACGAGCAACCTCAGACCCAACGAGCGACGAGCAACCTCTGACTCAACGAGCGACGAGCAACCTCTGACCCAACGAGCGACGAGCAACCTCTGACCCAACGAGCGACGAGCAACCTCTGACCCAACGAGCAACCTCTGACGCAACGAGCAACCTCTGACTCAACGAGGGACGAGCAACCTCTGACTCAACGAGCGACGAGCAACCTCTGACCCAACGAGCGACGAGCAACCTCTGACCCAACGAGCGACGAGCAACCTCAGACCCAACGAGCGACGAGCAACCTCAGACTCAACAAGCGACGAGCAACCTCTGACCCAACGAGCGACGAGCAACCTCTGACTCAACGAGCGACGAGCAACCTCTGACCCAACGAGCGACGAGCAACCTCTGACCCAACGAGTGACGAGCAACCTCAGACCCAACGAACGACGAGCAACCTCAGACTCAACAAGCGACGAGCAACCTCTGACCCAACGAGTGACGAGCAACCTCTGACCCAACGAGCGACGAGCAACCTCTGACTCAACGAGCGACGAGCAACCTCTGACCCAACGAGTGACAAGCAACCTCTGACCCAAAGAGCGACGAGCAACCTCTGACCCAACGAGCAACCTCTGACGCAACGAGCAACCTCTGACTCAACGAGGGACGAGCAACCTCTGACCCAACGAGCGACGAGCAACCTCTGACTCAACGAGCGACGAGCAACCTCTGACCCAACGAGCGACGAGCAACCTCTGACCCAACGAGTGACGAGCAACCTCAGACCCAACGAACGACGAGCAACCTCAGACTCAACAAGCGACGAGCAACCTCTGACCCAACGAGTGACGAGCAACCTCTGACCCAACGAGCGACGAGCAACCTCTGACTCAACGAGCGACGAGCAACCTCTGACCCAACGAGTGACAAGCAACCTCTGACCCAAAGAGCGACGAGCAACCTCTGACCCAACGAGCAACCTCTGACGCAACGAGCAACCTCTGACTCAACGAGGGACGAGCAACCTCTGACTCAACGAGTGATGAGCAACCTCTGACTCAACGAGCGACGAGCAACCTCTGACTCAACGAGTGACAAGCAACCTCTGACCCAAAGAGCGACGAGCAACCTCTGACCCAACGAGCAACCTCTGACGCAACGAGCAACCTCTGACTCAACGAGGGACGAGCAACCTCAGACTCAGCGAGTGACGAGCAACCTCAGACTCAACGAGCGACGAGCAACCTCTGACTCAACGAGGGACGAGCAACCTCTGACTCAACGAGTGATGAGCAACCTCAGACTCAACGAGTGATGAGCAACCTCAGACTCAACGAGCGACGAGCAACCTCTGACTCAATGAGTGACGAGCAACCTCTGACTCAACGAGTGACGAGCAACCTCAGACTCAACGAGCGACGAGCAACCTCAGACTCAACGAGGGACGAGCAACCTCAGACTCAACAAGCGACGAGCAACCTCTGACTCAACGAGTGATGAGCAACCTCAGACTCAACGAGTGATGAGCAACCTCAGACTCAACGAGTGATGAGCAACATCAGACTCAACGAGCGACGAGCAACCTCTGACTCAATGAGTGACGAGCAACCTCAGACTCAACGAGCGACGAGCAACCTCAGACTCAGCGAGTGACGAGCAACCTCAGACTCAACGAGGGACGAGCAACCTCTGACTCAACTCAACGAGTGACGATCAACCTCTGACTCAACGAGTGACAAGCAACCTCTGACCCAAAGAGCGACGAGCAACCTCTGACCCAACGAGCAACGAGCAACCTCTGACGCAACGAGCAACCTCTGACTCAACGAGGGACGAGCAACCTCAGACTCAGCGAGTGACGAGCAACCTCAGACTCAACGAGCGACGAGCAACCTCAGACTCAACGAGGGACGAGCAACCTCAGACTCAACAAGCGACGAGCAACCTCTGACTCAACGAGTGATGAGCAACCTCAGACTCAACGAGCGACGAGCAACCTCTGACTCAATGAGTGACGAGCAACCTCTGACTCAACGAGTGACGAGCAACCTCTGACTCAACGAGCGACGAGCAACCTCTGACTCAACGAGTTACGAGCGACCTCTGACCCGACGCGTGACGAGCGACCTCTGACCCAATGCGTGGCGAGCGACCTCTGACCCGACGAGTGACGAGCGTCCTCAGACTCAACGAGCGAAGAGCGACCTCAGACTCAACGAGCGACGAGCAACCTCTGACTCAACGAGTGATGAGGGACCTCAGACTCAACGAGCGAAGAGCGACCTCAGACTCAATGAGCGACGAGCAACCTCTGACTCAACGAGTGATGAGCAACCTCTGACCCAACGAGTGATGAGCAACCTCAGACTCAACGAGCGACGAGCAACCTCAGACTCAACGAGTGACGAGCAACCTCAGACTCAACGAGGGACGAGCAACCTCAGACTCAGCGAGTGACGAGCAACCTCAGACTCAACGAGGGACGAGCAACCTCTGACTCAACTCAACGAGTGACGATCAACCTCTGACTCAACGAGCGACGAGCAACCTCAGACTCAACGAGCGACGAGCAACCTCAGACTCAACGAGTGACGAGCAACCTCAGACTCAACGAGGGACGAGCAACCTCAGACTCAGCGAGTGACGAGCAACCTCAGACTCAACGAGGGACGAGCAACCTCTGACTCAACTCAACGAGTGACGATCAACCTCTGACTCAACGAGCGACGAGCAACCTCAGACTCAACGAGCGACGAGCAACCTCTGACTCAACGAGTGACAAGCAACCTCTGACCCAACAAGCGACGAGCATCCTCTGACGCAACGAGCAACCTCTGACTCAATGAGGGACGAGCAACCTCAGACTCAACAAGCGACGAGCAACCTCTGACTCAACGAGCGACGAGCAACCTCAGACTCAACGAGTGACGAGCAACCTCAGACTCAACGAGGGACGAGCAACCTCAGACTCAGCGAGTGACGAGCAACCTTAGACTCAACGAGCGACGAGCAACCTCAGACTCAGCGAGTGACGAGCAACCTCAGACTCAACGAGGGACGAGCAACCTCTGACCCAAAGAGCGACGAGCAACCTCTGACCCAACGAGCAACCTCTGACGCAACGAGCAACCTCTGACTCAACGAGGGACGAGCAACCTCAGACTCAGCGAGTGACGAGCAACCTCAGACTCAACGAGCGACGAGCAACCTCAGACTCAACGAGGGACGAGCAACCTCAGACTCAACAAGCGACGAGCAACCTCTGACTCAACGAGTGATGAGCAACCTCAAACTCAACGAGTGATGAGCAACCTCAGACTCAACGAGCGACGAGCAACCTCTGACTCAATGAGTGACGAGTAACCTCAGACTCAACGAGCGACGAGCAACCTCTGACTCAACGAGTTACGAGCGACCTCTGACCCGACGCGTGACGAGCGACCTCTGACCCAATGCGTGGCGAGCGACCTCTGACTCAACGAGTGATGAGGGACCTCAGACTCAATGAGCGAAGAGCGACCTCAGACTCAATGAGCGACGAGCAACCTCTGACTCAACGAGTGATGAGCAACCTCTGACCCAACGAGTGATGAGCAACCTCAGACTCAACGAGCGACGAGCAACCTCAGACTCAACGAGGGACGAGCAACCTCAGACTCAGCGAGTGACGAGCAACCTCAGACTCAACGAGGGACGAGCAACCTCTGACTCAACTCAACGAGTGACGATCAACCTCTGACTCAACGAGTGACAAGCAACCTCTGACTCAACGAGCGACGAGCAACCTCTGACCCAACGAGCGACGAGCAACCTCTGACCCAACGAGTGACGAGCAACCTCAGACCCAACGAGCGACGAGCAACCTCTGACTCAACGAGCGACGAGCAACCTCTGACCCAACGAGCGACGAGCAACCTCTGACCCAACGAGCGACGAGCAACCTCTGACCCAACGAGCAACCTCTGACGCAACGAGCAACCTCTGACTCAACGAGGGACGAGCAACCTCTGACTCAACGAGCGACGAGCAACCTCTGACCCAACGAGCGACGAGCAACCTCTGACCCAACGAGTGACGAGCAACCTCAGACCCAACGAGCGACGAGCAACCTCAGACTCAACAAGCGACGAGCAACCTCTGACCCAACGAGTGACGAGCAACCTCTGACCCAACGAGCGACGAGCAACCTCTGACTCAACGAGCGACGAGCAACCTCTGACCCAACGAGTGACAAGCAACCTCTGACCCAAAGAGCGACGAGCAACCTCTGACCCAACGAGCAACCTCTGACGCAACGAGCAACCTCTGACTCAACGAGGGACGAGCAACCTCAGACTCAACGAGTGATGAGCAACCTCTGACTCAACGAGCGACGAGCAACCTCTGACTCAACGAGCGACGAGCAACCTCTGACTCAACGAGTGACAAGCAACCTCTGACCCAAAGAGCGACGAGCAACCTCTGACCCAACGAGCAACCTCTGACGCAACGAGCAACCTCTGACCCGACGAGTGACGAGCGTCCTCAGACTCAACGAGTGACGAGCAACCTCAGACTCAACGAGGGACGAGCAACCTCTGACTCAACGAGTGACAAGCAACCTCTGACCCAAAGAGCGACGAGCAACCTCTGACCCAACGAGCAACCTCTGACGCAACGAGCAACCTCTGACTCAACGAGGGACGAGCAACCTCACACTCAACGAGCGACGAGCAACCTCAGACTCAGCGAGTGAAGAGCAACCTCAGACTCAACGAGGGACGAGCAACCTCTGACTCAACTCAACGAGTGACGATCAACCTCTGACTCAACGAGTGACGAGCAACCTCTGACCCAACGAGCGACGAGCAACCTCTGACCCAACGAGCGACGAGCAACCTCTGACCCAACGAGCGACGAGCAACCTCTGACTCAACGAGCGACGAGCAACCTCTGACCCAACGAGCGACGAGCAACCTCTGACCCAACGAGTGACGAGCAACCTCAGACCCAACGAGCGACGAGCAACCTCTGACCCAACGAGCGACGAGCAACCTCTGACCCAACGAGTGACGAGCAACCTCTGACCCAACGAGCGACGAGCAACCTCTGACTCAACGAGCGACGAGCAACCTCTGACTCAACGAGTGACAAGCAACCTCTGACCCAAAGAGCGACGAGCAACCTCTGACCCAACGAGCAACCTCTGACGCATCGAGCAACCTCTGACTCAACGAGGGACGAGCAACCTCACACTCAACGAGCGACGAGCAACCTCAGACTCAGCGAGTGACGAGCAACCTCAGACTCAACGAGGGACGAGCAACCTCTGACTCAACTCAACGAGTGACGATCAACCTCTGACTCAACGAGTGACGAGCAACCTCTGACCCAACGAGCGACGAGCAACCTCTGACCCAACGAGCAACCTCTGACGCAACGAGCAACCTCTGACTCAACGAGGGACGAGCAACCTCACACTCAACGAGCGACGAGCAACCTCAGACTCAGCGAGTGACGAGCAACCTCAGACTCAACGAGGGACGAGCAACCTCTGACTCAACTCAACGAGTGACAATCAACCTCTGACTCAACGAGTGACGAGCAACCTCTGACCCAACGAGCGACGAGCAACCTCTGACCCAACGAGCGACGAGCAACCTCTGACCCAACGAGCGACGAGCAACCTCTGACTCAACGAGCGACGAGCAACCTCTGACCCAACGAGCGACGAGCAACCTCTGACCCAACGAGTGACGAGCAACCTCTGACTCAACGAGCGACGAGCAACCTCTGACTCAACGAGTGACAAGCAACCTCTGACCCAAAGAGCGACGAGCAACCTCTGACCCAACGAGCAACCTCTGATGCAACGAGCAACCTCTGACTCAACGAGGGACGAGCAACCTCAGACTCAGCGAGTGACGAGCAACCTCAGACTCAACGAGCGACGAGCAACCTCTGACTCAACGAGGGACGAGCAACCTCAGACTCAACAAGCGACGAGCAACCTCAGACTCAACGAGTGATGAGCAACCTCAGACTCAACGAGTGATGAGCAACCTCAGACTCAACGAGCGACGAGCAACCTCTGACTCAATGAGTGACGAGCAACCTCTGACTCAACGAGTGACGAGCAACCTCAGACTCAACGAGCGACAAGCAACCTCTGACTCAACGAGTTACGAGCGACCTCTGACCCGACGCGTGACGAGCGACCTCTGACCCAATGCGTGGCGAGCGACCTCTGACCCGACGAGTGACGAGCGTCCTCAGACTCAACGAGTGACGAGCAACCTCAGACTCAACGAGGGACGAGCAACCTCTGACTCAACGAGTGACAAGCAACCTCTGACCCAAAGAGCGACAAGCAACCTCTGACCCAACGAGCAACCTCTGACGCAACGAGCAACCTCTGACTCAACGAGGGACGAGCAACCTCACACTCAACGAGCGACGAGCAACCTCAGACTCAGCGAGTGACGAGCAACCTCAGACTCAATGAGGGACGAGCAACCTCTGACTCAACTCAACGAGTGACGATCAACCTCTGACTCAACGAGTGACGAGCAACCTCTGACCCAACGAGCGACGAGCAACCTCTGACCCAACGAGCGACGAGCAACCTCTGACCCAACGAGCGACGAGCAACCTCTGACCCAACGAGCGACGAGCAACCTCTGACCCAACGAGCGACGAGCAACCTCTGACTCAACGAGTGATGAGCAACCTCTGACCCAACGAGTGATGAGCAACCTCAGACTCAACGAGCGACGAGCAACCTCAGACTCAACGAGTGACGAGCAACCTCAGACTCAACGAGGGACGAGCAACCTCAGACTCAGCGAGTGACGAGCAACCTCAGACTCAACGAGGGACGAGCAACCTCTGACTCAACGAGTGACGATCAACCTCTGACTCAATGAGTGACAAGCAACCTCTGACTCAACGAGCGACGAGCAACCTCTGACCCAACGAGCGACGAGCAACCTCTGACCCAACGAGTGACGAGCAACCTCAGACCCAACGAGCGACGAGCAACCTCTGACTCAACGAGCGACGAGCAACCTCTGACCCAACGAGCGACGAGCAACCTCTGACCCAACGAGCGACGAGCAACCTCTGACCCAACGAGCAACCTCTGACGCAACGAGCAACCTCTGACTCAACGAGGGACGAGCAACCTCTGACTCAACGAGCGACGAGCAACCTCTGACCCAACGAGCGACGAGCAACCTCTGACCCAACGAGTGACGAGCAACCTCAGACCCAACGAGCGACGAGCAACCTCAGACTCAACAAGCGACGAGCAACCTCTGACCCAACGAGCGACGAGCAACCTCTGACTCAACGAGCGACGAGCAACCTCTGACCCAACGAGCGACGAGCAACCTCTGACCCAACGAGTGACGAGCAACCTCAGACCCAACGAACGACGAGCAACCTCAGACTCAACAAGCGACGAGCAACCTCTGACCCAACGAGTGACGAGCAACCTCTGACCCAACGAGCGACGAGCAACCTCTGACTCAACGAGCGACGAGCAACCTCTGACCCAACGAGTGACAAGCAACCTCTGACCCAAAGAGCGACGAGCAACCTCTGACCCAACGAGCAACCTCTGACGCAACGAGCAACCTCTGACTCAACGAGGGACGAGCAACCTCTGACTCAACGAGTGATGAGCAACCTCTGACTCAACGAGCGACGAGCAACCTCTGACTCAACGAGTGACAAGCAACCTCTGACCCAAAGAGCGACGAGCAACCTCTGACCCAACGAGCAACCTCTGACGCAACGAGCAACCTCTGACTCAACGAGGGACGAGCAACCTCAGACTCAGCGAGTGACGAGCAACCTCAGACTCAACGAGCGACGAGCAACCTCTGACTCAACGAGGGACGAGCAACCTCAGACTCAACAAGCGACGAGCAACCTCTGACTCAACGAGTGATGAGCAACCTCAGACTCAACGAGTGATGAGCAACCTCAGACTCAACGAGCGACGAGCAACCTCTGACTCAATGAGTGACGAGCAACCTCTGACTCAACGAGTGACGAGCAACCTCAGACTCAACGAGCGACAAGCAACCTCTGACTCAACGAGTTACGAGCGACCTCTTACCCGACGCGTGACGAGCGACCTCTGACCCAATGCGTGGCGAGCGACCTCTGACCCGACGAGTGACGAGCGTCCTCAGACTCAACGAGTGACGAGTAACCTCAGACTCAACGAGGGACGAGCAACCTCTGACTCAACGAGTGACAAGCAACCTCTGACCCAAAGAGCGACGAGCAACCTCTGACCCAACGAGCAACCTCTGACGCAACGAGCAACCTCTGACTCAACGAGGGACGAGCAACCTCACACTCAACGAGCGACGAGCAACCTCAGACTCAGCGAGTGACGAGCAACCTCAGACTCAATGAGGGACGAGCAACCTCTGACTCAACTCAACGAGTGACGATCAACCTCTGACTCAACGAGTGACGAGCAACCTCTGACCCAACGAGCGACGAGCAACCTCTGACCCAACGAGCGACGAGCAACCTCTGACCCAACGAGCGACGAGCAACCTCTGACTCAACGAGTGATGAGCAACCTCTGACCCAACGAGTGATGAGCAACCTCAGACTCGACGAGCAACCTCAGACTCAACGAGTGACGAGCAACCTCAGACTCAACGAGGGACGAGCAACCTCAGACTCAGCGAGTGACGAGCAACCTCAGACTCAACGAGGGACGAGCAACCTCTGACTCAACTCAACGAGTGACGATCAACCTCTGACTCAACGAGTGACAAGCAACCTCTGACTCAACGAGCGACGAGCAACCTCTGACCCAACGAGCGACGAGCAACCTCTGACCCAACGAGTGACGAGCAACCTCAGACCCAACGAGCGACGAGCAACCTCTGACTCAACGAGCGACGAGCAACCTCTGACCCAACGAGCGACGAGCAACCTCTGACCCAACGAGCGACGAGCAACCTCTGACCCAACGAGCAACCTCTGACGCAACGAGCAACCTCTGACTCAACGAGGGACGAGCAACCTCTGACTCAACGAGCGACGAGCAACCTCTGACCCAACGAGCGACGAGCAACCTCTGACCCAACGAGTGACGAGCAACCTCAGACCCAACGAGCGACGAGCAACCTCAGACTCAACAAGCGACGAGCAACCTCTGACCCAACGAGTGACGAGCAACCTCTGACCCAACGAGCAACGAGCAACCTCTGACTCAACGAGCGACGAGCAACCTCTGACCCAACGAGTGACAAGCAACCTCTGACCCAAAGAGCGACGAGCAACCTCTGACCCAACGAGCAACCTCTGACGCAACGAGCAACCTCTGACTCAACGAGGGACGAGCAACCTCAGACTCAACGAGTGATGAGCAACCTCTGACTCAACGAGCGACGAGCAACCTCTGACTCAACGAGCGACGAGCAACCTCTGACTCAACGAGTGACAAGCAACCTCTGACCCAAAGAGCGA
Organism: Gobio gobio; assembly: GCF_949357685.1. Lineage (NCBI taxonomy): Eukaryota > Metazoa > Chordata > Actinopteri > Cypriniformes > Gobionidae > Gobio > Gobio gobio. Next base: position 50,318,178 of record NC_137108.1, read on the forward strand.
CGAGCAACCTCTGACCCAACGAGCAACCTCTGACGCAACGAGCAACCTCTGACTCAACGAGGGACGAGCAACCTCAGACTCAGCGAGTGACGAGCAACCTCAGACTCAACGAGCGACGAGCAACCTCTGACTCAACGAGGGACGAGCAACCTCAGACTCAACAAGCGACGAGCAACCTCTGACTCAACGAGTGATGAGCAACCTCAGACTCAACGAGTGATGAGCAACCTCAGACTCAACGAGTGATGAGCAACCTCAGACTCAACGAGCGACGAGCAACCTCAGACTCAACGAGGGACGAGCAACCTCTGACTCAACGAGTGACGATCAACCTCTGACTCAACGAGTGACGAGCAACCTCTGACCCAACGAGCGACGAGCAACCTCTGACCCAACGAGCAACCTCTGACGCAACGAGCAACCTCTGACTCAACGAGGGACGAGCAACCTCACACTCAACGAGCGACGAGCAACCTCAGACTCAGCGAGTGACGAGCAACCTCAGACTCAACGAGGGACGAGCAACCTCTGACTCAACTCAACGAGTGACAATCAACCTCTGACTCAACGAGTGACGAGCAACCTCTGACCCAACGAGCGACGAGCAACCTCTGACCCAACGAGCGACGAGCAACCTCTGACCCAACGAGCGACGAGCAACCTCTGACTCAACGAGCGACGAGCAACCTCTGACCCAACGAGCGACGAGCAACCTCTGACCCAACGAGTGACGAGCAACCTCAGACCCAACGAACGACGAGCAACCTCAGACTCAACAAGCGACGAGCAACCTCTGACCCAACGAGTGACGAGCAACCTCTGACCCAACGAGCGACGAGCAACCTCTGACTCAACGAGCGACGAGCAACCTCTGACCCAACGAGTGACAAGCAACCTCTGACCCAAAGAGCGACGAGCAACCTCTGACCCAACGAGCAACCTCTGACGCAACGAGCAACCTCTGACTCAACGAGGGACGAGCAACCTCTGACTCAACGAGTGATGAGCAACCTCTGACTCAACGAGCGACGAGCAACCTCTGACTCAACGAGTGACAAGCAACCTCTGACCCAAAGAGCGACGAGCAACCTCTGACCCAACGAGCAACCTCTGATGCAACGAGCAACCTCTGACTCAACGAGGGACGAGCAACCTCAGACTCAGCGAGTGACGAGCAACCTCAGACTCAACGAGCGACGAGCAACCTCTGACTCAACGAGGGACGAGCAACCTCAGACTCAACAAGCGACGAGCAACCTCAGACTCAACGAGTGATGAGCAACCTCAGACTCAACGAGTGATGAGCAACCTCAGACTCAACGAGCGACGAGCAACCTCTGACTCAATGAGTGACGAGCAACCTCTGACTCAACGAGTGACGAGCAACCTCAGACTCAACGAGCGACAAGCAACCTCTGACTCAACGAGTTACGAGCGACCTCTGACCCGACGCGTGACGAGCGACCTCTGACCCAATGCGTGGCGAGCGACCTCTGACCCGACGAGTGACGAGCGTCCTCAGACTCAACGAGTGACGAGCAACCTCAGACTCAACGAGGGACGAGCAACCTCTGACTCAACGAGTGACAAGCAACCTCTGACCCAAAGAGCGACAAGCAACCTCTGACCCAACGAGCAACCTCTGACGCAACGAGCAACCTCTGACTCAACGAGGGACGAGCAACCTCACACTCAACGAGCGACGAGCAACCTCAGACTCAGCGAGTGACGAGCAACCTCAGACTCAATGAGGGACGAGCAACCTCTGACTCAACTCAACGAGTGACGATCAACCTCTGACTCAACGAGTGACGAGCAACCTCTGACCCAACGAGCGACGAGCAACCTCTGACCCAACGAGCGACGAGCAACCTCTGACCCAACGAGCGACGAGCAACCTCTGACCCAACGAGCGACGAGCAACCTCTGACCCAACGAGCGACGAGCAACCTCTGACTCAACGAGTGATGAGCAACCTCTGACCCAACGAGTGATGAGCAACCTCAGACTCAACGAGCGACGAGCAACCTCAGACTCAACGAGTGACGAGCAACCTCAGACTCAACGAGGGACGAGCAACCTCAGACTCAGCGAGTGACGAGCAACCTCAGACTCAACGAGGGACGAGCAACCTCTGACTCAACGAGTGACGATCAACCTCTGACTCAATGAGTGACAAGCAACCTCTGACTCAACGAGCGACGAGCAACCTCTGACCCAACGAGCGACGAGCAACCTCTGACCCAACGAGTGACGAGCAACCTCAGACCCAACGAGCGACGAGCAACCTCTGACTCAACGAGCGACGAGCAACCTCTGACCCAACGAGCGACGAGCAACCTCTGACCCAACGAGCGACGAGCAACCTCTGACCCAACGAGCAACCTCTGACGCAACGAGCAACCTCTGACTCAACGAGGGACGAGCAACCTCTGACTCAACGAGCGACGAGCAACCTCTGACCCAACGAGCGACGAGCAACCTCTGACCCAACGAGTGACGAGCAACCTCAGACCCAACGAGCGACGAGCAACCTCAGACTCAACAAGCGACGAGCAACCTCTGACCCAACGAGCGACGAGCAACCTCTGACTCAACGAGCGACGAGCAACCTCTGACCCAACGAGCGACGAGCAACCTCTGACCCAACGAGTGACGAGCAACCTCAGACCCAACGAACGACGAGCAACCTCAGACTCAACAAGCGACGAGCAACCTCTGACCCAACGAGTGACGAGCAACCTCTGACCCAACGAGCGACGAGCAACCTCTGACTCAACGAGCGACGAGCAACCTCTGACCCAACGAGTGACAAGCAACCTCTGACCCAAAGAGCGACGAGCAACCTCTGACCCAACGAGCAACCTCTGACGCAACGAGCAACCTCTGACTCAACGAGGGACGAGCAACCTCTGACTCAACGAGTGATGAGCAACCTCTGACTCAACGAGCGACGAGCAACCTCTGACTCAACGAGTGACAAGCAACCTCTGACCCAAAGAGCGACGAGCAACCTCTGACCCAACGAGCAACCTCTGACGCAACGAGCAACCTCTGACTCAACGAGGGACGAGCAACCTCAGACTCAGCGAGTGACGAGCAACCTCAGACTCAACGAGCGACGAGCAACCTCTGACTCAACGAGGGACGAGCAACCTCAGACTCAACAAGCGACGAGCAACCTCTGACTCAACGAGTGATGAGCAACCTCAGACTCAACGAGTGATGAGCAACCTCAGACTCAACGAGCGACGAGCAACCTCTGACTCAACGAGGGACGAGCAACCTCAGACTCAACAAGCGACGAGCAACCTCTGACTCAATGAGTGACGAGCAACCTCTGACTCAACGAGTGACGAGCAACCTCAGACTCAACGAGCGACAAGCAACCTCTGACTCAACGAGTTACGAGCGACCTCTTACCCGACGCGTGACGAGCGACCTCTGACCCAATGCGTGGCGAGCGACCTCTGACCCGACGAGTGACGAGCGTCCTCAGACTCAACGAGTGACGAGTAACCTCAGACTCAACGAGGGACGAGCAACCTCTGACTCAACGAGTGACAAGCAACCTCTGACCCAAAGAGCGACGAGCAACCTCTGACCCAACGAGCAACCTCTGACGCAACGAGCAACCTCTGACTCAACGAGGGACGAGCAACCTCACACTCAACGAGCGACGAGCAACCTCAGACTCAGCGAGTGACGAGCAACCTCAGACTCAATGAGGGACGAGCAACCTCTGACTCAACTCAACGAGTGACGATCAACCTCTGACTCAACGAGTGACGAGCAACCTCTGACCCAACGAGCGACGAGCAACCTCTGACCCAACGAGCGACGAGCAACCTCTGACCCAACGAGCGACGAGCAACCTCTGACTCAACGAGTGATGAGCAACCTCTGACCCAACGAGTGATGAGCAACCTCAGACTCGACGAGCAACCTCAGACTCAACGAGTGACGAGCAACCTCAGACTCAACGAGGGACGAGCAACCTCAGACTCAGCGAGTGACGAGCAACCTCAGACTCAACGAGGGACGAGCAACCTCTGACTCAACTCAACGAGTGACGATCAACCTCTGACTCAACGAGTGACAAGCAACCTCTGACTCAACGAGCGACGAGCAACCTCTGACCCAACGAGCGACGAGCAACCTCTGACCCAACGAGTGACGAGCAACCTCAGACCCAACGAGCGACGAGCAACCTCTGACTCAACGAGCGACGAGCAACCTCTGACCCAACGAGCGACGAGCAACCTCTGACCCAACGAGCGACGAGCAACCTCTGACCCAACGAGCAACCTCTGACCCAACGAGCAACCTCTGACGCAACGAGCAACCTCTGACTCAACGAGGGACGAGCAACCTCTGACTCAACGAGCGACGAGCAACCTCTGACCCAACGAGCGACGAGCAACCTCTGACCCAACGAGTGACGAGCAACCTCAGACCCAACGAGCGACGAGCAACCTCAGACTCAACAAGCGACGAGCAACCTCTGACCCAACGAGTGACGAGCAACCTCTGACCCAACGAGCAACGAGCAACCTCTGACTCAACGAGCGACGAGCAACCTCTGACCCAACGAGTGACAAGCAACCTCTGACCCAAAGAGCGACGAGCAACCTCTGACCCAACGAGCAACCTCTGACGCAACGAGCAACCTCTGACTCAACGAGGGACGAGCAACCTCAGACTCAACGAGTGATGAGCAACCTCTGACTCAACGAGCGACGAGCAACCTCTGACTCAACGAGCGACGAGCAACCTCTGACTCAACGAGTGACAAGCAACCTCTGACCCAAAGAGCGACGAGCAACCTCTGACCCAACGAGCAACCTCTGACGCAACGAGCAACCTCTGACTCAACGAGGGACGAGCAACCTCAGACTCAGCGAGTGACGAGCAACCTCAGACTCAACGAGCGACGAGCAACCTCTGACTCAACGAGGGACGAGCAACCTCAGACTCAACAAGCGACGAGCAACCTCTGACTCAACGAGTGATGAGCAACCTCAGACTCAACGAGTGATGAGCAACCTCAGACTCAACGAGTGATGAGCAACCTCAGACTCAACGAGCGACGAGCAACCTCTGACTCAACGAGTGACGAGCAACCTCAGACTCAACGAGCGACAAGCAACCTCTGACTCAACGAGTTACGAGCGACCTCTGACCCGACGCGTGACGAGCGACCTCTGACCCAATGCGTGGCGAGCGACCTCTGACCCGACGAGTGACGAGCATCCTCAGACTCAACGAGTGACGAGCAACCTCAGACTCAACGAGGGACGAGCAACCTCTGACTCAACGAGTGACAAGCAACCTCTGACCCAAAGAGCGACGAGCAACCTCTGACCCAACGAGCAACCTCTGACGCAACGAGCAACCTCTGACTCAACGAGGGACGAGCAACCTCACACTCAACGAGCGACGAGCAACCTCAGACTCAGCGAGTGACGAGCAACCTCAGACTCAACGAGGGACGAGCAACCTCTGACTCAACTCAACGAGTGACGATCAACCTCTGACTCAACGAGTGACGAGCAACCTCTGACCCAACGAGCGACGAGCAACCTCTGACCCAACGAGCGACGAGCAACCTCTGACCCAACGAGCGACGAGCAACCTCTGACTCAACGAGCGACGAGCAACCTCTGACCCAACGAGCGACGAGCAACCTCTGACCCAACGAGTGACGAGCAACCTCAGACCCAACGAGCGACGAGCAACCTCTGACCCAACGAGCGACGAGCAACCTCTGACCCAACGAGCGACGAGCAACCTCTGACCCAACGAGCGACGAGCAACCTCTGACTCAACGAGCGACGAGCAACCTCTGACTCAACGAGTGACAAGCAACCTCTGACCCAAAGAGCGACGAGCAACCTCTGACCCAACGAGCAACCTCTGACGCATCGAGCAACCTCTGACTCAACGAGGGACGAGCAACCTCACACTCAACGAGCGACGAGCAACCTCAGACTCAGCGAGTGACGAGCAACCTCAGACTCAACGAGGGACGAGCAACCTCTGACTCAACTCAACGAGTGACGATCAACCTCTGACTCAACGAGTGACGAGCAACCTCTGACCCAACGAGCGACGAGCAACCTCTGACCCAACGAGCAACCTCTGACGCAACGAGCAACCTCTGACTCAACGAGGGACGAGCAACCTCACACTCAACGAGCGACGAGCAACCTCAGACTCAGCGAGTGACGAGCAACCTCAGACTCAACGAGGGACGAGCAACCTCTGACTCAACTCAACGAGTGACGATCAACCTCTGACTCAACGAGTGACGAGCAACCTCTGACCCAACGAGCGACGAGCAACCTCTGACCCAACGAGTGACGAGCAACCTCAGACCCAACGAACGACGAGCAACCTCAGACTCAACAAGCGACGAGCAACCTCTGACCCAACGAGTGACGAGCAACCTCTGACCCAACGAGCGACGAGCAACCTCTGACTCAACGAGCGACGAGCAACCTCTGACCCAACGAGTGACAAGCAACCTCTGACCCAAAGAGCGACGAGCAACCTCTGACCCAACGAGCAACCTCTGACGCAACGAGCAACCTCTGACTCAACGAGGGACGAGCAACCTCTGACTCAACGAGTGATGAGCAACCTCTGACTCAACGAGCGACGAGCAACCTCTGACTCAACGAGTGACAAGCAACCTCTGACCCATAGAGCGACGAGCAACCTCTGACCCAACGAGCAACCTCTGACGCAACGAGCAACCTCTGACTCAACGAGGGACGAGCAACCTCAGACTCAGCGAGTGACGAGCAACCTCAGACTCAACGAGCGACGAGCAACCTCTGACTCAACGAGGGACGAGCAACCTCAGACTCAACAAGCGACGAGCAACCTCTGACTCAACGAGTGATGAGCAACCTCAGACTCAACGAGTGATGAGCAACCTCAGACTCAACGAGCGACGAGCAACCTCTGACTCAATGAGTGACGAGCAACCTCTGACTCAACGAGTGACGAGCAACCTCAGACTCAACGAGCGACAAGCAACCTCTGACTCAACGAGTTACGAGCGACCTCTTACCCGACGCGTGACGAGCGACCTCTGACCCAATGCGTGGCGAGCGACCTCTGACCCGACGAGTGACGAGCGTCCTCAGACTCAACGAGTGACGAGTAACCTCAGACTCAACGAGGGACGAGCAACCTCTGACTCAACGAGTGACAAGCAACCTCTGACCCAAAGAGCGACGAGCAACCTCTGACCCAACGAGCAACCTCTGACGCAACGAGCAACCTCTGACTCAACGAGGGACGAGCAACCTCACACTCAACGAGCGACGAGCAACCTCAGACTCAGCGAGTGACGAGCAACCTCAGACTCAATGAGGGACGAGCAACCTCTGACTCAACTCAACGAGTGACGATCAACCTCTGACTCAACGAGTGACGAGCAACCTCTGACCCAACGAGCGACGAGCAACCTCTGACCCAACGAGCGACGAGCAACCTCTGACCCAACGAGCGACGAGCAACCTCTGACTCAACGAGTGATGAGCAACCTCTGACCCAACGAGTGATGAGCAACCTCAGACTCGACGAGCAACCTCAGACTCAACGAGTGACGAGCAACCTCAGACTCAACGAGGGACGAGCAACCTCAGACTCAGCGAGTGACGAGCAACCTCAGACTCAACGAGGGACGAGCAACCTCTGACTCAACTCAACGAGTGACGATCAACCTCTGACTCAACGAGTGACAAGCAACCTCTGACTCAACGAGCGACGAGCAACCTCTGACCCAACGAGCGACGAGCAACCTCTGACCCAACGAGTGACGAGCAACCTCAGACCCAACGAGCGACGAGCAACCTCTGACTCAACGAGCGACGAGCAACCTCTGACCCAACGAGCGACGAGCAACCTCTGACCCAACGAGCGACGAGCAACCTCTGACCCAACGAGCAACCTCTGACGCAACGAGCAACCTCTGACTCAACGAGGGACGAGCAACCTCTGACTCAACGAGCGACGAGCAACCTCTGACCCAACGAGCGACGAGCAACCTCTGACCCAACGAGTGACGAGCAACCTCAGACCCAACGAGCGACGAGCAACCTCAGACTCAACAAGCGACGAGCAACCTCTGACCCAACGAGTGACGAGCAACCTCTGACCCAACGAGCGACGAGCAACCTCTGACTCAACGAGCGACGAGCAACCTCTGACCCAACGAGTGACAAGCAACCTCTGACCCAAAGAGCGACGAGCAACCTCTGACCCAACGAGCAACCTCTGACGCAACGAGCAACCTCTGACTCAACGAGGGACGAGCAACCTCAGACTCAACGAGTGATGAGCAACCTCTGACTCAACGAGCGACGAGCAACCTCTGACTCAACGAGCGACGAGCAACCTCTGACTCAACGAGTGACAAGCAACCTCTGACCCAAAGAGCGACGAGCAACCTCTGACCCAACGAGCAACCTCTGACGCAACGAGCAACCTCTGACTCAACGAGGGACGAGCAACCTCAGACTCAGCGAGTGACGAGCAACCTCAGACTCAACGAGCGACGAGCAACCTCTGACTCAATGAGGGACGAGCAACCTCAGACTCAACAAGCGACGAGCAACCTCTGACTCAACGAGTGATGAGCAACCTCAGACTCAACGAGTGATGAGCAACCTCAGACTCAACGAGTGATGAGCAACCTCAGACTCAACGAGCGACGAGCAACCTCTGACTCAACGAGTGACGAGCAACCTCAGACTCAACGAGCGACAAGCAACCTCTGACTCAACGAGTTACGAGCGACCTCTGACCCGACGCGTGACGAGCGACCTCTGACCCAATGCGTGGCGAGCGACCTCTGACCCGACGAGTGACGAGCGTCCTCAGACTCAACGAGTGACGAGCAACCTCAGACTCAACGAGGGACGAGCAACCTCTGACTCAACGAGTGACAAGCAACCTCTGACCCAAAGAGCGACGAGCAACCTCTGACCCAACGAGCAACCTCTGACGCAACGAGCAACCTCTGACTCAACGAGGGACGAGCAACCTCACACTCAACGAGCGACGAGCAACCTCAGACTCAGCGAGTGACGAGCAACCTCAGACTCAACGAGGGACGAGCAACCTCTGACTCAACCCAACGAGCGACGAGCAACCTCTGACCCAACGAGTGACGAGCAACCTCAGACCCAACGAGCGACGAGCAACCTCAGACTCAACAAGCGACGAGCAACCTCTGACCCAACGAGTGACGAGCAACCTCTGACCCAACGAGCGACGAGCAACCTCTGACTCAACGAGCGACGAGCAACCTCTGACCCAACGAGTGACAAGCAACCTCTGACCCAAAGAGCGACGAGCAACCTCTGACCCAACGAGCAACCTCTGACGCAACGAGCAACCTCTGACTCAACGAGGGACGAGCAACCTCAGACTCAACGAGTGATGAGCAACCTCTGACTCAACGAGCGACGAGCAACCTCTGACTCAACGAGCGACGAGCAACCTCTGACTCAACGAGTGACAAGCAACCTCTGACCCAAAGAGCGACGAGCAACCTCTGACCCAACGAGCAACCTCTGACGCAACGAGCAACCTCTGACTCAACGAGGGACGAGCAACCTCAGACTCAGCGAGTGACGAGCAACCTCAGACTCAACGAGCGACGAGCAACCTCTGACTCAATGAGGGACGAGCAACCTCAGACTCAACAAGCGACGAGCAACCTCTGACTCAACGAGTGATGAGCAACCTCAGACTCAACGAGTGATGAGCAACCTCAGACTCAACGAGTGATGAGCAACCTCAGACTCAACGAGCGACGAGCAACCTCTGACTCAACGAGTGACGAGCAACCTCAGACTCAACGAGCGACAAGCAACCTCTGACTCAACGAGTTACGAGCGACCTCTGACCCGACGCGTGACGAGCGACCTCTGACCCAATGCGTGGCGAGCGACCTCTGACCCGACGAGTGACGAGCGTCCTCAGACTCAACGAGTGACGAGCAACCTCAGACTAAACGAGGGACGAGCAACCTCTGACTCAACGAGTGACAAGCAACCTCTGACCCAAAGAGCGACGAGCAACCTCTGACCCAACGAGCAACCTCTGACGCAACGAGCAACCTCTGACTCAACGAGGGACGAGCAACCTCACACTCAACGAGCGACGAGCAACCTCAGACTCAGCGAGTGACGAGCAACCTCAGACTCAACGAGGGACGAGCAACCTCTGACTCAACTCAACGAGTGACGATCAACCTCTGACTCAACGAGTGACGAGCAACCTCTGACCCAACGAGCGACGAGCAACCTCTGACCCAACGAGCGACGAGCAACCTCTGACCCAACGAGCGACGAGCAACCTCTGACTCAACGAGCGACGAGCAACCTCTGACCCAACGAGCGACGAGCAACCTCTGACCCAACGAGTGACGAGCAACCTCAGACCCAACGAGCAACCTCTGACGCAACGAGCAACCTCTGACTCAACGAGGGACGAGCAACCTCACACTCAACGAGCGACGAGCAACCTCAGACTCAGCGAGTGACGAGCAACCTCAGACTCAATGAGGGACGAGCAACCTCTGACTCAACTCAACGAGTGACGATCAACCTCTGACTCAACGAGTGACGAGCAACCTCAGACTCAACGAGCGACGAGCAACCTCTGACTCAATGAGGGACGAGCAACCTCAGACTCAACAAGCGACGAGCAACCTCTGACTCAACGAGTGATGAGCAACCTCAGACTCAACGAGTGATGAGCAACCTCAGACTCAACGAGTGATGAGCAACCTCAGACTCAACGAGCGACGAGCAACCTCTGACTCAACGAGTGACGAGCAACCTCAGACTCAACGAGCGACAAGCAACCTCTGACTCAACGAGTTACGAGCGACCTCTGACCCGACGCGTGACGAGCGACCTCTGACCCAATGCGTGGCGAGCGACCTCTGACCCGACGAGTGACGAGCGTCCTCAGACTCAACGAGTGACGAGCAACCTCAGACTCAACGAGGGACGAGCAACCTCTGACTCAACGAGTGACAAGCAACCTCTGACCCAAAGAGCGACGAGCAACCTCTGACCCAACGAGCAACCTCTGACGCAACGAGCAACCTCTGACTCAACGAGGGACGAGCAACCTCACACTCAACGAGCGACGAGCAACCTCAGACTCAGCGAGTGACGAGCAACCTCAGACTCAACGAGGGACGAGCAACCTCTGACTCAACTCAACGAGTGACGATCAACCTCTGACTCAACGAGTGACGAGCAACCTCTGACCCAACGAGCGACGAGCAACCTCTGACCCAACGAGCGACGAGCAACCTCTGACCCAACGAGCGACGAGCAACCTCTGACTCAACGAGCGACGAGCAACCTCTGACCCAACGAGCGACGAGCAACCTCTGACCCAACGAGTGACGAGCAACCTCAGACCCAACGAGCGACGAGCAACCTCTGACCCAACGAGCGACGAGCAACCTCTGACCCAACGAGCGACGAGCAACCTCTGACTCAACGAGCGACGAGCAACCTCTGACTCAACGAGTGACAAGCAACCTCTGACCCAAAGAGCGACGAGCAACCTCTGACCCAACGAGCAACCTCTGACGCATCGAGCAACCTCTGACTCAACGAGGGACGAGCAACCTCACACTCAACGAGCGACGAGCAACCTCAGACTCAGCGAGTGACGAGCAACCTCAGACTCAACGAGGGACGAGCAACCTCTGACTCAACTCAACGAGTGACGATCAACCTCTGACTCAACGAGTGACGAGCAACCTCTGACCCAACGAGCGACGAGCAACCTCTGACCCAACGAGCAACCTCTGACGCAACGAGCAACCTCTGACTCAACGAGGGACGAGCAACCTCACACTCAACGAGCGACGAGCAACCTCAGACTCAGCGAGTGACGAGCAACCTCAGACTCAACGAGGGACGAGCAACCTCTGACTCAACGAGGGACGAGCAACCTCTGACTCAACTCAACGAGTGACGATCAACCTCTGACTCAACGAGTGACGAGCAACCTCTGACCCAACGAGCGACGAGCAACCTCTGACCCAACGAGTGACGAGCAACCTCAGACCCAACGAACGACGAGCAACCTCAGACTCAACAAGCGACGAGCAACCTCTGACCCAACGAGTGACGAGCAACCTCTGACCCAACGAGCGACGAGCAACCTCTGACCCAACGAGCGACGAGCAACCTCTGACTCAACGAGCGACGAGCAACCTCTGACCCAACGAGTGACAAGCAACCTCTGACCCAAAGAGCGACGAGCAACCTCTGACCCAACGAGCAACCTCTGACGCAACGAGCAACCTCTGACTCAACGAGGGACGAGCAACCTCTGACTCAACGAGTGATGAGCAACCTCTGACTCAACGAGCGACGAGCAACCTCTGACTCAACGAGTGACAAGCAACCTCTGACCCAAAGAGCAACCTCTGACGCAACGAGCAACCTCTGACTCAACGAGGGACGAGCAACCTCTGACCCAAAGAGCGACGAGCAACCTCTGACCCAACGAGCAACCTCTGACGCAACGAGCAACCTCTGACTCAACGAGGGACGAGCAACCTCAGACTCAACGAGTGATGAGCAACCTCAGACTCAACGAGCGACGAGCAACCTCTGACTCAACGAGTGACGAGCAACCTCAGACTCAACGAGCGACAAGCAACCTCAGACTCAACAAGCGACGAGCAACCTCTGACTCAACGAGTGATGAGCAACCTCAGACTCAACGAGTGATGAGCAACCTCAGACTCAACGAGTGATGAGCAACCTCAGACTCAACGAGCGACGAGCAACCTCTGACTCAACGAGTGACGAGCAACCTCAGACTCAACGAGCGACAAGCAACCTCTGACTCAACGAGTTACGAGCGACCTCTGACCCGACGCGTGACGAGCGACCTCTGACCCAATGCGTGGCGAGCGACCTCTGACCCGACGAGTGACGAGCGTCCTCAGACTCAACGAGTGACGAGCAACCTCAGACTCAACGAGGGACGAGCAACCTCTGACTCAACGAGTGACAAGCAACCTCTGACCCAAAGAGCGACGAGCAACCTCTGACCCAACGAGCAACCTCTGACGCAACGAGCAACCTCTGACTCAACGAGGGACGAGCAACCTCACACTCAACGAGCGACGAGCAACCTCAGACTCAGCGAGTGACGAGCAACCTCAGACTCAACGAGGGACGAGCAACCTCTGACTCAACTCAACGAGTGACGATCAACCTCTGACTCAACGAGTGACGAGCAACCTCTGACCCAACGAGCGACGAGCAACCTCTGACCCAACGAGCGACGAGCAACCTCTGACCCAACGAGCGACGAGCAACCTCTGACTCAACGAGCGACGAGCAACCTCTGACCCAACGAGCGACGAGCAACCTCTGACCCAACGAGTGACGAGCAACCTCAGACCCAACGAGCGACGAGCAACCTCTGACCCAACGAGCGACGAGCAACCTCTGACCCAACGAGCGACGAGCAACCTCTGACTCAACGAGCGACGAGCAACCTCTGACTCAACGAGTGACAAGCAACCTCTGACCCAAAGAGCGACGAGCAACCTCTGACCCAAAGAGCGACGAGCAACCTCTGACGCATCGAGCAACCTCTGACTCAACGAGGGACGAGCAACCTCACACTCAACGAGCGACGAGCAACCTCAGACTCAGCGAGTGACGAGCAACCTCAGACTCAACGAGGGACGAGCAACCTCTGACTCAACTCAACGAGTGACGATCAACCTCTGACTCAACGAGTGACGAGCAACCTCTGACCCAACGAGCGACGAGCAACCTCTGACCCAACGAGCAACCTCTGACGCAACGAGCAACCTCTGACTCAACGAGGGACGAGCAACCTCACACTCAACGAGCGACGAGCAACCTCAGACTCAGCGAGTGACGAGCAACCTCAGACTCAACGAGGGACGAGCAACCTCTGACTCAACTCAACGAGTGACGATCAACCTCTGACTCAACGAGTGACGAGCAACCTCTGACCCAACGAGCGACGAGCAACCTCTGACCCAACGAGTGACGAGCAACCTCAGACCCAACGAACGACGAGCAACCTCAGACTCAACAAGCGACGAGCAACCTCTGACCCAACGAGTGACGAGCAACCTCTGACCCAACGAGCGACGAGCAACCTCTGACTCAACGAGCGACGAGCAACCTCTGACCCAACGAGTGACAAGCAACCTCTGACCCAAAGAGCGACGAGCAACCTCTGACCCAACGAGCAACCTCTGACGCAACGAGCAACCTCTGACTCAACGAGGGACGAGCAACCTCTGACTCAACGAGTGATGAGCAACCTCTGACTCAACGAGCGACGAGCAACCTCTGACTCAACGAGTGACAAGCAACCTCTGACTCAACGAGTGACAAGCAACCTCTGACCCAAAGAGCGACGAGCAACCTCTGACCCAACGAGCAACCTCTGACGCAACGAGCAACCTCTGACTCAACGAGGGATGAGCAACCTCAGACTCAGCGAGTGACGAGCAACCTCAGACTCAACGAGCGACGAGCAACCTCTGACTCAACGAGGGACGAGCAACCTCAGACTCAACAAGCGACGAGCAACCTCTGACTCAACGAGTGATGAGCAACCTCAGACTCAACGAGTGATGAGCAACCTCAGACTCAACGAGCGACGAGCAACCTCTGACTCAATGAGTGACGAGCAACCTCTGACTCAACGAGTGACGAGCAACCTCAGACTCAACGAGCGACAAGCAACCTCTGACTCAACGAGTTACGAGCGACCTCTTACCCGACGCGTGACGAGCGACCTCTGACCCAATGCGTGGCGAGCGACCTCTGACCCGACGAGTGACGAGCGTCCTCAGACTCAACGAGTGACGAGTAACCTCAGACTCAACGAGGGACGAGCAACCTCTGACTCAACGAGTGACAAGCAACCTCTGACCCAAAGAGCGACGAGCAACCTCTGACCCAACGAGCAACCTCTGACGCAACGAGCAACCTCTGACTCAACGAGGGACGAGCAACCTCACACTCAACGAGCGACGAGCAACCTCAGACTCAGCGAGTGACGAGCAACCTCAGACTCAATGAGGGACGAGCAACCTCTGACTCAACTCAACGAGTGACGATCAACCTCTGACTCAACGAGTGACGAGCAACCTCAGACTCAACGAGCGACGAGCAACCTCTGACTCAATGAGGGACGAGCAACCTCAGACTCAACAAGCGACGAGCAACCTCTGACTCAACGAGTGATGAGCAACCTCAGACTCAACGAGTGATGAGCAACCTCAGACTCAACGAGTGATGAGCAACCTCAGACTCAACGAGCGACGAGCAACCTCTGACTCAACGAGTGACGAGCAACCTCAGACTCAACGAGCGACAAGCAACCTCTGACTCAACGAGTTACGAGCGACCTCTGACCCGACGCGTGACGAGCGACCTCTGACCCAATGCGTGGCGAGCGACCTCTGACCCGACGAGTGACGAGCGTCCTCAGACTCAACGAGTGACGAGCAACCTCAGACTCAACGAGGGACGAGCAACCTCTGACTCAACGAGTGACAAGCAACCTCTGACCCAAAGAGCGACGAGCAACCTCTGACCCAACGAGCAACCTCTGACGCAACGAGCAACCTCTGACTCAACGAGGGACGAGCAACCTCACACTCAACGAGCGACGAGCAACCTCAGACTCAGCGAGTGACGAGCAACCTCAGACTCAACGAGGGACGAGCAACCTCTGACTCAACTCAACGAGTGACGATCAACCTCTGACTCAACGAGTGACGAGCAACCTCTGACCCAACGAGCGACGAGCAACCTCTGACCCAACGAGCGACGAGCAACCTCTGACCCAACGAGCGACGAGCAACCTCTGACTCAACGAGCGACGAGCAACCTCTGACCCAACGAGCGACGAGCAACCTCTGACCCAACGAGTGACGAGCAACCTCTGACCCAACGAGTGACGAGCAACCTCTGACCCAACGAGCGACGAGCAACCTCTGACCCAACGAGCGACGAGCAACCTCTGACCCAACGAGCGACGAGCAACCTCTGACTCAACGAGCGACGAGCAACCTCTGACTCAACGAGTGACAAGCAACCTCTGACCCAAAGAGCGACGAGCAACCTCTGACCCAACGAGCAACCTCTGACGCATCGAGCAACCTCTGACTCAACGAGGGACGAGCAACCTCACACTCAACGAGCGACGAGCAACCTCAGACTCAGCGAGTGACGAGCAACCTCAGACTCAACGAGGGACGAGCAACCTCTGACTCAACTCAACGAGTGACGATCAACCTCTGACTCAACGAGTGACGAGCAACCTCTGACCCAACGAGCGACGAGCAACCTCTGACCCAACGAGCAACCTCTGACGCAACGAGCAACCTCTGACTCAACGAGGGACGAGCAACCTCACACTCAACGAGCGACGAGCAACCTCAGACTCAGCGAGTGACGAGCAACCTCAGACTCAACGAGGGACGAGCAACCTCTGACTCAACTCAACGAGTGACGATCAACCTCTGACTCAACGAGTGACGAGCAACCTCTGACCCAACGAGCGACGAGCAACCTCTGACCCAACGAGTGACGAGCAACCTCAGACCCAACGAACGACGAGCAACCTCAGACTCAACAAGCGACGAGCAACCTCTGACCCAACGAGTGACGAGCAACCTCTGACCCAACGAGCGACGAGCAACCTCTGACTCAACGAGCGACGAGCAACCTCTGACCCAACGAGTGACAAGCAACCTCTGACCCAAAGAGCGACGAGCAACCTCTGACCCAACGAGCAACCTCTGACGCAACGAGCAACCTCTGACTCAACGAGGGACGAGCAACCTCTGACTCAACGAGTGATGAGCAACCTCTGACTCAACGAGCGACGAGCAACCTCTGACTCAACGAGTGACAAGCAACCTCTGACCCAAAGAGCGACGAGCAACCTCTGACCCAACGAGCAACCTCTGACGCAACGAGCAACCTCTGACTCAACGAGGGACGAGCAACCTCAGACTCAGCGAGTGACGAGCAACCTCAGACTCAACGAGCGACGAGCAACCTCTGACTCAACGAGGGACGAGCAACCTCAGACTCAACAAGCGACGAGCAACCTCTGACTCAACGAGTGATGAGCAACCTCAGACTCAACGAGCGACGAGCAACCTCTGACTCAATGAGTGACGAGCAACCTCTGACTCAACGAGTGACGAGCAACCTCAGACTCAACGAGCGACAAGCAACCTCTGACTCAACGAGTTACGAGCGACCTCTTACCCGACGCGTGACGAGCGACCTCTGACCCAATGCGTGGCGAGCGACCTCTGACCCGACGAGTGACGAGCGTCCTCAGACTCAACGAGTGACGAGTAACCTCAGACTCAACGAGGGACGAGCAACCTCTGACTCAACGAGTGACAAGCAACCTCTGACCCAAAGAGCGACGAGCAACCTCTGACCCAACGAGCAACCTCTGACGCAACGAGCAACCTCTGACTCAACGAGGGACGAGCAACCTCACACTCAACGAGCGACGAGCAACCTCAGACTCAGCGAGTGACGAGCAACCTCAGACTCAATGAGGGACGAGCAACCTCTGACTCAACTCAACGAGTGACGAGCAACCTCTGACCCAACGAGCGACGAGCAACCTCTGACCCAACGAGCGACGAGCAACCTCTGACCCAACGAGCGACGAGCAACCTCTGACTCAACGAGCGACGAGCAACCTCTGACCCAACGAGCGACGAGCAACCTCTGACCCAACGAGTGACGAGCAACCTCAGACCCAACGAGCGACGAGCAACCTCTGACCCAACGAGCGACGAGCAACCTCTGACCCAACGAGCGACGAGCAACCTCTGACCCAACGAGCGACGAGCAACCTCTGACTCAACGAGCGACGAGCAACCTCTGACTCAACGAGTGACAAGCAACCTCTGACCCAAAGAGCGACGAGCAACCTCTGACCCAACGAGCAACCTCTGACGCATCGAGCAACCTCTGACTCAACGAGGGACGAGCAACCTCACACTCAACGAGCGACGAGCAACCTCAGACTCAGCGAGTGACGAGCAACCTCAGACTCAACGAGGGACGAGCAACCTCTGACTCAACTCAACGAGTGACGATCAACCTCTGACTCAACGAGTGACGAGCAACCTCTGACCCAACGAGCGACGAGCAACCTCTGACCCAACGAGCAACCTCTGACGCAACGAGCAACCTCTGACTCAACGAGGGACGAGCAACCTCACACTCAACGAGCGACGAGCAACCTCAGACTCAGCGAGTGACGAGCAACCTCAGACTCAACGAGGGACGAGCAACCTCTGACTCAACTCAACGAGTGACGATCAACCTCTGACTCAACGAGTGACGAGCAACCTCTGACCCAACGAGCGACGAGCAACCTCTG
This sequence comes from Gobio gobio, assembly GCF_949357685.1. Lineage (NCBI taxonomy): Eukaryota > Metazoa > Chordata > Actinopteri > Cypriniformes > Gobionidae > Gobio > Gobio gobio. Next base: position 50,336,664 of record NC_137108.1, read on the forward strand.
ACCCAACGAGTGACGAGCAACCTCAGACCCAACGAACGACGAGCAACCTCAGACTCAACAAGCGACGAGCAACCTCTGACCCAACGAGTGACGAGCAACCTCTGACCCAACGAGCGACGAGCAACCTCTGACTCAACGAGCGACGAGCAACCTCTGACCCAACGAGTGACAAGCAACCTCTGACCCAAAGAGCGACGAGCAACCTCTGACCCAACGAGCAACCTCTGACGCAACGAGCAACCTCTGACTCAACGAGGGACGAGCAACCTCTGACTCAACGAGTGATGAGCAACCTCTGACTCAACGAGCGACGAGCAACCTCTGACTCAACGAGTGACAAGCAACCTCTGACCCAAAGAGCGACGAGCAACCTCTGACCCAACGAGCAACCTCTGACGCAACGAGCAACCTCTGACTCAACGAGGGACGAGCAACCTCAGACTCAGCGAGTGACGAGCAACCTCAGACTCAACGAGCGACGAGCAACCTCTGACTCAACGAGGGACGAGCAACCTCAGACTCAACAAGCGACGAGCAACCTCTGACTCAACGAGTGATGAGCAACCTCAGACTCAACGAGTGATGAGCAACCTCAGACTCAACGAGCGACGAGCAACCTCTGACTCAATGAGTGACGAGCAACCTCTGACTCAACGAGTGACGAGCAACCTCAGACTCAACGAGCGACAAGCAACCTCTGACTCAACGAGTTACGAGCGACCTCTTACCCGACGCGTGACGAGCGACCTCTGACCCAATGCGTGGCGAGCGACCTCTGACCCGACGAGTGACGAGCGTCCTCAGACTCAACGAGTGACGAGTAACCTCAGACTCAACGAGGGACGAGCAACCTCTGACTCAACGAGTGACAAGCAACCTCTGACCCAAAGAGCGACGAGCAACCTCTGACCCAACGAGCAACCTCTGACGCAACGAGCAACCTCTGACTCAACGAGGGACGAGCAACCTCACACTCAACGAGCGACGAGCAACCTCAGACTCAGCGAGTGACGAGCAACCTCAGACTCAATGAGGGACGAGCAACCTCTGACTCAACTCAACGAGTGACGATCAACCTCTGACTCAACGAGTGACGAGCAACCTCAGACTCAACGAGCGACGAGCAACCTCTGACTCAATGAGGGACGAGCAACCTCAGACTCAACAAGCGACGAGCAACCTCTGACTCAACGAGTGATGAGCAACCTCAGACTCAACGAGTGATGAGCAACCTCAGACTCAACGAGTGATGAGCAACCTCAGACTCAACGAGCGACGAGCAACCTCTGACTCAACGAGTGACGAGCAACCTCAGACTCAACGAGCGACAAGCAACCTCTGACTCAACGAGTTACGAGCGACCTCTGACCCGACGCGTGACGAGCGACCTCTGACCCAATGCGTGGCGAGCGACCTCTGACCCGACGAGTGACGAGCGTCCTCAGACTCAACGAGTGACGAGCAACCTCAGACTCAACGAGGGACGAGCAACCTCTGACTCAACGAGTGACAAGCAACCTCTGACCCAAAGAGCGACGAGCAACCTCTGACCCAACGAGCAACCTCTGACGCAACGAGCAACCTCTGACTCAACGAGGGACGAGCAACCTCACACTCAACGAGCGACGAGCAACCTCAGACTCAGCGAGTGACGAGCAACCTCAGACTCAACGAGTGATGAGCAACCTCTGACTCAACGAGCGACGAGCAACCTCTGACTCAACGAGTGACAAGCAACCTCTGACCCAAAGAGCGACGAGCAACCTCTGACCCAACGAGCAACCTCTGACGCAACGAGCAACCTCTGACTCAACGAGGGACGAGCAACCTCAGACTCAGCGAGTGACGAGCAACCTCAGACTCAACGAGCGACGAGCAACCTCTGACTCAACGAGGGACGAGCAACCTCAGACTCAACAAGCGACGAGCAACCTCTGACTCAACGAGTGATGAGCAACCTCAGACTCAACGAGCGACGAGCAACCTCTGACTCAATGAGTGACGAGCAACCTCTGACTCAACGAGTGACGAGCAACCTCAGACTCAACGAGCGACAAGCAACCTCTGACTCAACGAGTTACGAGCGACCTCTTACCCGACGCGTGACGAGCGACCTCTGACCCAATGCGTGGCGAGCGACCTCTGACCCGACGAGTGACGAGCGTCCTCAGACTCAACGAGTGACGAGTAACCTCAGACTCAACGAGGGACGAGCAACCTCTGACTCAACGAGTGACAAGCAACCTCTGACCCAAAGAGCGACGAGCAACCTCTGACCCAACGAGCAACCTCTGACGCAACGAGCAACCTCTGACTCAACGAGGGACGAGCAACCTCACACTCAACGAGCGACGAGCAACCTCAGACTCAGCGAGTGACGAGCAACCTCAGACTCAATGAGGGACGAGCAACCTCTGACTCAACTCAACGAGTGACGATCAACCTCTGACTCAACGAGTGACGAGCAACCTCAGACTCAACGAGCGACGAGCAACCTCTGACTCAATGAGGGACGAGCAACCTCAGACTCAACAAGCGACGAGCAACCTCTGACTCAACGAGTGATGAGCAACCTCAGACTCAACGAGTGATGAGCAACCTCAGACTCAACGAGTGATGAGCAACCTCAGACTCAACGAGCGACGAGCAACCTCTGACTCAACGAGTGACGAGCAACCTCAGACTCAACGAGCGACAAGCAACCTCTGACTCAACGAGTTACGAGCGACCTCTGACCCGACGCGTGACGAGCGACCTCTGACCCAATGCGTGGCGAGCGACCTCTAACCCGACGAGTGACGAGCGTCCTCAGACTCAACGAGTGACGAGCAACCTCAGACTCAACGAGGGACGAGCAACCTCTGACTCAACGAGTGACAAGCAACCTCTGACCCAAAGAGCGACGAGCAACCTCTGACCCAACGAGCAACCTCTGACGCAACGAGCAACCTCTGACTCAACGAGGGACGAGCAACCTCACACTCAACGAGCGACGAGCAACCTCAGACTCAGCGAGTGACGAGCAACCTCAGACTCAACGAGGGACGAGCAACCTCTGACTCAACTCAACGAGTGACGATCAACCTCTGACTCAACGAGTGACGAGCAACCTCTGACCCAACGAGCGACGAGCAACCTCTGACCCAACGAGCGACGAGCAACCTCTGACCCAACGAGCGACGAGCAACCTCTGACTCAACGAGCGACGAGCAACCTCTGACCCAACGAGCGACGAGCAACCTCTGACCCAACGAGTGACGAGCAACCTCTGACCCAACGAGTGACGAGCAACCTCTGACCCAACGAGCGACGAGCAACCTCTGACCCAACGAGCGACGAGCAACCTCTGACCCAACGAGCGACGAGCAACCTCTGACTCAACGAGCGACGAGCAACCTCTGACTCAACGAGTGACAAGCAACCTCTGACCCAAAGAGCGACGAGCAACCTCTGACCCAACGAGCAACCTCTGACGCATCGAGCAACCTCTGACTCAACGAGGGACGAGCAACCTCACACTCAACGAGCGACGAGCAACCTCAGACTCAGCGAGTGACGAGCAACCTCAGACTCAACGAGGGACGAGCAACCTCTGACTCAACTCAACGAGTGACGATCAACCTCTGACTCAACGAGTGACGAGCAACCTCTGACCCAACGAGCGACGAGCAACCTCTGACCCAACGAGCAACCTCTGACGCAACGAGCAACCTCTGACTCAACGAGGGACGAGCAACCTCACACTCAACGAGCGACGAGCAACCTCAGACTCAGCGAGTGACGAGCAACCTCAGACTCAACGAGGGACGAGCAACCTCTGACTCAACTCAACGAGTGACGATCAACCTCTGACTCAACGAGTGACGAGCAACCTCTGACCCAACGAGCGACGAGCAACCTCTGACCCAACGAGTGACGAGCAACCTCAGACCCAACGAACGACGAGCAACCTCAGACTCAACAAGCGACGAGCAACCTCTGACCCAACGAGTGACGAGCAACCTCTGACCCAACGAGCGACGAGCAACCTCTGACTCAACGAGCGACGAGCAACCTCTGACCCAACGAGTGACAAGCAACCTCTGACCCAAAGAGCGACGAGCAACCTCTGACCCAACGAGCAACCTCTGACGCAACGAGCAACCTCTGACTCAACGAGGGACGAGCAACCTCTGACTCAACGAGTGATGAGCAACCTCTGACTCAACGAGCGACGAGCAACCTCTGACTCAACGAGTGACAAGCAACCTCTGACCCAAAGAGCGACGAGCAACCTCTGACCCAACGAGCAACCTCTGACGCAACGAGCAACCTCTGACTCAACGAGGGACGAGCAACCTCAGACTCAGCGAGTGACGAGCAACCTCAGACTCAACGAGCGACGAGCAACCTCTGACTCAACGAGGGACGAGCAACCTCAGACTCAACAAGCGACGAGCAACCTCTGACTCAACGAGTGATGAGCAACCTCAGACTCAACGAGCGACGAGCAACCTCTGACTCAATGAGTGACGAGCAACCTCTGACTCAACGAGTGACGAGCAACCTCAGACTCAACGAGCGACAAGCAACCTCTGACTCAACGAGTTACGAGCGACCTCTTACCCGACGCGTGACGAGCGACCTCTGACCCAATGCGTGGCGAGCGACCTCTGACCCGACGAGTGACGAGCGTCCTCAGACTCAACGAGTGACGAGTAACCTCAGACTCAACGAGGGACGAGCAACCTCTGACTCAACGAGTGACAAGCAACCTCTGACCCAAAGAGCGACGAGCAACCTCTGACCCAACGAGCAACCTCTGACGCAACGAGCAACCTCTGACTCAACGAGGGACGAGCAACCTCACACTCAACGAGCGACGAGCAACCTCAGACTCAGCGAGTGACGAGCAACCTCAGACTCAATGAGGGACGAGCAACCTCTGACTCAACTCAACGAGTGACGAGCAACCTCTGACCCAACGAGCGACGAGCAACCTCTGACCCAACGAGCGACGAGCAACCTCTGACCCAACGAGCGACGAGCAACCTCTGACTCAACGAGCGACGAGCAACCTCTGACCCAACGAGCGACGAGCAACCTCTGACCCAACGAGTGACGAGCAACCTCAGACCCAACGAGCGACGAGCAACCTCTGACCCAACGAGCGACGAGCAACCTCTGACCCAACGAGCGACGAGCAACCTCTGACCCAACGAGCGACGAGCAACCTCTGACTCAACGAGCGACGAGCAACCTCTGACTCAACGAGTGACAAGCAACCTCTGACCCAAAGAGCGACGAGCAACCTCTGACCCAACGAGCAACCTCTGACGCATCGAGCAACCTCTGACTCAACGAGGGACGAGCAACCTCACACTCAACGAGCGACGAGCAACCTCAGACTCAGCGAGTGACGAGCAACCTCAGACTCAACGAGGGACGAGCAACCTCTGACTCAACTCAACGAGTGACGATCAACCTCTGACTCAACGAGTGACGAGCAACCTCTGACCCAACGAGCGACGAGCAACCTCTGACCCAACGAGCAACCTCTGACGCAACGAGCAACCTCTGACTCAACGAGGGACGAGCAACCTCACACTCAACGAGCGACGAGCAACCTCAGACTCAGCGAGTGACGAGCAACCTCAGACTCAACGAGGGACGAGCAACCTCTGACTCAACTCAACGAGTGACGATCAACCTCTGACTCAACGAGTGACGAGCAACCTCTGACCCAACGAGCGACGAGCAACCTCTGACCCAACGAGTGACGAGCAACCTCAGACCCAACGAACGACGAGCAACCTCAGACTCAACAAGCGACGAGCAACCTCTGACCCAACGAGTGACGAGCAACCTCTGACCCAACGAGCGACGAGCAACCTCTGACTCAACGAGCGACGAGCAACCTCTGACCCAACGAGTGACAAGCAACCTCTGACCCAAAGAGCGACGAGCAACCTCTGACCCAACGAGCAACCTCTGACGCAACGAGCAACCTCTGACTCAACGAGGGACGAGCAACCTCTGACTCAACGAGTGATGAGCAACCTCTGACTCAACGAGCGACGAGCAACCTCTGACTCAACGAGTGACAAGCAACCTCTGACCCAAAGAGCGACGAGCAACCTCTGACCCAACGAGCAACCTCTGACGCAACGAGCAACCTCTGACTCAACGAGGGACGAGCAACCTCAGACTCAGCGAGTGACGAGCAACCTCAGACTCAACGAGCGACGAGCAACCTCTGACTCAACGAGGGACGAGCAACCTCAGACTCAACAAGCGACGAGCAACCTCTGACTCAACGAGTGATGAGCAACCTCAGACTCAACGAGTGATGAGCAACCTCAGACTCAACGAGCGACGAGCAACCTCTGACTCAATGAGTGACGAGCAACCTCTGACTCAACGAGTGACGAGCAACCTCAGACTCAACGAGCGACAAGCAACCTCTGACTCAACGAGTTACGAGCGACCTCTTACCCGACGCGTGACGAGCGACCTCTGACCCAATGCGTGGCGAGCGACCTCTGACCCGACGAGTGACGAGCGTCCTCAGACTCAACGAGTGACGAGTAACCTCAGACTCAACGAGGGACGAGCAACCTCTGACTCAACGAGTGACAAGCAACCTCTGACCCAAAGAGCGACGAGCAACCTCTGACCCAACGAGCAACCTCTGACGCAACGAGCAACCTCTGACTCAACGAGGGACGAGCAACCTCACACTCAACGAGCGACGAGCAACCTCAGACTCAGCGAGTGACGAGCAACCTCAGACTCAATGAGGGACGAGCAACCTCTGACTCAACTCAACGAGTGACGATCAACCTCTGACTCAACGAGTGACGAGCAACCTCAGACTCAACGAGCGACGAGCAACCTCTGACTCAATGAGGGACGAGCAACCTCAGACTCAACAAGCGACGAGCAACCTCTGACTCAACGAGTGATGAGCAACCTCAGACTCAACGAGTGATGAGCAACCTCAGACTCAACGAGTGATGAGCAACCTCAGACTCAACGAGCGACGAGCAACCTCTGACTCAACGAGTGACGAGCAACCTCAGACTCAACGAGCGACAAGCAACCTCTGACTCAACGAGTTACGAGCGACCTCTGACCCGACGCGTGACGAGCGACCTCTGACCCAATGCGTGGCGAGCGACCTCTGACCCGACGAGTGACGAGCGTCCTCAGACTCAACGAGTGACGAGCAACCTCAGACTCAACGAGGGACGAGCAACCTCTGACTCAACGAGTGACAAGCAACCTCTGACCCAAAGAGCGACGAGCAACCTCTGACCCAACGAGCAACCTCTGACGCAACGAGCAACCTCTGACTCAACGAGGGACGAGCAACCTCACACTCAACGAGCGACGAGCAACCTCAGACTCAGCGAGTGACGAGCAACCTCAGACTCAACGAGTGATGAGCAACCTCTGACTCAACGAGCGACGAGCAACCTCTGACTCAACGAGTGACAAGCAACCTCTGACCCAAAGAGCGACGAGCAACCTCTGACCCAACGAGCAACCTCTGACGCAACGAGCAACCTCTGACTCAACGAGGGACGAGCAACCTCAGACTCAGCGAGTGACGAGCAACCTCAGACTCAACGAGCGACGAGCAACCTCTGACTCAACGAGGGACGAGCAACCTCAGACTCAACAAGCGACGAGCAACCTCTGACTCAACGAGTGATGAGCAACCTCAGACTCAACGAGTGATGAGCAACCTCAGACTCAACGAGCGACGAGCAACCTCTGACTCAATGAGTGACGAGCAACCTCTGACTCAACGAGTGACGAGCAACCTCAGACTCAACGAGCGACAAGCAACCTCTGACTCAACGAGTTACGAGCGACCTCTTACCCGACGCGTGACGAGCGACCTCTGACCCAATGCGTGGCGAGCGACCTCTGACCCGACGAGTGACGAGCGTCCTCAGACTCAACGAGTGACGAGTAACCTCAGACTCAACGAGGGACGAGCAACCTCTGACTCAACGAGTGACAAGCAACCTCTGACCCAAAGAGCGACGAGCAACCTCTGACCCAACGAGCAACCTCTGACGCAACGAGCAACCTCTGACTCAACGAGGGACGAGCAACCTCACACTCAACGAGCGACGAGCAACCTCAGACTCAGCGAGTGACGAGCAACCTCAGACTCAATGAGGGACGAGCAACCTCTGACTCAACTCAACGAGTGACGAGCAACCTCTGACCCAACGAGCGACGAGCAACCTCTGACCCAACGAGCGACGAGCAACCTCTGACCCAACGAGCGACGAGCAACCTCTGACTCAACGAGCGACGAGCAACCTCTGACCCAACGAGCGACGAGCAACCTCTGACCCAACGAGTGACGAGCAACCTCAGACCCAACGAGCGACGAGCAACCTCTGACCCAACGAGCGACGAGCAACCTCTGACCCAACGAGCGACGAGCAACCTCTGACCCAACGAGCGACGAGCAACCTCTGACTCAACGAGCGACGAGCAACCTCTGACTCAACGAGTGACAAGCAACCTCTGACCCAAAGAGCGACGAGCAACCTCTGACCCAACGAGCAACCTCTGACGCATCGAGCAACCTCTGACTCAACGAGGGACGAGCAACCTCACACTCAACGAGCGACGAGCAACCTCAGACTCAGCGAGTGACGAGCAACCTCAGACTCAACGAGGGACGAGCAACCTCTGACTCAACTCAACGAGTGACGATCAACCTCTGACTCAACGAGTGACGAGCAACCTCTGACCCAACGAGCGACGAGCAACCTCTGACCCAACGAGCAACCTCTGACGCAACGAGCAACCTCTGACTCAACGAGGGACGAGCAACCTCACACTCAACGAGCGACGAGCAACCTCAGACTCAGCGAGTGACGAGCAACCTCAGACTCAACGAGGGACGAGCAACCTCTGACTCAACTCAACGAGTGACGATCAACCTCTGACTCAACGAGTGACGAGCAACCTCTGACCCAACGAGCGACGAGCAACCTCTGACCCAACGAGTGACGAGCAACCTCAGACCCAACGAACGACGAGCAACCTCAGACTCAACAAGCGACGAGCAACCTCTGACCCAACGAGTGACGAGCAACCTCTGACCCAACGAGCGACGAGCAACCTCTGACTCAACGAGCGACGAGCAACCTCTGACCCAACGAGTGACAAGCAACCTCTGACCCAAAGAGCGACGAGCAACCTCTGACCCAACGAGCAACCTCTGACGCAACGAGCAACCTCTGACTCAACGAGGGACGAGCAACCTCTGACTCAACGAGTGATGAGCAACCTCTGACTCAACGAGTGACAAGCAACCTCTGACCCAAAGAGCGACGAGCAACCTCTGACCCAACGAGCAACCTCTGACGCAACGAGCAACCTCTGACTCAACGAGGGACGAGCAACCTCAGACTCAGCGAGTGACGAGCAACCTCAGACTCAACGAGCGACGAGCAACCTCTGACTCAACGAGGGACGAGCAACCTCAGACTCAACAAGCGACGAGCAACCTCTGACTCAACGAGTGATGAGCAACCTCAGACTCAACGAGTGATGAGCAACCTCAGACTCAACGAGCGACGAGCAACCTCTGACTCAATGAGTGACGAGCAACCTCTGACTCAACGAGTGACGAGCAACCTCAGACTCAACGAGCGACAAGCAACCTCTGACTCAACGAGTTACGAGCGACCTCTTACCCGACGCGTGACGAGCGACCTCTGACCCAATGCGTGGCGAGCGACCTCTGACCCGACGAGTGACGAGCGTCCTCAGACTCAACGAGTGACGAGTAACCTCAGACTCAACGAGGGACGAGCAACCTCTGACTCAACGAGTGACAAGCAACCTCTGACCCAAAGAGCGACGAGCAACCTCTGACCCAACGAGCAACCTCTGACGCAACGAGCAACCTCTGACTCAACGAGGGACGAGCAACCTCACACTCAACGAGCGACGAGCAACCTCAGACTCAGCGAGTGACGAGCAACCTCAGACTCAATGAGGGACGAGCAACCTCTGACTCAACTCAACGAGTGACGATCAACCTCTGACTCAACGAGTGACGAGCAACCTCAGACTCAACGAGCGACGAGCAACCTCTGACTCAATGAGGGACGAGCAACCTCAGACTCAACAAGCGACGAGCAACCTCTGACTCAACGAGTGATGAGCAACCTCAGACTCAACGAGTGATGAGCAACCTCAGACTCAACGAGTGATGAGCAACCTCAGACTCAACGAGCGACGAGCAACCTCTGACTCAACGAGTGACGAGCAACCTCAGACTCAACGAGCGACAAGCAACCTCTGACTCAACGAGTTACGAGCGACCTCTGACCCGACGCGTGACGAGCGACCTCTGACCCAATGCGTGGCGAGCGACCTCTGACCCGACGAGTGACGAGCGTCCTCAGACTCAACGAGTGACGAGCAACCTCAGACTCAACGAGGGACGAGCAACCTCTGACTCAACGAGTGACAAGCAACCTCTGACCCAAAGAGCGACGAGCAACCTCTGACCCAACGAGCAACCTCTGACGCAACGAGCAACCTCTGACTCAACGAGGGACGAGCAACCTCACACTCAACGAGCGACGAGCAACCTCAGACTCAGCGAGTGACGAGCAACCTCAGACTCAACGAGGGACGAGCAACCTCTGACTCAACTCAACGAGTGACGATCAACCTCTGACTCAACGAGTGACGAGCAACCTCTGACCCAACGAGCGACGAGCAACCTCTGACCCAACGAGCGACGAGCAACCTCTGACCCAACGAGCGACGAGCAACCTCTGACTCAACGAGCGACGAGCAACCTCTGACCCAACGAGCGACGAGCAACCTCTGACCCAACGAGTGACGAGCAACCTCAGACCCAACGAGCGACGAGCAACCTCTGACCCAACGAGCGACGAGAAACCTCTGACCCAACGAGCGACGAGCAACCTCTGACCCAACGAGCGACGAGCAACCTCTGACTCAACGAGCGACGAGCAACCTCTGACTCAACGAGTGACAAGCAACCTCTGACCCAAAGAGCGACGAGCAACCTCTGACCCAACGAGCAACCTCTGACGCATCGAGCAACCTCTGACTCAACGAGGGACGAGCAACCTCACACTCAACGAGCGACGAGCAACCTCAGACTCAGCGAGTGACGAGCAACCTCAGACTCAACGAGGGACGAGCAACCTCTGACTCAACTCAACGAGTGACGATCAACCTCTGACTCAACGAGTGACGAGCAACCTCTGACCCAACGAGCGACGAGCAACCTCTGACCCAACGAGTGACGAGCAACCTCAGACCCAACGAACGACGAGCAACCTCAGACTCAACAAGCGACGAGCAACCTCTGACCCAACGAGTGACGAGCAACCTCTGACCCAACGAGCGACGAGCAACCTCTGACTCAACGAGCGACGAGCAACCTCTGACCCAACGAGTGACAAGCAACCTCTGACCCAAAGAGCGACGAGCAACCTCTGACCCAACGAGCAACCTCTGACGCAACGAGCAACCTCTGACTCAACGAGGGACGAGCAACCTCTGACTCAACGAGTGATGAGCAACCTCTGACTCAACGAGTGACAAGCAACCTCTGACCCAAAGAGCGACGAGCAACCTCTGACCCAACGAGCAACCTCTGACGCAACGAGCAACCTCTGACTCAACGAGGGACGAGCAACCTCAGACTCAGCGAGTGACGAGCAACCTCAGACTCAACGAGCGACGAGCAACCTCTGACTCAACGAGGGACGAGCAACCTCAGACTCAACAAGCGACGAGCAACCTCTGACTCAACGAGTGATGAGCAACCTCAGACTCAACGAGTGATGAGCAACCTCAGACTCAACGAGCGACGAGCAACCTCTGACTCAATGAGTGACGAGCAACCTCTGACTCAACGAGTGACGAGCAACCTCAGACTCAACGAGCGACAAGCAACCTCTGACTCAACGAGTTACGAGCGACCTCTTACCCGACGCGTGACGAGCGACCTCTGACCCAATGCGTGGCGAGCGACCTCTGACCCGACGAGTGACGAGCGTCCTCAGACTCAACGAGTGACGAGTAACCTCAGACTCAACGAGGGACGAGCAACCTCTGACTCAACGAGTGACAAGCAACCTCTGACCCAAAGAGCGACGAGCAACCTCTGACCCAACGAGCAACCTCTGACGCAACGAGCAACCTCTGACTCAACGAGGGACGAGCAACCTCACACTCAACGAGCGACGAGCAACCTCAGACTCAGCGAGTGACGAGCAACCTCAGACTCAATGAGGGACGAGCAACCTCTGACTCAACTCAACGAGTGACGATCAACCTCTGACTCAACGAGTGACGAGCAACCTCAGACTCAACGAGCGACGAGCAACCTCTGACTCAATGAGGGACGAGCAACCTCAGACTCAACAAGCGACGAGCAACCTCTGACTCAACGAGTGATGAGCAACCTCAGACTCAACGAGTGATGAGCAACCTCAGACTCAACGAGTGATGAGCAACCTCAGACTCAACGAGCGACGAGCAACCTCTGACTCAACGAGTGACGAGCAACCTCAGACTCAACGAGCGACAAGCAACCTCTGACTCAACGAGTTACGAGCGACCTCTGACCCGACGCGTGACGAGCGACCTCTGACCCAATGCGTGGCGAGCGACCTCTGACCCGACGAGTGACGAGCGTCCTCAGACTCAACGAGTGACGAGCAACCTCAGACTCAACGAGGGACGAGCAACCTCTGACTCAACGAGTGACAAGCAACCTCTGACCCAAAGAGCGACGAGCAACCTCTGACCCAACGAGCAACCTCTGACGCAACGAGCAACCTCTGACTCAACGAGGGACGAGCAACCTCACACTCAACGAGCGACGAGCAACCTCAGACTCAGCGAGTGACGAGCAACCTCAGACTCAACGAGGGACGAGCAACCTCTGACTCAACTCAACGAGTGACGATCAACCTCTGACTCAACGAGTGACGAGCAACCTCTGACCCAACGAGCGACGAGCAACCTCTGACCCAACGAGCGACGAGCAACCTCTGACCCAACGAGCGACGAGCAACCTCTGACTCAACGAGCGACGAGCAACCTCTGACCCAACGAGCGACGAGCAACCTCTGACCCAACGAGTGACGAGCAACCTCAGACCCAACGAGCGACGAGCAACCTCTGACCCAACGAGCGACGAGAAACCTCTGACCCAACGAGCGACGAGCAACCTCTGACCCAACGAGCGACGAGCAACCTCTGACTCAACGAGCGACGAGCAACCTCTGACTCAACGAGTGACAAGCAACCTCTGACCCAAAGAGCGACGAGCAACCTCTGACCCAACGAGCAACCTCTGACGCATCGAGCAACCTCTGACTCAACGAGGGACGAGCAACCTCACACTCAACGAGCGACGAGCAACCTCAGACTCAGCGAGTGACGAGCAACCTCAGACTCAACGAGGGACGAGCAACCTCTGACTCAACTCAACGAGTGACGATCAACCTCTGACTCAACGAGTGACGAGCAACCTCTGACCCAACGAGCGACGAGCAACCTCTGACCCAACAAGCAACCTCTGACGCAACGAGCAACCTCTGACTCAACGAGGGACGAGCAACCTCACACTCAACGAGCGACGAGCAACCTCAGACTCAGCGAGTGACGAGCAACCTCAGACTCAACGAGGGACGAGCAACCTCTGACTCAACTCAACGAGTGACGATCAACCTCTGACTCAACGAGTGACGAGCAACCTCTGACCCAACGAGCGACGAGCAACCTCTGACCCAACGAGTGACGAGCAACCTCAGACCCAACGAACGACGAGCAACCTCAGACTCAACAAGCGACGAGCAACCTCTGACCCAACGAGTGACGAGCAACCTCTGACCCAACGAGCGACGAGCAACCTCTGACTCAACGAGCGACGAGCAACCTCTGACCCAACGAGTGACAAGCAACCTCTGACCCAAAGAGCGACGAGCAACCTCTGACCCAACGAGCAACCTCTGACGCAACGAGCAACCTCTGACTCAACGAGGGACGAGCAACCTCTGACTCAACGAGTGATGAGCAACCTCTGACTCAACGAGCGACGAGCAACCTCTGACTCAACGAGTGACAAGCAACCTCTGACCCAAAGAGCAACCTCTGACGCAACGAGCAACCTCTGACTCAACGAGGGACGAGCAACCTCAGACTCAGCGAGTGACGAGCAACCTCAGACTCAACGAGCGACGAGCAACCTCAGACTCAACGAGCGACGAGCAACCTCTGACTCAATGAGGGACGAGCAACCTCAGACTCAACAAGCGACGAGCAACCTCTGACTCAACGAGTGATGAGCAACCTCAGACTCAACGAGTGATGAGCAACCTCAGACTCAACGAGTGATGAGCAACCTCAGACTCAACGAGCGACGAGCAACCTCTGACTCAACGAGTGACGAGCAACCTCAGACTCAACGAGCGACAAGCAACCTCTGACTCAACGAGTTACGAGCGACCTCTGACCCGACGCGTGACGAGCGACCTCTGACCCAATGCGTGGCGAGCGACCTCTGACCCGACGAGTGACGAGCGTCCTCAGACTCAACGAGTGACGAGCAACCTCAGACTCAACGAGGGACGAGCAACCTCTGACTCAACGAGTGACAAGCAACCTCTGACCCAAAGAGCGACGAGCAACCTCTGACCCAACGAGCAACCTCTGACGCAACGAGCAACCTCTGACTCAACGAGGGACGAGCAACCTCACACTCAACGAGCGACGAGCAACCTCAGACTCAGCGAGTGACGAGCAACCTCAGACTCAACGAGGGACGAGCAACCTCTGACTCAACTCAACGAGTGACGATCAACCTCTGACTCAACGAGTGACGAGCAACCTCTGACCCAACGAGCGACGAGCAACCTCTGACCCAACGAGCGACGAGCAACCTCTGACCCAACGAGCGACGAGCAACCTCTGACTCAACGAGCGACGAGCAACCTCTGACCCAACGAGCGACGAGCAACCTCTGACCCAACGAGCGACGAGCAACCTCTGACCCAACGAGTGACGAGCAACCTCTGACCCAACGAGCGACGAGCAACCTCTGACCCAACGAGCGACGAGCAACCTCTGACCCAACGAGCGACGAGCAACCTCTGACTCAACGAGCGACGAGCAACCTCTGACTCAACGAGTGACAAGCAACCTCTGACCCAAAGAGCGACGAGCAACCTCTGACCCAACGAGCAACCTCTGACGCATCGAGCAACCTCTGACTCAACGAGGGACGAGCAACCTCACACTCAACGAGCGACGAGCAACCTCAGACTCAGCGAGTGACGAGCAACCTCAGACTCAACGAGGGACGAGCAACCTCTGACTCAACTCAACGAGTGACGATCAACCTCTGACTCAACGAGTGACGAGCAACCTCTGACCCAACGAGCGACGAGCAACCTCTGACCCAACGAGCAACCTCTGACGCAACGAGCAACCTCTGACTCAACGAGGGACGAGCAACCTCACACTCAACGAGCGACGAGCAACCTCAGACTCAGCGAGTGACGAGCAACCTCAGACTCAACGAGGGACGAGCAACCTCTGACTCAACTCAACGAGTGACGATCAACCTCTGACTCAACGAGTGACGAGCAACCTCTGACCCAACGAGCGACGAGCAACCTCTGACCCAACGAGTGACGAGCAACCTCAGACCCAACGAACGACGAGCAACCTCAGACTCAACAAGCGACGAGCAACCTCTGACCCAACGAGTGACGAGCAACCTCT
The DNA here is from genome assembly GCF_949357685.1 of Gobio gobio. Classification (NCBI taxonomy): domain Eukaryota; kingdom Metazoa; phylum Chordata; class Actinopteri; order Cypriniformes; family Gobionidae; genus Gobio; species Gobio gobio. The sequence goes on from NC_137108.1 coordinate 50,352,465, forward strand.
GACCCAACGAGCGACGAGCAACCTCTGACTCAACGAGCGACGAGCAACCTCTGACCCAACGAGTGACAAGCAACCTCTGACCCAAAGAGCGACGAGCAACCTCTGACCCAACGAGCAACCTCTGACGCAACGAGCAACCTCTGACTCAACGAGGGACGAGCAACCTCTGACTCAACGAGTGATGAGCAACCTCTGACTCAACGAGCGACGAGCAACCTCTGACTCAACGAGTGACAAGCAACCTCTGACCCAAAGAGCGACGAGCAACCTCTGACCCAACGAGCAACCTCTGACGCAACGAGCAACCTCTGACTCAACGAGGGACGAGCAACCTCAGACTCAGCGAGTGACGAGCAACCTCAGACTCAACGAGCGACGAGCAACCTCTGACTCAACGAGGGACGAGCAACCTCAGACTCAACAAGCGACGAGCAACCTCTGACTCAACGAGTGATGAGCAACCTCAGACTCAACGAGTGATGAGCAACCTCAGACTCAACGAGCGACGAGCAACCTCTGACTCAATGAGTGACGAGCAACCTCTGACTCAACGAGTGACGAGCAACCTCAGACTCAACGAGCGACAAGCAACCTCTGACTCAACGAGTTACGAGCGACCTCTTACCCGACGCGTGACGAGCGACCTCTGACCCAATGCGTGGCGAGCGACCTCTGACCCGACGAGTGACGAGCGTCCTCAGACTCAACGAGTGACGAGTAACCTCAGACTCAACGAGGGACGAGCAACCTCTGACTCAACGAGTGACAAGCAACCTCTGACCCAAAGAGCGACGAGCAACCTCTGACCCAACGAGCAACCTCTGACGCAACGAGCAACCTCTGACTCAACGAGGGACGAGCAACCTCACACTCAACGAGCGACGAGCAACCTCAGACTCAGCGAGTGACGAGCAACCTCAGACTCAATGAGGGACGAGCAACCTCTGACTCAACTCAACGAGTGACGATCAACCTCTGACTCAACGAGTGACGAGCAACCTCTGACCCAACGAGCGACGAGCAACCTCTGACCCAACGAGCGACGAGCAACCTCTGACCCAACGAGCGACGAGCAACCTCTGACTCAACGAGTGATGAGCAACCTCTGACCCAACGAGTGATGAGCAACCTCAGACTCGACGAGCAACCTCAGACTCAACGAGTGACGAGCAACCTCAGACTCAACGAGGGACGAGCAACCTCAGACTCAGCGAGTGACGAGCAACCTCAGACTCAACGAGGGACGAGCAACCTCTGACTCAACTCAACGAGTGACGATCAACCTCTGACTCAACGAGTGACAAGCAACCTCTGACTCAACGAGCGACGAGCAACCTCTGACCCAACGAGCGACGAGCAACCTCTGACCCAACGAGTGACGAGCAACCTCAGACCCAACGAGCGACGAGCAACCTCTGACTCAACGAGCGACGAGCAACCTCTGACCCAACGAGCGACGAGCAACCTCTGACCCAACGAGCGACGAGCAACCTCTGACCCAACGAGCAACCTCTGACGCAACGAGCAACCTCTGACTCAACGAGGGACGAGCAACCTCTGACTCAACGAGCGACGAGCAACCTCTGACCCAACGAGCGACGAGCAACCTCTGACCCAACGAGTGACGAGCAACCTCAGACCCAACGAGCGACGAGCAACCTCAGACTCAACAAGCGACGAGCAACCTCTGACCCAACGAGTGACGAGCAACCTCTGACCCAACGAGCGACGAGCAACCTCTGACTCAACGAGCGACGAGCAACCTCTGACCCAACGAGTGACAAGCAACCTCTGACCCAAAGAGCGACGAGCAACCTCTGACCCAACGAGCAACCTCTGACGCAACGAGCAACCTCTGACTCAACGAGGGACGAGCAACCTCAGACTCAACGAGTGATGAGCAACCTCTGACTCAACGAGCGACGAGCAACCTCTGACTCAACGAGCGACGAGCAACCTCTGACTCAACGAGTGACAAGCAACCTCTGACCCAAAGAGCGACGAGCAACCTCTGACCCAACGAGCAACCTCTGACGCAACGAGCAACCTCTGACTCAACGAGGGACGAGCAACCTCAGACTCAGCGAGTGACGAGCAACCTCAGACTCAACGAGCGACGAGCAACCTCTGACTCAATGAGGGACGAGCAACCTCAGACTCAACAAGCGACGAGCAACCTCTGACTCAACGAGTGATGAGCAACCTCAGACTCAACGAGTGATGAGCAACCTCAGACTCAACGAGTGATGAGCAACCTCAGACTCAACGAGCGACGAGCAACCTCTGACTCAACGAGTGACGAGCAACCTCAGACTCAACGAGCGACAAGCAACCTCTGACTCAACGAGTTACGAGCGACCTCTGACCCGACGCGTGACGAGCGACCTCTGACCCAATGCGTGGCGAGCGACCTCTGACCCGACGAGTGACGAGCGTCCTCAGACTCAACGAGTGACGAGCAACCTCAGACTCAACGAGGGACGAGCAACCTCTGACTCAACGAGTGACAAGCAACCTCTGACCCAAAGAGCGACGAGCAACCTCTGACCCAACGAGCAACCTCTGACGCAACGAGCAACCTCTGACTCAACGAGGGACGAGCAACCTCACACTCAACGAGCGACGAGCAACCTCAGACTCAGCGAGTGACGAGCAACCTCAGACTCAACGAGGGACGAGCAACCTCTGACTCAACCCAACGAGCGACGAGCAACCTCTGACCCAACGAGTGACGAGCAACCTCAGACCCAACGAGCGACGAGCAACCTCAGACTCAACAAGCGACGAGCAACCTCTGACCCAACGAGTGACGAGCAACCTCTGACCCAACGAGCGACGAGCAACCTCTGACTCAACGAGCGACGAGCAACCTCTGACCCAACGAGTGACAAGCAACCTCTGACCCAAAGAGCGACGAGCAACCTCTGACCCAACGAGCAACCTCTGACGCAACGAGCAACCTCTGACTCAACGAGGGACGAGCAACCTCAGACTCAACGAGTGATGAGCAACCTCTGACTCAACGAGCGACGAGCAACCTCTGACTCAACGAGCGACGAGCAACCTCTGACTCAACGAGTGACAAGCAACCTCTGACCCAAAGAGCGACGAGCAACCTCTGACCCAACGAGCAACCTCTGACGCAACGAGCAACCTCTGACTCAACGAGGGACGAGCAACCTCAGACTCAGCGAGCGACGAGCAACCTCAGACTCAACGAGCGACGAGCAACCTCTGACTCAATGAGGGACGAGCAACCTCTGACTCAATGAGGGACGAGCAACCTCAGACTCAACAAGCGACGAGCAACCTCTGACTCAACGAGTGATGAGCAACCTCAGACTCAACGAGTGATGAGCAACCTCAGACTCAACGAGTGATGAGCAACCTCAGACTCAACGAGCGACGAGCAACCTCTGACTCAACGAGTGACGAGCAACCTCAGACTCAACGAGCGACAAGCAACCTCTGACTCAACGAGTTACGAGCGACCTCTGACCCGACGCGTGACGAGCGACCTCTGACCCAATGCGTGGCGAGCGACCTCTGACCCGACGAGTGACGAGCGTCCTCAGACTCAACGAGTGACGAGCAACCTCAGACTCAACGAGGGACGAGCAACCTCTGACTCAACGAGTGACAAGCAACCTCTGACCCAAAGAGCGACGAGCAACCTCTGACCCAACGAGCAACCTCTGACGCAACGAGCAACCTCTGACTCAACGAGGGACGAGCAACCTCACACTCAACGAGCGACGAGCAACCTCAGACTCAGCGAGTGACGAGCAACCTCAGACTCAACGAGGGACGAGCAACCTCTGACTCAACCCAACGAGCGACGAGCAACCTCTGACCCAACGAGTGACGAGCAACCTCAGACCCAACGAGCGACGAGCAACCTCAGACTCAACAAGCGACGAGCAACCTCTGACCCAACGAGTGACGAGCAACCTCTGACCCAACGAGCGACGAGCAACCTCTGACTCAACGAGCGACGAGCAACCTCTGACCCAACGAGTGACAAGCAACCTCTGACCCAAAGAGCGACGAGCAACCTCTGACCCAACGAGCAACCTCTGACGCAACGAGCAACCTCTGACTCAACGAGGGACGAGCAACCTCAGACTCAACGAGTGATGAGCAACCTCTGACTCAACGAGCGACGAGCAACCTCTGACTCAACGAGCGACGAGCAACCTCTGACTCAACGAGTGACAAGCAACCTCTGACCCAAAGAGCGACGAGCAACCTCTGACCCAACGAGCAACCTCTGACGCAACGAGCAACCTCTGACTCAACGAGGGACGAGCAACCTCAGACTCAGCGAGTGACGAGCAACCTCAGACTCAACGAGCGACGAGCAACCTCTGACTCAATGAGGGACGAGCAACCTCAGACTCAACAAGCGACGAGCAACCTCTGACTCAACGAGTGATGAGCAACCTCAGACTCAACGAGTGATGAGCAACCTCAGACTCAACGAGTGATGAGCAACCTCAGACTCAACGAGCGACGAGCAACCTCTGACTCAACGAGTGACGAGCAACCTCAGACTCAACGAGCGACAAGCAACCTCTGACTCAACGAGTTACGAGCGACCTCTGACCCGACGCGTGACGAGCGACCTCTGACCCAATGCGTGGCGAGCGACCTCTGACCCGACGAGTGACAAGCGTCCTCAGACTCAACGAGTGACGAGCAACCTCAGACTCAACGAGGGACGAGCAACCTCTGACTCAACGAGTGACAAGCAACCTCTGACCCAAAGAGCGACGAGCAACCTCTGACCCAACGAGCAACCTCTGACGCAACGAGCAACCTCTGACTCAACGAGGGACGAGCAACCTCACACTCAACGAGCGACGAGCAACCTCAGACTCAGCGAGTGACGAGCAACCTCAGACTCAACGAGGGACGAGCAACCTCTGACTCAACTCAACGAGTGACGATCAACCTCTGACTCAACGAGTGACGAGCAACCTCTGACTCAACGAGGGACGAGCAACCTCTGACTCAACGAGCGACGAGCAACCTCTGACCCAACGAGCGACGAGCAACCTCTGACCCAACGAGTGACGAGCAACCTCAGACCCAACGAGCGACGAGCAACCTCAGACTCAACAAGCGACGAGCAACCTCTGACCCAACGAGTGACGAGCAACCTCTGACCCAACGAGTGACAAGCAACCTCTGACCCAAAGAGCGACGAGCAACCTCTGACCCAACGAGCAACCTCTGACGCAACGAGCAACCTCTGACTCAACGAGGGACGAGCAACCTCAGACTCAACGAGTGATGAGCAACCTCTGACTCAACGAGCGACGAGCAACCTCTGACTCAACGAGCGACGAGCAACCTCTGACTCAACGAGTGACAAGCAACCTCTGACCCAAAGAGCGACGAGCAACCTCTGACCCAACGAGCAACCTCTGACGCAACGAGCAACCTCTGACTCAACGAGGGACGAGCAACCTCAGACTCAGCGAGTGACGAGCAACCTCAGACTCAACGAGCGACGAGCAACCTCTGACTCAATGAGGGACGAGCAACCTCAGACTCAACAAGCGACGAGCAACCTCTGACTCAACGAGTGATGAGCAACCTCAGACTCAACGAGTGATGAGCAACCTCAGACTCAACGAGTGATGAGCAACCTCAGACTCAACGAGCGACGAGCAACCTCTGACTCAACGAGTGATGAGCAACCTCAGACTCAACGAGTGATGAGCAACCTCAGACTCAACGAGTGATGAGCAACCTCTGACTCAACGAGCGACGAGCAACCTCTGACTCAACGAGTGACAAGCAACCTCTGACCCAAAGAGCGACGAGCAACCTCTGACCCAACGAGCAACCTCTGACGCATCGAGCAACCTCTGACTCAACGAGGGACGAGCAACCTCACACTCAACGAGCGACGAGCAACCTCAGACTCAGCGAGTGACGAGCAACCTCAGACTCAACGAGGGACGAGCAACCTCTGACTCAACTCAACGAGTGACGATCAACCTCTGACTCAACGAGTGACGAGCAACCTCTGACCCAACGAGCGACGAGCAACCTCTGACCCAACGAGCAACCTCTGACGCAACGAGCAACCTCTGACTCAACGAGGGACGAGCAACCTCACACTCAACGAGCGACGAGCAACCTCAGACTCAGCGAGTGACGAGCAACCTCAGACTCAACGAGGGACGAGCAACCTCTGACTCAACTCAACGAGTGACGATCAACCTCTGACTCAACGAGTGACGAGCAACCTCTGACCCAACGAGCGACGAGCAACCTCTGACTCAACGAGCGACGAGCAACCTCTGACTCAACGAGTGACAAGCAACCTCTGACCCAAAGAGCGACGAGCAACCTCTGACCCAACGAGCAACCTCTGACGCATCGAGCAACCTCTGACTCAACGAGGGACGAGCAACCTCACACTCAACGAGCGACGAGCAACCTCAGACTCAGCGAGTGACGAGCAACCTCAGACTCAACGAGGGACGAGCAACCTCTGACTCAACTCAACGAGTGACGATCAACCTCTGACTCAACGAGTGACGAGCAACCTCTGACCCAACGAGCGACGAGCAACCTCTGACCCAACGAGCAACCTCTGACGCAACGAGCAACCTCTGACTCAACGAGGGACGAGCAACCTCACACTCAACGAGCGACGAGCAACCTCAGACTCAGCGAGTGACGAGCAACCTCAGACTCAACGAGGGACGAGCAACCTCTGACTCAACTCAACGAGTGACGATCAACCTCTGACTCAACGAGTGACGAGCAACCTCTGACCCAACGAGCGACGAGCAACCTCTGACCCAACGAGTGACGAGCAACCTCAGACCCAACGAACGACGAGCAACCTCAGACTCAACAAGCGACGAGCAACCTCTGACCCAACGAGTGACGAGCAACCTCTGACCCAACGAGCGACGAGCAACCTCTGACTCAACGAGCGACGAGCAACCTCTGACCCAACGAGTGACAAGCAACCTCTGACCCAAAGAGCGACGAGCAACCTCTGACCCAACGAGCAACCTCTGACGCAACGAGCAACCTCTGACTCAACGAGGGACGAGCAACCTCTGACTCAACGAGTGATGAGCAACCTCTGACTCAACGAGCGACGAGCAACCTCTGACTCAACGAGTGACAAGCAACCTCTGACCCAAAGAGCAACCTCTGACGCAACGAGCAACCTCTGACTCAACGAGGGACGAGCAACCTCAGACTCAGCGAGTGACGAGCAACCTCAGACTCAACGAGCGACGAGCAACCTCTGACTCAATGAGGGACGAGCAACCTCAGACTCAACGAGTGATGAGCAACCTCAGACTCAACGAGCGACGAGCAACCTCTGACTCAACGAGTTACGAGCGACCTCTGACCCGACGCGTGACGAGCGACCTCTGACCCAATGCGTGGCGAGCGACCTCTGACCCGACGAGTGACGAGCGTCCTCAGACTCAACGAGTGACGAGCAACCTCAGACTCAACGAGGGACGAGCAACCTCTGACTCAACGAGTGACAAGCAACCTCTGACCCAAAGAGCGACGAGCAACCTCTGACCCAACGAGCAACCTCTGACGCAACGAGCAACCTCTGACTCAACGAGGGACGAGCAACCTCACACTCAACGAGCGACGAGCAACCTCAGACTCAGCGAGTGACGAGCAACCTCAGACTCAACGAGGGACGAGCAACCTCTGACTCAACTCAACGAGTGACGATCAACCTCTGACTCAACGAGTGACGAGCAACCTCTGACCCAACGAGCGACGAGCAACCTCTGACCCAACGAGCGACGAGCAACCTCTGACCCAACGAGCGACGAGCAACCTCTGACTCAACGAGCGACGAGCAACCTCTGACTCAACGAGCGACGAGCAACCTCTGACCCAACGAGTGACGAGCAACCTCAGACCCAACGAGCGACGAGCAACCTCTGACCCAACGAGCGACGAGCAACCTCTGACCCAACGAGCGACGAGCAACCTCTGACCCAACGAGCGACGAGCAACCTCTGACTCAACGAGCGACGAGCAACCTCTGACTCAACGAGTGACAAGCAACCTCTGACCCAAAGAGCGACGAGCAACCTCTGACCCAACGAGCAACCTCTGACGCATCGAGCAACCTCTGACTCAACGAGGGACGAGCAACCTCACACTCAACGAGCGACGAGCAACCTCAGACTCAGCGAGTGACGAGCAACCTCAGACTCAACGAGGGACGAGCAACCTCTGACTCAACTCAACGAGTGACGATCAACCTCTGACTCAACGAGTGACGAGCAACCTCTGACCCAACGAGCGACGAGCAACCTCTGACCCAACGAGCAACCTCTGACGCAACGAGCAACCTCTGACTCAACGAGGGACGAGCAACCTCACACTCAACGAGCGACGAGCAACCTCAGACTCAGCGAGTGACGAGCAACCTCAGACTCAACGAGGGACGAGCAACCTCTGACTCAACTCAACGAGTGACGATCAACCTCTGACTCAACGAGTGACGAGCAACCTCTGACCCAACGAGCGACGAGCAACCTCTGACCCAACGAGTGACGAGCAACCTCAGACCCAACGAACGACGAGCAACCTCAGACTCAACAAGCGACGAGCAACCTCTGACCCAACGAGTGACGAGCAACCTCTGACCCAACGAGCGACGAGCAACCTCTGACTCAACGAGCGACGAGCAACCTCTGACCCAACGAGTGACAAGCAACCTCTGACCCAAAGAGCGACGAGCAACCTCTGACCCAACGAGCAACCTCTGACGCAACGAGCAACCTCTGACTCAACGAGGGACGAGCAACCTCTGACTCAACGAGTGATGAGCAACCTCTGACTCAACGAGCGACGAGCAACCTCTGACTCAACGAGTGACAAGCAACCTCTGACCCAAAGAGCGACGAGCAACCTCTGACCCAACGAGCAACCTCTGACGCAACGAGCAACCTCTGACTCAACGAGGGACGAGCAACCTCAGACTCAACGAGTGATGAGCAACCTCAGACTCAACGAGTGATGAGCAACCTCAGACTCAACGAGCGACGAGCAACCTCTGACTCAACGAGTGACGAGCAACCTCAGACTCAACGAGCGACAAGCAACCTCAGACTCAACAAGCGACGAGCAACCTCTGACTCAACGAGTGATGAGCAACCTCAGACTCAACGAGTGATGAGCAACCTCAGACTCAACGAGTGATGAGCAACCTCAGACTCAACGAGCGACGAGCAACCTCTGACTCAACGAGTGACGAGCAACCTCAGACTCAACGAGCGACAAGCAACCTCTGACTCAACGAGTTACGAGCGACCTCTGACCCGACGCGTGACGAGCGACCTCTGACCCAATGCGTGGCGAGCGACCTCTGACCCGACGAGTGACGAGCAACCTCAGACTCAACGAGGGACGAGCAACCTCTGACTCAACGAGTGACAAGCAACCTCTGACCCAAAGAGCGACGAGCAACCTCTGACCCAACGAGCAACCTCTGACGCAACGAGCAACCTCTGACTCAACGAGGGACGAGCAACCTCACACTCAACGAGCGACGAGCAACCTCAGACTCAGCGAGTGACGAGCAACCTCAGACTCAACGAGGGACGAGCAACCTCTGACTCAACTCAACGAGTGACGATCAACCTCTGACTCAACGAGTGACGAGCAACCTCTGACCCAACGAGCGACGAGCAACCTCTGACCCAACGAGCGACGAGCAACCTCTGACCCAACGAGCGACGAGCAACCTCTGACTCAACGAGCGACGAGCAACCTCTGACCCAACGAGCGACGAGCAACCTCTGACCCAACGAGTGACGAGCAACCTCAGACCCAACGAGCGACGAGCAACCTCTGACCCAACGAGCGACAAGCAACCTCTGACCCAACGAGCGACGAGCAACCTCTGACCCAACGAGCGACGAGCAACCTCTGACTCAACGAGCGACGAGCAACCTCTGACTCAACGAGTGACAAGCAACCTCTGACCCAAAGAGCGACGAGCAACCTCTGACCCAACGAGCAACCTCTGACGCATCGAGCAACCTCTGACTCAACGAGGGACGAGCAACCTCACACTCAACGAGCGACGAGCAACCTCAGACTCAGCGAGTGACGAGCAACCTCTGACTCAACTCAACGAGTGACGATCAACCTCTGACTCAACGAGTGACGAGCAACCTCTGACCCAACGAGCGACGAGCAACCTCTGACCCAACGAGCAACCTCTGACGCAACGAGCAACCTCTGACTCAACGAGGGACGAGCAACCTCACACTCAACGAGCGACGAGCAACCTCAGACTCAGCGAGTGACGAGCAACCTCTGACTCAACGAGTGACGAGCAACCTCAGACTCAACGAGCGACAAGCAACCTCTTACTCAACGAGTTACGAGCGACCTCTGACCCGACGCGTGACGAGCGACCTCTGACCCAATGCGTGGCGAGCGACCTCTGACCCGACGAGTGACGAGCGTCCTCAGACTCAACGAGCGAAGAGCGACCTCAGACTCAACGAGTGACGAGCAACCTCAGACTCAACGAGGGACGAGCAACCTCAGACTCAACAAGCGACGAGCAACCTCTGACTCAACGAGTGATGAGCAACCTCAGACTCAACGAGTGATGAGCAACCTCAGACTCAACGAGCGACGAGCAACCTCTGACTCAACGAGTGATGAGGGACCTCAGACTCAACGAGCGAAGAGCGACCTCAGACTCAATGAGCGACGAGCAACCTCTGACTCAACGAGTGATGAGCAACCTCTGACCCAACGAGTGATGAGCAACCTCAGACTCAACGAGCGACGAGCAACCTCAGACTCAACGAGTGACGAGCAACCTCAGACTCAACGAGGGACGAGCAACCTCAGACTCAACAAGCGACGAGCAACCTCAGACTCAACGAGGGACGAGCAACCTCAGACTCAGCGAGTGACGAGCAACCTCAGACTCAACGAGCGACGAGCAACCTCAGACTCAGCGAGTGACGAGCAACCTCAGACTCAACGAGTGACGATCAACCTCTGACTCAACGAGTGACAAGCAACCTCTGACCCAAAGAGCGACGAGCAACATCTGACCCAACGAGCAACCTCTGACGCAACGAGCAACCTCTGACTCAACGAGGGACGAGCAACCTCTGACCCAACGAGAGACGAGCAACCTCTGACCCAACGAGCGACGAGCAACCTCTGACTCAACGAGTGACAAGCAACCTCTGACTCAACGAGCGACGAGCAACCTCTGACTCTAAAAGTGACGATCAACCTCTGACTCAACGAGTGACAAGCAACCTCTGACCCAAAGAGCGACGAGCAACCTCTGACCCAACGAGCAACGAGCAACCTCTGACGCAACGAGCAACCTCTGACTCAACGAGGGACGAGCAACCTCAGACTCAGCGAGTGACGAGCAACCTCAGACTCAACGAGCGACGAGCAACCTCAGACTCAACGAGGGACGAGCAACCTCAGACTCAACAAGCGACGAGCAACCTCTGACTCAACGAGTGATGAGCAACCTCAGACTCAACGAGCGACGAGCAACCTCTGACTCAATGAGTGACGAGCAACCTCAGACTCAACGAGCGACGAGCAACCTCTGACTCAACGAGTTACGAGCGACCTCTGACCCGACGCGTGACGAGCGACCTCTGACCCAATGCGTGGCGAGCGACCTCTGACCCGACGAGTGACGAGCGTCCTCAGACTCAACGAGCGAAGAGCGACCTCAGACTCAACGAGCGACGAGCAACCTCTGACTCAACGAGTGATGAGGGACCTCAGACTCAACGAGCGAAGAGCGACCTCAGACTCAATGAGCGACGAGCAACCTCAGACTCAACGAGGGACGAGCAACCTCAGACTCAGCGAGTGACGAGCAACCTCAGACTCAACGAGGGACGAGCAACCTCTGACTCAACTCAACGAGTGACGATCAACCTCTGACTCAACGAGTGACAAGCAACCTCTGACCCAAAGAGCGACGAGCAACCTCTGACCCAACGAGCAACGAGCAACCTCTGACGCAACGAGCAACCTCTGACTCAACGAGGGACGAGCAACCTCAGACTCAGCGAGTGACGAGCAACCTCAGACTCAACGAGCGACGAGCAACCTCAGACTCAACGAGGGACGAGCAACCTCAGACTCAACAAGCGACGAGCAACCTCTGACTCAACGAGTGATGAGCAACCTCAGACTCAACGAGTGATGAGCAACCTCAGACTCAACGAGCGACGAGCAACCTCTGACTCAATGAGTGACGAGCAACCTCAGACTCAACGAGCGACGAGCAACCTCAGACTCAGCGAGTGACGAGCAACCTCAGACTCAACGAGGGACGAGCAACCTCTGACTCAACTCAACGAGTGACGATCAACCTCTGACTCAACGAGTGACAAGCAACCTCTGACCCAAAGAGCGACGAGCAACCTTTGACCCAACGAGCAACCTCTGACTCAACGAGGGACGAGCAACCTCAGACTCAGCGAGTGACGAGCAACCTCAGACTCAACGAGCGACGAGCAACCTCAGACTCAACGAGGGACGAGCAACCTCAGACTCAACAAGCGACGAGCAACCTCTGACTCAACGAGTGATGAGCAACCTCAGACTCAACGAGTGATGAGCAACCTCAGACTCAACGAGCGACGAGCAACCTCTGACTCAACGAGTGATGAGCAACCTCAGACTCAACAAGCGACGAGCAACCTCTGACTCAACGAGTGATGAGCAACCTCAGACTCAACGAGCGACGAGCAACCTCTGACTCAACGAGTGATGAGCAACCTCTGACTCAACAAGCGACGAGCAACCTCTGACTCAACGAGTGATGAGCAACCTCAGACTCAACGAGTGATGAGCAACCTCAGACTCAACGAGCGACGAGCAACCTCTGACTCAACGAGTGACAAGCAACCTCTGACCCAACAAGCGACGAGCATCCTCTGACGCAACGAGCAACCTCTGACTCAATGAGGGACGAGCAACCTCAGACTCAACAAGCGACGAGCAACCTCTGACTCAACGAGCGACGAGCAACCTCAGACTCAACGAGTGACGAGCAACCTCAGACTCAACGAGGGACGAGCAACCTCAGACTCAGCGAGTGACGAGCAACCTTAGACTCAACGAGCGACGAGCAACCTCAGACTCAGCGAGTGACGAGCAACCTCAGACTCAACGAGGGACGAGCAACCTCTGACCCAAAGAGCGACGAGCAACCTCTGACCCAACGAGCAACCTCTGACGCAACGAGCAACCTCTGACTCAACGAGCAACCTCAGACTCAGCGAGTGACGAGCAACCTCAGACTCAACGAGCGACGAGCAACCTCAGACTCAACGAGGGACGAGCAACCTCAGACTCAACAAGCGACGAGCAACCTCTGACTCAACGAGTGATGAGCAACCTCAAACTCAACGAGTGATGAGCAACCTCAGACTCAACGAGCGACGAGCAACCTCTGACTCAATGAGTGACGAGTAACCTCAGACTCAACGAGCGACGAGCAACCTCTGACTCAACGAGTTACGAGCGACCTCTGACCCGACGCGTGACGAGCGACCTCTGACCCAATGCGTGGCGAGCGACCTCTGACTCAACGAGTGATGAGGGACCTCAGACTCAATGAGCGAAGAGCGACCTCAGACTCAATGAGCGACGAGCAACCTCTGACTCAACGAGTGATGAGCAACCTCTGACCCAACGAGTGATGAGCAACCTCAGACTCAACGAGCGACGAGCAACCTCAGACTCAACGAGGGACGAGCAACCTCAGACTCAGCGAGTGACGAGCAACCTCAGACTCAACGAGGGACGAGCAACCTCTGACTCAACTCAACGAGTGACGATCAACCTCTGACTCAACGAGTGACAAGCAACCTCTGACTCAACGAGCGACGAGCAACCTCTGACCCAACGAGCGACGAGCAACCTCTGACCCAACGAGTGACGAGCAACCTCAGACCCAACGAGCGACGAGCAACCTCTGACTCAACGAGCGACGAGCAACCTCTGACCCAACGAGCGACGAGCAACCTCTGACCCAACGAGCGACGAGCAACCTCTGACCCAACGAGCAACCTCTGACGCAACGAGCAACCTCTGACTCAACGAGGGACGAGCAACCTCTGACTCAACGAGCGACGAGCAACCTCTGACCCAACGAGCGACGAGCAACCTCTGACCCAACGAGTGACGAGCAACCTCAGACCCAACGAGCGACGAGCAACCTCTGACCCAACGAGTGACGAGCAACCTCTGACCCAACGAGTGACGAGCAACCTCTGACCCAACGAGCGACGAGCAACCTCTGACTCAACGAGCGACGAGCAACCTCTGACCCAACGAGTGACAAGCAACCTCTGACCCAAAGAGCGACGAGCAACCTCTGACCCAACGAGCAACCTCTGACGCAACGAGCAACCTCTGACTCAACGAGGGACGAGCAACCTCAGACTCAACGAGTGATGAGCAACCTCTGACTCAACGAGCGACGAGCAACCTCTGACTCAACGAGCGACGAGCAACCTCTGACTCAACGAGTGACAAGCAACCTCTGACCCAAAGAGCGACGAGCAACCTCTGACCCAACGAGCAACCTCTGACGCAACGAGCAACCTCTGACCCGACGAGTGACGAGCGTCCTCAGACTCAACGAGTGACGAGCAACCTCAGACTCAACGAGGGACGAGCAACCTCTGACTCAACGAGTGACAAGCAACCTCTGACCCAAAGAGCGACGAGCAACCTCTGACCCAACGAGCAACCTCTGACGCAACGAGCAACCTCTGACTCAACGAGGGACGAGCAACCTCACACTCAACGAGCGACGAGCAACCTCAGACTCAGCGAGTGACGAGCAACCTCAGACTCAACGAGGGACGAGCAACCTCTGACTCAACTCAACGAGTGACGATCAACCTCTGACTCAACGAGTGACGAGCAACCTCTGACCCAACGAGCGACGAGCAACCTCTGACCCAACGAGCGACGAGCAACCTCTGACCCAACGAGCGACGAGCAACCTCTGACTCAACGAGCGACGAGCAACCTCTGACCCAACGAGCGACGAGCAACCTCTGACCCAACGAGTGACGAGCAACCTCAGACCCAACGAGCGACGAGCAACCTCTGACCCAACGAGCGACGAGCAACCTCTGACCCAACGAGTGACGAGCAACCTCTGACCCAACGAGCGACGAGCAACCTCTGACTCAACGAGCGACGAGCAACCTCTGACTCAACGAGTGACAAGCAACCTCTGACCCAAAGAGCGACGAGCAACCTCTGACCCAACGAGCAACCTCTGACGCATCGAGCAACCTCTGACTCAACGAGGGACGAGCAACCTCACACTCAACGAGCGACGAGCAACCTCAGACTCAGCGAGTGACGAGCAACCTCAGACTCAACGAGGGACGAGCAACCTCTGACTCAACTCAACGAGTGACGATCAACCTCTGACTCAACGAGTGACGAGCAACCTCTGACCCAACGAGCGACGAGCAACCTCTGACCCAACGAGCAACCTCTGACGCATCGAGCAACCTCTGACTCAACGAGGGACGAGCAACCTCACACTCAACGAGCGACGAGCAACCTCAGACTCAGCGAGTGACGAGCAACCTCAGACTCAACGAGGGACGAGCAACCTCTGACTCAACTCAACGAGTGACGATCAACCTCTGACTCAACGAGTGACGAGCAACCTCTGACCCAACGAGCGACGAGCAACCTCTGACCCAACGAGCAACCTCTGACGCAACGAGCAACCTCTGACTCAACGAGGGACGAGCAACCTCACACTCAACGAGCGACGAGCAACCTCAGACTCAGCGAGTGACGAGCAACCTCAGACTCAACGAGGGACGAGCAACCTCTGACTCAACTCAACGAGTGACAATCAACCTCTGACTCAACGAGTGACGAGCAACCTCTGACCCAACGAGCAACCTCTGACGCAACGAGCAACCTCTGACTCAACGAGGGACGAGCAACCTCACACTCAACGAGCGACGAGCAACCTCAGACTCAGCGAGTGACGAGCAACCTCTGACTCAACGAGTGACGAGCAACCTCAGACTCAACGAGCGACAAGCAACCTCTTACTCAACGAGTTACGAGCGACCTCTGACCCGACGCGTGACGAGCGACCTCTGACCCAATGCGTGGCGAGCGACCTCTGACCCGACGAGTGACGAGCGTCCTCAGACTCAACGAGCGAAGAGCGACCTCAGACTCAACGAGTGACGAGCAACCTCAGACTCAACGAGGGACGAGCAACCTCAGACTCAACAAGCGACGAGCAACCTCTGACTCAACGAGTGATGAGCAACCTCAGACTCAACGAGTGATGAGCAACCTCAG
Source organism: Gobio gobio (assembly GCF_949357685.1). Classification (NCBI taxonomy): domain Eukaryota; kingdom Metazoa; phylum Chordata; class Actinopteri; order Cypriniformes; family Gobionidae; genus Gobio; species Gobio gobio. The sequence goes on from NC_137108.1 coordinate 50,368,857, forward strand.
ACTCAACGAGCGACGAGCAACCTCTGACTCAACGAGTGATGAGGGACCTCAGACTCAACGAGCGAAGAGCGACCTCAGACTCAATGAGCGACGAGCAACCTCAGACTCAGCGAGTGACGAGCAACCTCAGACTCAACGAGGGACGAGCAACCTCTGACTCAACTCAACGAGTGACGATCAACCTCTGACTCAACGAGTGACGAGCAACCTCTGACCCAACGAGCGACGAGCAACCTCTGACCCAACGAGTGACGAGCAACCTCAGACCCAACGAACGACGAGCAACCTCAGACTCAACAAGCGACGAGCAACCTCTGACCCAACGAGTGACGAGCAACCTCTGACCCAACGAGCGACGAGCAACCTCTGACTCAACGAGCGACGAGCAACCTCTGACCCAACGAGTGACAAGCAACCTCTGACCCAAAGAGCGACGAGCAACCTCTGACCCAACGAGCAACCTCTGACGCAACGAGCAACCTCTGACTCAACGAGGGACGAGCAACCTCTGACTCAACGAGTGATGAGCAACCTCTGACTCAACGAGCGACGAGCAACCTCTGACTCAACGAGTGACAAGCAACCTCTGACCCAAAGAGCGACGAGCAACCTCTGACCCAACGAGCAACCTCTGACGCAACGAGCAACCTCTGACTCAACGAGGGACGAGCAACCTCAGACTCAACGAGTGATGAGCAACCTCAGACTCAACGAGTGATGAGCAACCTCAGACTCAACGAGCGACGAGCAACCTCTGACTCAACGAGTGACGAGCAACCTCAGACTCAACGAGCGACAAGCAACCTCAGACTCAACAAGCGACGAGCAACCTCTGACTCAACGAGTGATGAGCAACCTCAGACTCAACGAGTGATGAGCAACCTCAGACTCAACGAGTGATGAGCAACCTCAGACTCAACGAGCGACGAGCAACCTCTGACTCAACGAGTGACGAGCAACCTCAGACTCAACGAGCGACAAGCAACCTCTGACTCAACGAGTTACGAGCGACCTCTGACCCGACGCGTGACGAGCGACCTCTGACCCAATGCGTGGCGAGCGACCTCTGACCCGACGAGTGACGAGCGTCCTCAGACTCAACGAGTGACGAGCAACCTCAGACTCAACGAGGGACGAGCAACCTCTGACTCAACGAGTGACAAGCAACCTCTGACCCAAAGAGCGACGAGCAACCTCTGACCCAACGAGCAACCTCTGACGCAACGAGCAACCTCTGACTCAACGAGGGACGAGCAACCTCACACTCAACGAGCGACGAGCAACCTCAGACTCAGCGAGTGACGAGCAACCTCAGACTCAACGAGGGACGAGCAACCTCTGACTCAACTCAACGAGTGACGATCAACCTCTGACTCAACGAGTGACGAGCAACCTCTGACCCAACGAGCGACGAGCAACCTCTGACCCAACGAGCGACGAGCAACCTCTGACCCAACGAGCGACGAGCAACCTCTGACTCAACGAGCGACGAGCAACCTCTGACCCAACGAGCGACGAGCAACCTCTGACCCAACGAGTGACGAGCAACCTCAGACCCAACGAGCGACGAGCAACCTCTGACCCAACGAGCGACGAGCAACCTCTGACCCAACGAGCGACGAGCAACCTCTGACCCAACGAGCGACGAGCAACCTCTGACTCAACGAGCGACGAGCAACCTCTGACTCAACGAGTGACAAGCAACCTCTGACCCAAAGAGCGACGAGCAACCTCTGACCCAACGAGCAACCTCTGACGCATCGAGCAACCTCTGACTCAACGAGGGACGAGCAACCTCACACTCAACGAGCGACGAGCAACCTCAGACTCAGCGAGTGACGAGCAACCTCTGACTCAACTCAACGAGTGACGATCAACCTCTGACTCAACGAGTGACGAGCAACCTCTGACCCAACGAGCGACGAGCAACCTCTGACCCAACGAGCAACCTCTGACGCAACGAGCAACCTCTGACTCAACGAGGGACGAGCAACCTCACACTCAACGAGCGACGAGCAACCTCAGACTCAGCGAGTGACGAGCAACCTCTGACTCAACGAGTGACGAGCAACCTCAGACTCAACGAGCGACAAGCAACCTCTTACTCAACGAGTTACGAGCGACCTCTGACCCGACGCGTGACGAGCGACCTCTGACCCAATGCGTGGCGAGCGACCTCTGACCCGACGAGTGACGAGCGTCCTCAGACTCAACGAGCGAAGAGCGACCTCAGACTCAACGAGTGACGAGCAACCTCAGACTCAACGAGGGACGAGCAACCTCAGACTCAACAAGCGACGAGCAACCTCTGACTCAACGAGTGATGAGCAACCTCAGACTCAACGAGTGATGAGCAACCTCAGACTCAACGAGCGACGAGCAACCTCTGACTCAATGAGTGACGAGCAACCTCTGACTCAACGAGTGACGAGCAACCTCAGACTCAACGAGCGACGAGCAACCTCTGACTCAACGAGTTACGAGCGACCTCTGACCCGACGCGTGACGAGCGACCTCTGACCCAATGCGTGGCGAGCGACCTCTGACCCGACGAGTGACGAGCGTCCTCAGACTCAACGAGCGAAGAGCGACCTCAGACTCAACGAGCGAAGAGCGACCTCAGACTCAACGAGCGACGAGCAACCTCTGACTCAACGAGTGATGAGGGACCTCAGACTCAACGAGCGAAGAGCGACCTCAGACTCAATGAGCGACGAGCAACCTCTGACTCAACGAGTGATGAGCAACCTCTGACCCAACGAGTGATGAGCAACCTCAGACTCAACGAGCGACGAGCAACCTCAGACTCAACGAGTGACGAGCAACCTCAGACTCAACGAGGGACGAGCAACCTCAGACTCAACGAGCGACGAGCAACCTCAGACTCAGCGAGTGACGAGCAACCTCAGACTCAACGAGTGACGATCAACCTCTGACTCAACGAGTGACAAGCAACCTCTGACCCAAAGAGCGACGAGCAACATCTGACCCAACGAGCAACCTCTGACGCAACGAGCAACCTCTGACTCAACGAGGGACGAGCAACCTCTGACCCAACGAGAGACGAGCAACCTCTGACCCAACGAGCGACGAGCAACCTCTGACTCAACGAGTGACAAGCAACCTCTGACTCAACGAGCGACGAGCAACCTCTGACTCTAAAAGTGACGATCAACCTCTGACTCAACGAGTGACAAGCAACCTCTGACCCAAAGAGCGACGAGCAACCTCTGACCCAACGAGCAACGAGCAACCTCTGACGCAACGAGCAACCTCTGACTCAACGAGGGACGAGCAACCTCAGACTCAGCGAGTGACGAGCAACCTCAGACTCAACGAGCGACGAGCAACCTCAGACTCAACGAGGGACGAGCAACCTCAGACTCAACAAGCGACGAGCAACCTCTGACTCAACGAGTGATGAGCAACCTCAGACTCAACGAGCGACGAGCAACCTCTGACTCAATGAGTGACGAGCAACCTCAGACTCAACGAGCGACGAGCAACCTCTGACTCAACGAGTTACGAGCGACCTCTGACCCGACGCGTGACGAGCGACCTCTGACCCAATGCGTGGCGAGCGACCTCTGACCCGACGAGTGACGAGCGTCCTCAGACTCAACGAGCGAAGAGCGACCTCAGACTCAACGAGCGACGAGCAACCTCTGACTCAACGAGTGATGAGGGACCTCAGACTCAACGAGCGAAGAGCGACCTCAGACTCAATGAGCGACGAGCAACCTCAGACTCAACGAGGGACGAGCAACCTCAGACTCAGCGAGTGACGAGCAACCTCAGACTCAACGAGGGACGAGCAACCTCTGACTCAACTCAACGAGTGACGATCAACCTCTGACTCAACGAGTGACAAGCAACCTCTGACCCAAAGAGCGACGAGCAACCTCTGACCCAACGAGCAACGAGCAACCTCTGACGCAACGAGCAACCTCTGACTCAACGAGGGACGAGCAACCTCAGACTCAGCGAGTGACGAGCAACCTCAGACTCAACGAGCGACGAGCAACCTCAGACTCAACGAGGGACGAGCAACCTCAGACTCAACAAGCGACGAGCAACCTCTGACTCAACGAGTGATGAGCAACCTCAGACTCAACGAGTGATGAGCAACCTCAGACTCAACGAGCGACGAGCAACCTCTGACTCAATGAGTGACGAGCAACCTCAGACTCAACGAGCGACGAGCAACCTCAGACTCAGCGAGTGACGAGCAACCTCAGACTCAACGAGGGACGAGCAACCTCTGACTCAACTCAACGAGTGACGATCAACCTCTGACTCAACGAGTGACAAGCAACCTCTGACCCAAAGAGCGACGAGCAACCTTTGACCCAACGAGCAACCTCTGACTCAACGAGGGACGAGCAACCTCAGACTCAGCGAGTGACGAGCAACCTCAGACTCAACGAGCGACGAGCAACCTCAGACTCAACGAGGGACGAGCAACCTCAGACTCAACAAGCGACGAGCAACCTCTGACTCAACGAGTGATGAGCAACCTCAGACTCAACGAGTGATGAGCAACCTCAGACTCAACGAGCGACGAGCAACCTCTGACTCAACGAGTGATGAGCAACCTCAGACTCAACAAGCGACGAGCAACCTCTGACTCAACGAGTGATGAGCAACCTCAGACTCAACGAGCGACGAGCAACCTCTGACTCAACGAGTGATGAGCAACCTCTGACTCAACAAGCGACGAGCAACCTCTGACTCAACGAGTGATGAGCAACCTCAGACTCAACGAGTGATGAGCAACCTCAGACTCAACGAGCGACGAGCAACCTCTGACTCAACGAGTGACAAGCAACCTCTGACCCAACAAGCGACGAGCATCCTCTGACGCAACGAGCAACCTCTGACTCAATGAGGGACGAGCAACCTCAGACTCAACAAGCGACGAGCAACCTCTGACTCAACGAGCGACGAGCAACCTCAGACTCAACGAGTGACGAGCAACCTCAGACTCAACGAGGGACGAGCAACCTCAGACTCAGCGAGTGACGAGCAACCTTAGACTCAACGAGCGACGAGCAACCTCAGACTCAGCGAGTGACGAGCAACCTCAGACTCAACGAGGGACGAGCAACCTCTGACCCAAAGAGCGACGAGCAACCTCTGACCCAACGAGCAACCTCTGACGCAACGAGCAACCTCTGACTCAACGAGGGACGAGCAACCTCAGACTCAGCGAGTGACGAGCAACCTCAGACTCAACGAGCGACGAGCAACCTCAGACTCAACGAGGGACGAGCAACCTCAGACTCAACAAGCGACGAGCAACCTCTGACTCAACGAGTGATGAGCAACCTCAAACTCAACGAGTGATGAGCAACCTCAGACTCAACGAGCGACGAGCAACCTCTGACTCAATGAGTGACGAGTAACCTCAGACTCAACGAGCGACGAGCAACCTCTGACTCAACGAGTTACGAGCGACCTCTGACCCGACGCGTGACGAGCGACCTCTGACCCAATGCGTGGCGAGCGACCTCTGACTCAACGAGTGATGAGGGACCTCAGACTCAATGAGCGAAGAGCGACCTCAGACTCAATGAGCGACGAGCAACCTCTGACTCAACGAGTGATGAGCAACCTCTGACCCAACGAGTGATGAGCAACCTCAGACTCAACGAGCGACGAGCAACCTCAGACTCAACGAGGGACGAGCTGCCTCAGACTCAGCGAGTGACGAGCAACCTCAGACTCAACGAGGGACGAGCAACCTCTGACTCAACTCAACGAGTGACGATCAACCTCTGACTCAACGAGTGACAAGCAACCTCTGACTCAACGAGCGACGAGCAACCTCTGACCCAACGAGCGACGAGCAACCTCTGACCCAACGAGTGACGAGCAACCTCAGACCCAACGAGCGACGAGCAACCTCTGACTCAACGAGCGACGAGCAACCTCTGACCCAACGAGCGACGAGCAACCTCTGACCCAACGAGCGACGAGCAACCTCTGACCCAACGAGCAACCTCTGACGCAACGAGCAACCTCTGACTCAACGAGGGACGAGCAACCTCTGACTCAACGAGCGACGAGCAACCTCTGACCCAACGAGCGACGAGCAACCTCTGACCCAACGAGTGACGAGCAACCTCAGACCCAACGAGCGACGAGCAACCTCAGACTCAACAAGCGACGAGCAACCTCTGACCCAACGAGTGACGAGCAACCTCTGACCCAACGAGCGACGAGCAACCTCTGACTCAACGAGCGACGAGCAACCTCTGACCCAACGAGTGACAAGCAACCTCTGACCCAAAGAGCGACGAGCAACCTCTGACCCAACGAGCAACCTCTGACGCAACGAGCAACCTCTGACTCAACGAGGGACGAGCAACCTCAGACTCAACGAGTGATGAGCAACCTCTGACTCAACGAGCGACGAGCAACCTCTGACTCAACGAGCGACGAGCAACCTCTGACTCAACGAGTGACAAGCAACCTCTGACCCAAAGAGCGACGAGCAACCTCTGACCCAACGAGCAACCTCTGACGCAACGAGCAACCTCTGACCCGACGAGTGACGAGCGTCCTCAGACTCAACGAGTGACGAGCAACCTCAGACTCAACGAGGGACGAGCAACCTCTGACTCAACGAGTGACAAGCAACCTCTGACCCAAAGAGCGACGAGCAACCTCTGACCCAACGAGCAACCTCTGACGCAACGAGCAACCTCTGACTCAACGAGGGACGAGCAACCTCACACTCAACGAGCGACGAGCAACCTCAGACTCAGCGAGTGACGAGCAACCTCAGACTCAACGAGGGACGAGCAACCTCTGACTCAACTCAACGAGTGACGATCAACCTCTGACTCAACGAGTGACGAGCAACCTCTGACCCAACGAGCGACGAGCAACCTCTGACCCAACGAGCGACGAGCAACCTCTGACCCAACGAGCGACGAGCAACCTCTGACTCAACGAGCGACGAGCAACCTCTGACCCAACGAGCGACGAGCAACCTCTGACCCAACGAGTGACGAGCAACCTCAGACCCAACGAGCGACGAGCAACCTCTGACCCAACGAGCGACGAGCAACCTCTGACCCAACGAGTGACGAGCAACCTCTGACCCAACGAGCGACGAGCAACCTCTGACTCAACGAGCGACGAGCAACCTCTGACTCAACGAGTGACAAGCAACCTCTGACCCAAAGAGCGACGAGCAACCTCTGACCCAACGAGCAACCTCTGACGCATCGAGCAACCTCTGACTCAACGAGGGACGAGCAACCTCACACTCAACGAGCGACGAGCAACCTCAGACTCAGCGAGTGACGAGCAACCTCAGACTCAACGAGGGACGAGCAACCTCTGACTCAACTCAACGAGTGACGATCAACCTCTGACTCAACGAGTGACGAGCAACCTCTGACCCAACGAGCGACGAGCAACCTCTGACCCAACGAGCAACCTCTGACGCAACGAGCAACCTCTGACTCAACGAGGGACGAGCAACCTCACACTCAACGAGCGACGAGCAACCTCAGACTCAGCGAGTGACGAGCAACCTCAGACTCAACGAGGGACGAGCAACCTCTGACTCAACTCAACGAGTGACAATCAACCTCTGACTCAACGAGTGACGAGCAACCTCTGACCCAACGAGCGACGAGCAACCTCTGACCCAACGAGCGACGAGCAACCTCTGACCCAACGAGCGACGAGCAACCTCTGACTCAACGAGCGACGAGCAACCTCTGACCCAACGAGCGACGAGCAACCTCTGACCCAACGAGTGACGAGCAACCTCAGACCCAACGAACGACGAGCAACCTCAGACTCAACAAGCGACGAGCAACCTCTGACCCAACGAGTGACGAGCAACCTCTGACCCAACGAGCGACGAGCAACCTCTGACTCAACGAGCGACGAGCAACCTCTGACCCAACGAGTGACAAGCAACCTCTGACCCAAAGAGCGACGAGCAACCTCTGACCCAACGAGCAACCTCTGACGCAACGAGCAACCTCTGACTCAACGAGGGACGAGCAACCTCTGACTCAACGAGTGATGAGCAACCTCTGACTCAACGAGCGACGAGCAACCTCTGACTCAACGAGTGACAAGCAACCTCTGACCCAAAGAGCGACGAGCAACCTCTGACCCAACGAGCAACCTCTGACGCAACGAGCAACCTCTGACTCAACGAGGGACGAGCAACCTCAGACTCAGCGAGTGACGAGCAACCTCAGACTCAACGAGCGACGAGCAACCTCTGACTCAACGAGGGACGAGCAACCTCAGACTCAACAAGCGACGAGCAACCTCTGACTCAACGAGTGATGAGCAACCTCAGACTCAACGAGTGATGAGCAACCTCAGACTCAACGAGCGACGAGCAACCTCTGACTCAATGAGTGACGAGCAACCTCTGACTCAACGAGTGACGAGCAACCTCAGACTCAACGAGCGACAAGCAACCTCTGACTCAACGAGTTACGAGCGACCTCTGACCCGACGCGTGACGAGCGACCTCTGACCCAATGCGTGGCGAGCGACCTCTGACCCGACGAGTGACGAGCGTCCTCAGACTCAACGAGTGACGAGCAACCTCAGACTCAACGAGGGACGAGCAACCTCTGACTCAACGAGTGACAAGCAACCTCTGACCCAAAGAGCGACAAGCAACCTCTGACCCAACGAGCAACCTCTGACGCAACGAGCAACCTCTGACTCAACGAGGGACGAGCAACCTCACACTCAACGAGCGACGAGCAACCTCAGACTCAGCGAGTGACGAGCAACCTCAGACTCAATGAGGGACGAGCAACCTCTGACTCAACTCAACGAGTGACGATCAACCTCTGACTCAACGAGTGACGAGCAACCTCTGACCCAACGAGCGACGAGCAACCTCTGACCCAACGAGCGACGAGCAACCTCTGACCCAACGAGCGACGAGCAACCTCTGACCCAACGAGCGACGAGCAACCTCTGACCCAACGAGCGACGAGCAACCTCTGACTCAACGAGTGATGAGCAACCTCTGACCCAACGAGTGATGAGCAACCTCAGACTCAACGAGCGACGAGCAACCTCAGACTCAACGAGTGACGAGCAACCTCAGACTCAACGAGGGACGAGCAACCTCAGACTCAGCGAGTGACGAGCAACCTCAGACTCAACGAGGGACGAGCAACCTCTGACTCAACGAGTGACGATCAACCTCTGACTCAATGAGTGACAAGCAACCTCTGACTCAACGAGCGACGAGCAACCTCTGACCCAACGAGCGACGAGCAACCTCTGACCCAACGAGTGACGAGCAACCTCAGACCCAACGAGCGACGAGCAACCTCTGACTCAACGAGCGACGAGCAACCTCTGACCCAACGAGCGACGAGCAACCTCTGACCCAACGAGCGACGAGCAACCTCTGACCCAACGAGCAACCTCTGACGCAACGAGCAACCTCTGACTCAACGAGGGACGAGCAACCTCTGACTCAACGAGCGACGAGCAACCTCTGACCCAACGAGCGACGAGCAACCTCTGACCCAACGAGTGACGAGCAACCTCAGACCCAACGAGCGACGAGCAACCTCAGACTCAACAAGCGACGAGCAACCTCTGACCCAACGAGCGACGAGCAACCTCTGACTCAACGAGCGACGAGCAACCTCTGACCCAACGAGCGACGAGCAACCTCTGACCCAACGAGTGACGAGCAACCTCAGACCCAACGAACGACGAGCAACCTCAGACTCAACAAGCGACGAGCAACCTCTGACCCAACGAGTGACGAGCAACCTCTGACCCAACGAGCGACGAGCAACCTCTGACTCAACGAGCGACGAGCAACCTCTGACCCAACGAGTGACAAGCAACCTCTGACCCAAAGAGCGACGAGCAACCTCTGACCCAACGAGCAACCTCTGACGCAACGAGCAACCTCTGACTCAACGAGGGACGAGCAACCTCTGACTCAACGAGTGATGAGCAACCTCTGACTCAACGAGCGACGAGCAACCTCTGACTCAACGAGTGACAAGCAACCTCTGACCCAAAGAGCGACGAGCAACCTCTGACCCAACGAGCAACCTCTGACGCAACGAGCAACCTCTGACTCAACGAGGGACGAGCAACCTCAGACTCAGCGAGTGACGAGCAACCTCAGACTCAACGAGCGACGAGCAACCTCTGACTCAACGAGGGACGAGCAACCTCAGACTCAACAAGCGACGAGCAACCTCTGACTCAACGAGTGATGAGCAACCTCAGACTCAACGAGTGATGAGCAACCTCAGACTCAACGAGCGACGAGCAACCTCTGACTCAATGAGTGACGAGCAACCTCTGACTCAACGAGTGACGAGCAACCTCAGACTCAACGAGCGACAAGCAACCTCTGACTCAACGAGTTACGAGCGACCTCTTACCCGACGCGTGACGAGCGACCTCTGACCCAATGCGTGGCGAGCGACCTCTGACCCGACGAGTGACGAGCGTCCTCAGACTCAACGAGTGACGAGTAACCTCAGACTCAACGAGGGACGAGCAACCTCTGACTCAACGAGTGACAAGCAACCTCTGACCCAAAGAGCGACGAGCAACCTCTGACCCAACGAGCAACCTCTGACGCAACGAGCAACCTCTGACTCAACGAGGGACGAGCAACCTCACACTCAACGAGCGACGAGCAACCTCAGACTCAGCGAGTGACGAGCAACCTCAGACTCAATGAGGGACGAGCAACCTCTGACTCAACTCAACGAGTGACGATCAACCTCTGACTCAACGAGTGACGAGCAACCTCTGACCCAACGAGCGACGAGCAACCTCTGACCCAACGAGCGACGAGCAACCTCTGACCCAACGAGCGACGAGCAACCTCTGACTCAACGAGTGATGAGCAACCTCTGACCCAACGAGTGATGAGCAACCTCAGACTCGACGAGCAACCTCAGACTCAACGAGTGACGAGCAACCTCAGACTCAACGAGGGACGAGCAACCTCAGACTCAGCGAGTGACGAGCAACCTCAGACTCAACGAGGGACGAGCAACCTCTGACTCAACTCAACGAGTGACGATCAACCTCTGACTCAACGAGTGACAAGCAACCTCTGACTCAACGAGCGACGAGCAACCTCTGACCCAACGAGCGACGAGCAACCTCTGACCCAACGAGTGACGAGCAACCTCAGACCCAACGAGCGACGAGCAACCTCTGACTCAACGAGCGACGAGCAACCTCTGACCCAACGAGCGACGAGCAACCTCTGACCCAACGAGCGACGAGCAACCTCTGACCCAACGAGCAACCTCTGACGCAACGAGCAACCTCTGACTCAACGAGGGACGAGCAACCTCTGACCCAACGAGCGACGAGCAACCTCTGACCCAACGAGTGACGAGCAACCTCAGACTCAACGAGTGACGAGCAACCTCAGACTCAACGAGGGACGAGCAACCTCTGACTCAACGAGTGACAAGCAACCTCTGACCCAAAGAGCGACGAGCAACCTCTGACCCAACGAGCAACCTCTGACGCAACGAGCAACCTCTGACTCAACGAGGGACGAGCAACCTCACACTCAACGAGCGACGAGCAACCTCAGACTCAGCGAGTGACGAGCAACCTCAGACTCAACGAGGGACGAGCAACCTCTGACTCAACTCAACGAGTGACGATCAACCTCTGACTCAACGAGTGACGAGCAACCTCTGACCCAACGAGCGACGAGCAACCTCTGACCCAACGAGCGACGAGCAACCTCTGACTCAACGAGCGACGAGCAACCTCTGACCCAACGAGCGACGAGCAACCTCTGACCCAACGAGTGACGAGCAACCTCAGACCCAACGAACGACGAGCAACCTCAGACTCAACAAGCGACGAGCAACCTCTGACCCAACGAGTGACGAGCAACCTCTGACCCAACGAGCGACGAGCAACCTCTGACTCAACGAGCGACGAGCAACCTCTGACCCAACGAGTGACAAGCAACCTCTGACCCAAAGAGCGACGAGCAACCTCTGACCCAACGAGCAACCTCTGACCCAACGAGCAACCTCTGACGCAACGAGCAACCTCTGACTCAACGAGGGACGAGCAACCTCTGACTCAACGAGTGATGAGCAACCTCTGACTCAACGAGCGACGAGCAACCTCTGACTCAACGAGTGACAAGCAACCTCTGACCCAAAGAGCGACGAGCAACCTCTGACCCAACGAGCAACCTCTGACGCAACGAGCAACCTCTGACTCAACGAGGGACGAGCAACCTCAGACTCAGCGAGTGACGAGCAACCTCAGACTCAACGAGCGACGAGCAACCTCTGACTCAACGAGGGACGAGCAACCTCAGACTCAACAAGCGACGAGCAACCTCTGACTCAACGAGTGATGAGCAACCTCAGACTCAACGAGCGACGAGCAACCTCTGACTCAATGAGTGACGAGCAACCTCTGACTCAACGAGTGACGAGCAACCTCTGACTCAACGAGTTACGAGCGACCTCTGACCCGACGCGTGACGAGCGACCTCTGACCCAATGCGTGGCGAGCGACCTCTGACCCGACGAGTGACGAGCGTCCTCAGACTCAACGAGTGACGAGCAACCTCAGACTCAACGAGGGACGAGCAACCTCTGACTCAACGAGTGACAAGCAACCTCTGACCCAAAGAGCGACGAGCAACCTCTGACCCAACGAGCAACCTCTGACGCAACGAGCAACCTCTGACTCAACGAGGGACGAGCAACCTCACACTCAACGAGCGACGAGCAACCTCAGACTCAGCGAGTGACGAGCAACCTCAGACTCAACGAGGGACGAGCAACCTCTGACTCAACTCAACGAGTGACGATCAACCTCTGACTCAACGAGCGACGAGCAACCTCTGACCCAACGAGCGACGAGCAACCTCTGACCCAACGAGCGACGAGCAACCTCTGACCCAACGAGCGACGAGCAACCTCTGACTCAACGAGCGACGAGCAACCTCTGACCCAACGAGCGACGAGCAACCTCTGACCCAACGAGTGACGAGCAACCTCAGACCCAACGAGCGACGAGCAACCTCAGACTCAACAAGCGACGAGCAACCTCTGACCCAACGAGCAACCTCTGACGCAACGAGCAACCTCTGACTCAACGAGGGATCGAGCAACCTCACACTCAACGAGCGACGAGCAACCTCAGACTCAGCGAGTGACGAGCAACCTCAGACTCAACGAGGGACGAGCAACCTCTGACGCAACGAGCAACCTCTGACTCAACGAGGGACGAGCAACCTCACACTCAACGAGCGACGAGCAACCTCAGACTCAGCGAGTGACGAGCAACCTCTGACCCAAAGAGCGACGAGCAACCTCTGACCCAACGAGCAACCTCTGACGCAACGAGCAACCTCTGACTCAACGAGGGACGAGCAACCTCTGACTCAACTCAACGAGTGACGATCAACCTCTGACTCAACGAGTGACGAGCAACCTCTGACCCAACGAGCGACGAGCAACCTCAGACCCAACGAGCGACGAGCAACCTCAGACTCAACAAGCGACGAGCAACCTCTGACCCAACGAGTGACGAGCAACCTCTGACCCAACGAGCGACGAGCAACCTCTGACTCAACGAGCGACGAGCAACCTCTGACTCAACGAGTGACAAGCAACCTCTGACCCAAAGAGCGACGAGCAACCTCTGACCCAACGAGCAACCTCTGACGCAACGAGCAACCTCTGACTCAACGAGGGACGAGCAACCTCACACTCAACGAGCGACGAGCAACCTCAGACTCAGCGAGTGACGAGCAACCTCAGACTCAACGAGGGACGAGCAACCTCTGACTCAACTCAACGAGTGACGATCAACCTCTGACTCAACGAGTGACGAGCAACCTCTGACCCAACGAGCGACGAGCAACCTCTGACCCAACGAGCGACGAGCAACCTCTGACCCAACGAGCGACGAGCAACCTCTGACTCAACGAGCGACGAGCAACCTCTGACCCAACGAGCGACGAGCAACCTCTGACCCAACGAGTGACGAGCAACCTCAGACCCAACGAGCGACGAGCAACCTCTGACTCAACGAGTGACAAGCAACCTCTGACCCAAAGAGCGACGAGCAACCTCTGACCCAACGAGCAACCTCTGACGCACCGAGCAACCTCTGACTCAACGAGAGACGAGCAACCTCAGACTCAGCGAGGGACGAGCAACCTCAGACTCAACAAGCGACGAGCAACCTCTGACTCAACGAGTGATGAGCAACCTCAGACTCAACGAGCGACGAGCAACCTCTGACTCAACGAGCGACGAGCAACCTCTGACTCAACGAGTGACAAGCAACCTCTGACCCAAAGAGCGACGAGCAACCTCTGACCCAACGAGCAACCTCTGACGCAACGAGCAACCTCTGACTCAACGAGGGACGAGCAACCTCAGACTCAGCGAGTGACGAGCAACCTCAGACTCAACGAGGGACGAGCAACCTCAGACTCAGCGAGTGACGAGCAACCTCAGACTCAACGAGTGACGATCAACCTCTGACTCAACGAGTGACGAGCAACCTCTGACCCAACGAGCGACGAGCAACCTCTGACCCAACGAGCGACGAGCAACCTCTGACCCAACGAGCGACGAGCAACCTCTGACTCAACGAGCGACGAGCAACCTCTGACCCAACGAGCGACGAGCAACCTCTGACCCAACGAGTGACGAGCAACCTCAGACCCAACGAGCGACGAGCAACCTCAGACTCAACAAGCGACGAGCAACCTCTGACCCAACGAGTGACGAGCAACCTCTGACCCAACGAGCGACGAGCAACCTCTGACTCAACGAGCGACGAGCAACCTCTGACTCAACGAGTGACAAGCAACCTCTGACCCAAAGAGCGACGAGCAACCTCTGACCCAACGAGCAACCTCTGACGCAACGAGCAACCTCTGACTCAACGAGGGACGAGCAACCTCACACTCAACGAGCGACGAGCAACCTCAGACTCAGCGAGTGACGAGCAACCTCAGACTCAACGAGGGACGAGCAACCTCTGACTCAACTCAACGAGTGACGATCAACCTCTGACTCAACGAGTGACGAGCAACCTCTGACCCAACGAGCGACGAGCAACCTCTGACCCAACGAGCGACGAGCAACCTCTGACCCAACGAGCGACGAGCAACCTCTGACCCAACGAGCGACGAGCAACCTCTGACCCAACGAGTGACGAGCAACCTCAGACCCAACGAGCGACGAGCAACCTCTGACTCAACGAGCGACGAGCAACCTCAGACTCAACGAGCGACGAGCAACCTCAGACTCAGCGAGTGACGAGCAACCTCAGACTCAACGAGGGACGAGCAACCTCTGACTCAACTCAACGAGTGACGATCAACCTCTGACTCAACGAGTGACAAGCAACCTCTGACCCAAAGAGCGACGAGCAACCTCTGACCCAACGAGCAACGAGCAACCTCTGACGCAACGAGCAACCTCTGACTCAACGAGGGACGAGCAACCTCAGACTCAGCGAGTGACGAGCAACCTCAGACTCAGCGAGTGACGAGCAACCTCAGACTCAACGAGCGACGAGCAACCTCAGACTCAACGAGGGACGAGCAACCTCAGACTCAACAAGCGACGAGCAACCTCTGACTCAACGAGTGATGAGCAACCTCAGACTCAACGAGTGATGAGCAACCTCGGACTCAACGAGCGACGAGCAACCTCTGACTCAACGAGTGATGAGCAACCTCAGACTCAACAAGCGACGAGCAACCTCTGACTCAACGAGTGATGAGCAACCTCAGACTCAACGAGCGACGAGCAACCTCTGACTCAACGAGTGATGAGCAACCTCAGACTCAACAAGCGACGAGCAACCTCTGACTCAACGAGTGATGAGCAACCTCAGACTCAACGAGCGACGAGCAACCTCTGACTCAATGAGTGACGAGCAACCTCTGACTCAACGAGTGACGAGCAACCTCTGACTCAACGAGCGACGAGCAACCTCTGACTCAACGAGTTACGAGCGACCTCTGACCCGACGCGTGACGAGCGACCTCTGACCCAATGCGTGGCGAGCGACCTCTGACCCGACGAGTGACGAGCGTCCTCAGACTCAACGAGCGAAGAGCGACCTCAGACTCAACGAGCGACGAGCAACCTCTGACTCAACGAGTGATGAGGGACCTCAGACTCAACGAGCGAAGAGCGACCTCAGACTCAATGAGCGACGAGCAACCTCTGACTCAACGAGTGATGAGCAACCTCTGACCCAACGAGTGATGAGCAACCTCAGACTCAACGAGCGACGAGCAACCTCAGACTCAACGAGTGACGAGCAACCTCAGACTCAACGAGGGACGAGCAACCTCAGACTCAGCGAGTGACGAGCAACCTCAGACTCAACGAGGGACGAGCAACCTCTGACTCAACTCAACGAGTGACGATCAACCTCTGACTCAACGAGCGACGAGCAACCTCAGACTCAACGAGCGACGAGCAACCTCTGACTCAACGAGTGACAAGCAACCTCTGACCCAACAAGCGACGAGCAACCTCTGACGCAACGAGCAACCTCTGACTCAATGAGGGACGAGCAACCTCAGACTCAACAAGCGACGAGCAACCTCTGACTCAACGAGCGACGAGCAACCTCAGACTCAACGAGTGACGAGCAACCTCAGACTCAACGAGTGACGAGCAACCTCAGACTCAACGAGCGACGAGCAACCTCAGACTCAGCGAGTGACGAGCAACCTCAGACTCAACGAGGGACGAGCAACCTCTGACTCAACTCAACGAGTGACGATCAACCTCTGACTCAACGAGTGACAAGCAACCTCTGACCCAAAGAGCGACGAGCAACCTCTGACCCAACGAGCAACCTCTGACGCAACGAGCAACCTCTGACTCAACGAGGGACGAGCAACCTCAGACTCAGCGAGTGACGAGCAACCTCAGACTCAACGAGCGACGAGCAACCTCAGACTCAACGAGGGACGAGCAACCTCAGACTCAACAAGCGACGAGCAACCTCTGACTCAACGAGTGATGAGCAACCTCAGACTCAACGAGTGATGAGCAACCTCAGACTCAACGAGCAACCTCTGACGCAACGAGCAACCTCTGACTCAACGAGGGACGAGCAACCTCAGACTCAGCGAGTGACGAGCAACCTCAGACTCAACGAGCGACGAGCAACCTCAGACTCAACGAGGGACGAGCAACCTCAGACTCAACAAGCGACGAGCAACCTCTGACTCAACGAGTGATGAGCAACCTCAGACTCAACGAGTGATGAGCAACCTCAGACTCAACGAGCGACGAGCAACCTCTGACTCAATGAGTGACGAGCAACCTCAGACTCAACGAGCGACGAGCAACCTCTGACTCAACGAGTTACGAGCGACCTCTGACCCGACGCGTGACGAGCGACCTCTGACCCGACGCGTGACGAGCGACCTCTGACCCGACGCGTGACGAGCGACCTCTGACCCAATGCGTGGCGAGCGACCTCTGACCCGACGAGTGACGAGCGTCCTCAGACTCAACGAGCGAAGAGCGACCTCAGACTAAACGAGCGACGAGCAACCTCTGACTCAACGAGTGATGAGGGACCTCAGACTCAACGAGCGAAGAGCGACCTCTGACTCAACGAGTGATGAGCAACCTCTGACCCAACGAGTGATGAGCAACCTTAGACTCAACGAGCGACGAGCAACCTCAGACTCAACGAGTGACGAGCAACCTCAGACTCAACGAGGGACGAGCAACCTCAGACTCAGCGAGTGACGAGCAACCTCAGACTCAACGAGGGACGAGCAACCTCTGACCCAACGAGCGACGAGCAACCTCTGACTCAACTCAACGAGTGACGATCAACCTCTGACTCAACGAGCGACGAGCAACCTCTGACCCAACGAGCGACGAGCAACCTCTGACCCAACGAGCGACGAGCAACCTCTGACCCAACGAGCGACGAGCAACCTCTGACTCAACGAGCGACGAGCAACCTCTGACCCAACGAGCGACGAGCAACCTCTGACCCAACGAGTGACGAGCAACCTCAGACCCAACGAGCGACGAGCAACCTCAGACTCAACAAGCGACGAGCAACCTCTGACCCAACGAGCAACCTCTGACGCAACGAGCAACCTCTGACTCAACGAGGGACGAGCAACCTCACACTCAACGAGCGACGAGCAACCTCAGACTCAGCGAGTGACGAGCAACCTCAGACTCAACGAGGGACGAGCAACCTCTGACGCAACGAGCAACCTCTGACTCAACGAGGGACGAGCAACCTCACACTCAACGAGCGACGAGCAACCTCAGACTCAGCGAGTGACGAGCAACCTCAGACTCAACGAGGGACGAGCAACCTCTGACTCAACTCAACGAGTGACGATCAACCTCTGACTCAACGAGTGACGAGCAACCTCTGACCCAACGAGCGATGAGCAACCTCAGACCCAACGAGCGACGAGCAACCTCAGACTCAACAAGCGACGAGCAACCTCTGACCCAACGAGTGACGAGCAACCTCTGACCCAACGAGCGACGAGCAACCTCTGACTCAACGAGCGACGAGCAACCTCTGACTCAACGAGTGACAAGCAACCTCTGACCCAAAGAGCGACGAGCAACCTCTGACCCAACGAGCAACCTCTGACGCAACGAGCAACCTCTGACTCAACGAGGGACGAGCAACCTCACACTCAACGAGCGACGAGCAACCTCAGACTCAGCGAGTGACGAGCAACCTCAGACTCAACGAGGGACGAGCAACCTCTGACTCAACTCAACGAGTGACGATCAACCTCTGACTCAACGAGTGACGAGCAACCTCTGACCCAACGAGCGACGAGCAACCTCTGACCCAACGAGCGACGAGCAACCTCTGACCCAACGAGCGACGAGCAACCTCTGACTCAACGAGCGACGAGCAACCTCTGACCCAACGAGCGACGAGCAATCTCTGACCCAACGAGTGACGAGCAACCTCAGACCCAACGAGCGACGAGCAACCTCTGACTCAACGAGCGACGAGCAACCTCTGACTCAACGAGTGACAAGCAACCTCTGACCCAAAGAGCGACGAGCAACCTCTGACCCAACGAGCAACCTCTGACGCAACGAGCAACCTCTGACTCAACGAGAGACGAGCAACCTCAGACTCAGCGAGGGACGAGCAACCTCAGACTCAACAAGCGACGAGCAACCTCTGACTCAACGAGTGATGAGCAACCTCAGACTCAACGAGCGACGAGCAACCTCTGACTCAATGAGTGACGAGCAACCTCAGACTCAACGAGCGACGAGCAACCTCTGACTCAACGAGTTACGAGCGACCTCTGACCCGACGCGTGACGAGCGACCTCTGACCCGACGCGTGACGAGCGACCTCTGACCCAATGCGTGGCGAGCGACCTCTGACCCGACGAGTGACGAGCGTCCTCAGACTCAACGAGCGAAGAGCGACCTCAGACTAAACGAGCGACGAGCAACCTCTGACTCAACGAGTGATGAGGGACCTCAGACTCAACGAGCGAAGAGCGACCTCAGACTCAATGAGCGACGAGCAACCTCTGACTCAACGAGTGATGAGCAACCTCTGACCCAACGAGTGATGAGCAACCTCAGACTCAACGAGCGACGAGCAACCTCAGACTCAACGAGTGACGAGCAACCTCAGACTCAACGAGGGACGAGCAACCTCAGACTCAGCGAGTGACGAGCAACCTCAGACTCAACGAGGGACGAGCAACCTCTGACCCAACGAGCGACGAGCAACCTCTGACTCAACTCAACGAGTGACGATCAACCTCTGACTCAACGAGCGACGAGCAACCTCTGACCCAACGAGCGACGAGCAACCTCTGACCCAACGAGCGACGAGCAACCTCTGACCCAACGAGCGACGAGCAACCTCTGACTCAACGAGCGACGAGCAACCTCTGACCCAACGAGCGAGGAGCAACCTCTGACCCAGCGAGTGACGAGCAACCTCAGACTCAACGAGGGACGAGCAACCTCTGACGCAACGAGCAACCTCTGACTCAACGAGGGACGAGCAACCTCACACTCAACGAGCGACGAGCAACCTCAGACTCAGCGAGTGACGAGCAACCTCAGACTCAACGAGGGACGAGCAACCTCTGACTCAACTCAACGAGTGACGATCAACCTCTGACTCAACGAGTGACGAGCAACCTCTGACCCAACGAGCGACGAGCAACCTCAGACCCAACGAGCGACGAGCAACCTCAGACTCAACAAGCGACGAGCAACCTCTGACCCAACGAGTGACGAGCAACCTCTGACCCAACGAGCGACGAGCAACCTCTGACTCAACGAGCGACGAGCAACCTCTGACTCAACGAGTGACAAGCAACCTCTGACCCAAAGAGCGACGAGCAACCTCTGACCCAACGAGCAACCTCTGACGCAACGAGCAACCTCTGACTCAACGAGGGACGAGCAACCTCACACTCAACGAGCGACGAGCAACCTCAGACTCAGCGAGTGACGAGCAACCTCAGACTCAACGAGCGACGAGCAACCTCTGACTCAACGAGCGACGAGCAACCTCTGACTCAACGAGTGACGAGCAACCTCTGACCCAACGAGCGACGAGCAACCTCTGACTCAACGAGCGACGAGCAACCTCTGACCCAACGAGTGACGAGCAACCTCTGACCCAACGAGCGACGAGCAACCTCTGACTCAACGAGCGACGAGCAACCTCTGACTCAACGAGTGACAAGCAACCTCTGACCCAAAGAGCGACGAGCAACCTCTGACCCAACGAGCAACCTCTGACGCAACGAGCAACCTCTGACTCAACGAGGGACGAGCAACCTCACACTCAACGAGCGACGAGCAACCTCTGACCCAACGAGTGACGAGCAACCTCAGACCCAACGAGCGACGAGCAACCTCTGACTCAACGAGCGACGAGCAACCTCTGACTCAATGAGTGACAAGCAACCTCTGACCCAAAGAGCGACGAGCAACCTCTGACCCAACGAGCAACCTCTGACGCAACGAGCAACCTCTGACTCAACGAGGGACGAGCAACCTCAGACTCAGCGAGGGACGAGCAACCTCAGACTCAACAAGCGACGAGCAACCTCTGACTCAACGAGTGATGAGCAACCTCAGACTCAACGAGCGACGAGCAACCTCTGACTCAACGAGCGACGAGCAACCTCTGACTCAACGAGTGACAAGCAACCTCTGACCCAAAGAGCGACGAGCAACCTCTGACCCAACGAGCAACCTCTGACGCAACGAGCAACCTCTGACTCAACGAGGGACGAGCAACCTCAGACTCAGCGAGTGACGAGCAACCTCAGACTCAACGAGCGACGAGCAACCTCTGACTCAACGAGGGACGAGCAACCTCAGACTCAACGAGTGATGAGCAACCTCAGACTCAACGAGCGACGAGCAACCTCTGACTCAATGAGTGACGAGCAACCTCTGACTCAACGAGTGACGAGCAACCTCAGACTCAACGAGCGACAAGCAACCTCTTACTCAACGAGTTACGAGCGACCTCTGACCCGACGCGTGACGAGCGACCTCTGACCCAATGCGTGGCGAGCGACCTCTGACCCGACGAGTGACGAGCGTCCTCAGACTCAACGAGCGAAGAGCGACCTCAGACTCAACGAGTGACGAGCAACCTCAGACTCAACGAGGGACGAGCAACCTCAGACTCAACAAGCGACGAGCAACCTCTGACTCAACGAGTGATGAGCAACCTCAGACTCAACGAGTGATGAGCAACCTCAGACTCAACGAGCGACGAGCAACCTCTGACTCAATGAGTGACGAGCAACCTCTGACTCAACGAGTGACGAGCAACCTCAGACTCAACGAGCGACGAGCAACCTCTGACTCAACGAGTTACGAGCGACCTCTGACCCGACGCGTGACGAGCGACCTCTGACCCAATGCGTGGCGAGCGACCTCTGACCCGACGAGTGACGAGCGTCCTCAGACTCAACGAGCGAAGAGCGACCTCAGACTCAACGAGCGACGAGCAACCTCTGACTCAACGAGTGATGAGGGACCTCAGACTCAACGAGCGAAGAGCGACCTCAGACTCAATGAGCGACGAGCAACCTCTGACTCAACGAGTGATGAGCAACCTCTGACCCAACGAGTGATGAGCAACCTCAGACTCAACGAGCGACGAGCAACCTCAGACTCAACGAGTGACGAGCAACCTCAGACTCAACGAGGGACGAGCAACCTCAGACTCAACAAGCGACGAGCAACCTCAGACTCAACGAGGGACGAGCAACCTCAGACTCAGCGAGTGACGAGCAACCTCAGACTCAACGAGCGACGAGCAACCTCAGACTCAGCGAGTGACGAGCAACCTCAGACTCAACGAGTGACGATCAACCTCTGACTCAACGAGTGACAAGCAACCTCTGACCCAAAGAGCGACGAGCAACATCTGACCCAACGAGCAACCTCTGACGCAACGAGCAACCTCTGACTCAACGAGGGACGAGCAACCTCTGACCCAACGAGAGACGAGCAACCTCTGACCCAACGAGCGACGAGCAACCTCTGACTCAACGAGTGACAAGCAACCTCTGACTCAACGAGCGACGAGCAACCTCTGACTCTAAAAGTGACGATCAACCTCTGACTCAACGAGTGACAAGCAACCTCTGACCCAAAGAGCGACGAGCAACCTCTGACCCAACGAGCAACGAGCAACCTCTGACGCAACGAGCAACCTCTGACTCAACGAGGGACGAGCAACCTCAGACTCAGCGAGTGACGAGCAACCTCAGACTCAACGAGCGACGAGCAACCTCAGACTCAACGAGGGACGAGCAACCTCAGACTCAACAAGCGACGAGCAACCTCTGACTCAACGAGTGATGAGCAACCTCAGACTCAACGAGCGACGAGCAACCTCTGACTCAATGAGTGACGAGCAACCTCAGACTCAACGAGCGACGAGCAACCTCTGACTCAACGAGTTACGAGCGACCTCTGACCCGACGCGTGACGAGCGACCTCTGACCCAATGCGTGGCGAGCGACCTCTGACCCGACGAGTGACGAGCGTCCTCAGACTCAACGAGCGAAGAGCGACCTCAGACTCAACGAGCGAAGAGCGACCTCAGACTCAACGAGCGACGAGCAACCTCTGACTCAACGAGTGATGAGGGACCTCAGACTCAACGAGCGAAGAGCGACCTCAGACTCAATGAGCGACGAGCAACCTCAGACTCAACGAGGGACGAGCAACCTCAGACTCAGCGAGTGACGAGCAACCTCAGACTCAACGAGGGACGAGCAACCTCTGACTCAACTCAACGAGTGACGATCAACCTCTGACTCAACGAGTGACAAGCAACCTCTGACCCAAAGAGCGACGAGCAACCTCTGACCCAACGAGCAACGAGCAACCTCTGACGCAACGAGCAACCTCTGACTCAACGAGGGACGAGCAACCTCAGACTCAACGAGGGACGAGCAACCTCAGACTCAACAAGCGACGAGCAACCTCTGACTCAACGAGTGATGAGCAACCTCAGACTCAACGAGCGACGAGCAACCTCTGACTCAATGAGTGACGAGCAACCTCAGACTCAACGAGCGACGAGCAACCTCAGACTCAGCGAGTGACGAGCAACCTCAGACTCAACGAGGGACGAGCAACCTCTGACTCAACTCAACGAGTGACGATCAACCTCTGACTCAACGAGTGACAAGCAACCTCTGACCCAAAGAGCGACGAGCAACCTTTGACCCAACGAGCAACCTCTGACTCAACGAGGGACGAGCAACCTCAGACTCAGCGAGTGACGAGCAACCTCAGACTCAATGAGCGACGAGCAACCTCAGACTCAACGAGGGACGAGCAACCTCAGACTCAACAAGCGACGAGCAACCTCTGACTCAACGAGTGATGAGCAACCTCAGACTCAACGAGTGATGAGCAACCTCAGACTCAACGAGCGACGAGCAACCTCTGACTCAACGAGTGATGAGCAACCTCAGACTCAACAAGCGACGAGCAACCTCTGACTCAACGAGTGATGAGCAACCTCAGACTCAACGAGCGACGAGCAACCTCTGACTCAACGAGTGATGAGCAACCTCTGACTTAACAAGCGACGAGCAACCTCTGACTCAACGAGTGATGAGCAACCTCAGACTCAACGAGTGATGAGCAACCTCAGACTCAACGAGCGACGAGCAACCTCTGACTCAATGAGTGACGAGCAACCTCTGACTCAACGAGTGACGAGCAACCTCAGACTCAACGAGCGACGAGCAACCTCTGACTCAACGAGTTACGAGCGACCTCTGACCCGACGCGTGACGAGCGACCTCTGACCCAATGCGTGGCGAGCGACCTCTGACCCGACGAGTGACGAGCGTCCTCAGACTCAACGAGCGAAGAGCGACCTCAGACTCAACGAGCGACGAGCAACCTCTGACTCAACGAGCGACGAGCAACCTCTGACTCAACGAGTGATGAGGGACCTCAGACTCAACGAGCGAAGAGCGACCTCAGACTCAATGAGCGACGAGCAACCTCTGACTCAACGAGTGATGAGCAACCTCTGACCCAACGAGTGATGAGCAACCTCAGACTCAACGAGCGACGAGCAACCTCAGACTCAACGAGTGACGAGCAACCTCAGACTCAACGAGGGACGAGCAACCTCAGACTCAGCGAGTGACGAGCAACCTCAGACTCAACGAGGGACGAGCAACCTCTGACTCAACTCAACGAGTGACGATCAACCTCTGACTCAACGAGCGACGAGCAACCTCAGACTCAACGAGCGACGAGCAACCTCTGACTCAACGAGTGACAAGCAACCTCTGACCCAACAAGCGACGAGCAACCTCTGACGCAACGAGCAACCTCTGACTCAATGAGGGACGAGCAACCTCAGACTCAACAAGCGACGAGCAACCTCTGACTCAACGAGCGACGAGCAACCTCAGACTCAACGAGTGACGAGCAACCTCAGACTCAACGAGGGACGAGCAACCTCAGACTCAGCGAGTGACGAGCAACCTCAGACTCAACGAGGGACGAGCAACCTCTGACTCAACTCAACGAGTGACGATCAACCTCTGACCCAAAGAGCGACGAGCAACCTCTGACCCAACGAGCAACCTCTGACGCAACGAGCAACCTCTGACTCAACGAGGGACGAGCAACCTCAGACTCAGCGAGTGACGAGCAACCTCAGACTCAACGAGCGACGAGCAACCTCAGACTCAACGAGGGACGAGCAACCTCAGACTCAACAAGCGACGAGCAACCTCTGACTCAACGAGTGATGAGCAACCTCAGACTCAACGAGTGATGAGCAACCTCAGACTCAACGAGCGACGAGCAACCTCTGACTCAATGAGTGACGAGCAACCTCAGACTCAACGAGCGACGAGCAACCTCTGACTCAACGAGTTACGAGCGACCTCTGACCCGACGCGTGACGAGCGACCTCTGACCCAATGCGTGGCGAGCGACCTCTGACCCGACGAGTGACGAGCGTCCTCAGACTCAACGAGCGAAGAGCGACCTCAGACTAAACGAGCGACGAGCAACCTCTGACTCAACGAGTGATGAGGGACCTCAGACTCAACGAGCGAAGAGCGACCTCAGACTCAATGAGCGACGAGCAACCTCTGACTCAACGAGTGATGAGCAACCTCTGACCCAACGAGTGATGAGCAACCTCAGACTCAACGAGCGACGAGCAACCTCAGACTCAACGAGTGACGAGCAACCTCAGACTCAACGAGGGACGAGCAACCTCAGACTCAGCGAGTGACGAGCAACCTCAGACTCAACGAGGGACGAGCAACCTCTGACTCAACTCAACGAGTGACGATCAACCTCTGACTCAACGAGTGACAAGCAACCTCTGACCCAAAGAGCGACGAGCAACCTCTGACCCATCGAGCAACGAGCAACCTCTGACGCAACGAGCAACCTCTGACTCAACGAGGGACGAGCAACCTCAGACTCAGCGAGTGACGAGCAACCTCAGACTCAACGAGCGACGAGCAACCTCAGACTCAACGAGGGACGAGCAACCTCAGACTCAACAAGCGACGAGCAACCTCTGACTCAACGAGTGATGAGCAACCTCTGACTCAACGAGTGATGAGCAACCTCAGACTCAACGAGTGATGAGCAACCTCAGACTCAACGAGCGACGAGCAACCTCTGACTCAATGAGTGACGAGCAACCTCTGACTCAACGAGTGACGAGCAACCTCAGACTCAACGAGCGACGAGCAACGTCTGACTCGACGAGTTACGAGCGACCTCTGACCCGACGCGTGACGAGCGACCTCTGACCCGACGCGTGACGAGCGACCTCTGACCCAATGCGTGGCGAGCGACCTCTGACCCGACGAGTGACGAGCGTCCTCAGACTCAACGAGGGACGAGCAAGCTCAGACTCAACAAGCGACGAGCAACCTCAGACTCAACGAGGGACGAGCAACCTCAGACTCAGCGAGTGACGAGCAACCTCAGACTCAACGAGCGACGAGCAACCTCAGACTCAACGAGCGACGAGCAACCTCAGACCCAACGAGCGACGAGCAACCTCAGACTCAACAAGCGACGAGCAACCTCAGACTCAACGAGGGACGAGCAACCTCAGACTCAGCGAGTGACGAGCAACCTCAGACTCAACGAGCGACGAGCAACCTCAGACTCAGCGAGTGACGAGCAACCTCAGACTCAACGAGTGACGATCAACCTCTGACTCAACGAGTGACAAGCAACCTCTGACCCAAAGAGCGACGAGCAACATCTGACTCAACGAGCAACCTCTGACGCAACGAGCAACCTCTGACCCAACGAGCGACGAGCAACCTCTGACCCAACGAGCGACGAGCAACCTCAGACTCAACGAGTGACAAGCAACCTCTGACCCAACGAGCGACGAGCAACCTCTGACGCAACGAGTAACCTCTGACTCAACGAGCGACGAGCAACCTCTGACTCAACGAGTGACAAGCAACCTCTGACTCAACGAGCGACGAGCAACCTCTGACTCTAAAAGTGACGATCAACCTCTGACTCAACGAGTGACAAGCAACCTCTGACCCAAAGAGCGACGAGCAACCTCTGACCCAACGAGCAACGAGCAACCTCTGACGCAACGAGCAACCTCTGACTCAACGAGGGACGAGCAACCTCAGACTCAGCGAGTGACGAGCAACCTCAGACTCAACGAGCGACGAGCAACCTCAGACTCAACGAGGGACGAGCAACCTCAGACTCAACAAGCGACGAGCAACCTCTGACTCAACGAGTGATGAGCAACCTCAGACTCAACGAGTGATGAGCAACCTCAGACTCAACGAGCGACGAGCAACCTCTGACTCAATGAGTGACGAGCAACCTCAGACTCAACGAGCGACGAGCAACCTCTGACTCAACGAGTTACGAGCGACCTCTGACCCGACGCGTGACGAGCGACCTCTGACCCAATGCGTGGCGAGCGACCTCTGACCCGACGAGTGACGAGCGTCCTCAGACTCAACGAGCGAAGAGCGACCTCAGACTCAACGAGGGACGAGCAACCTCAGACTCAACGAGTGACGAGCAACCTCAGACTCAACGAGTGATGAGCAACCTCAGACTCAACGAGGGACGAGCAACCTCAGACTCAACGAGTGACGAGCAACCTCAGACTCAACGAGTGATGAGCAACCTCAGACTCAACGAGCGACGAGCAACCTCTGACTCAATGAGTGACGAGCAACCTCTGACTCAATGAGTGACGAGCAACCTCTGACTCAATGAGTGACGAGCAACCTCAGACTCAACGAGCGACGAGCAACCTCTGACTCAACTCAACGAGTGACGATCAACCTCAGATTCAACGAGGGACGAGCAACCTCTGACTCAACTCAACGAGTGACGATCAACCTCTGACTCAACGAGTGACAAGCAACCTCTGACCCAAAGAGCGACGAGCAACCTCTGACCCAACGAGCAACGAGCAACCTCTGACGCAACGAGCAACCTCTGACTCAACGAGGGACGAGCAACCTCAGACTCAGCGAGTGACGAGCAACCTCAGACTCAACGAGCGACGAGCAACCTCAGACTCAACGAGGGACGAGCAACCTCAGACTCAACAAGCGACGAGCAACCTCTGACTCAACGAGTGATGAGCAACCTCTGACTCAACGAGCGACGAGCAACCTCTGACTCAATGAGTGACGAGCAACCTCAGACTCAACGAGCGACGAGCAACCTCTGACTCAACGAGTTACGAGCGACCTCTGACCCGACGCGTGACGAGCGACCTCTGACCCAATGCGTGGCGAGCGACCTCTGACCCGACGAGTGACGAGCGTCCTCAGACTCAACGAGCGAAGAGCGACCTCAGACTCAACGAGGGACGAGCAACCTCAGACTCAACGAGTGACGAGCAACCTCAGACTCAACGAGTGATGAGCAACCTCAGACTCAACGAGGGACGAGCAACCTCAGACTCAACGAGTGACGAGCAACCTCAGACTCAACGAGTGATGAGCAACCTCAGACTCAACGAGTGATGAGCAACCTCAGACTCAACGAGCGACGAGCAACCTCTGACTCAACGAGTGATGAGCAACCTCTGACTCAACAAGCGACGAGCAACCTCTGACTCAACGAGTGATGAGCAACCTCAGACTCAACGAGTGATGAGCAACCTCAGACTCAACGAGCGACGAGCAACCTCTGACTCAATGAGTGACGAGCAACCTCTGACTCAACGAGTGACGAGCAACCTCAGACTCAACGAGCGACGAGCAACCTCTTACTCAACGAGTTACGAGCGACCTCTGACCCGACGCGTGACGAGCGACCTCTGACCCAATGCGTGGCGAGCGACCTCTGACCCGACGAGTGACGAGCGTCCTCAGACTCAACGAGCGAAGAGCGACCTCAGACTCAACGAGCGACGAGCAACCTCTGACTCAACGAGCGACGAGCAACCTCTGACTCAACGAGTGATGAGGGACCTCAGACTCAACGAGCGAAGAGCGACCTCAGACTCAATGAGCGACGAGCAACCTCTGACTCAACGAGTGATGAGCAACCTCTGACCCAACGAGCGATGAGCAACCTCAGACTCAACGAGCGACGAGCAACCTCAGACTCAACGAGTGACGAGCAACCTCAGACTCAACGAGGGACGAGCAACCTCAGACTCAGCGAGTGACGAGCAACCTCAGACTCAACGAGGGACGAGCAACCTCTGACTCAACTCAACGAGTGACGATCAACCTCTGACTCAACGAGCGACGAGCAACCTCAGACTCAACGAGCGACGAGCAACCTCTGACTCAACGAGTGACAAGCAACCTCTGACCCAACAAGCGACGAGCAACCTCTGACGCAACGAGCAACCTCTGACTCAATGAGGGACGAGCAACCTCAGACTCAACAAGCGACGAGCAACCTCTGACTCAACGAGCGACGAGCAACCTCAGACTCAACGAGTGACGAGCAACCTCAGACTCAACGAGGGACGAGCAACCTCAGACTCAGCGAGTGACGAGCAACCTCAGACTCAACGAGGGACGAGCAACCTCTGACTCAACTCAACGAGTGACGATCAACCTCTGACCCAAAGAGCGACGAGCAACCTCTGACCCAACGAGCAACCTCTGACGCAACGAGCAACCTCTGACTCAACGAGGGACGAGCAACCTCAGACTCAGCGAGTGACGAGCAACCTCAGACTCAACGAGCGACGAGCAACCTCAGACTCAACGAGGGACGAGCAACCTCAGACTCAACAAGCGACGAGCAACCTCTGACTCAACGAGTGATGAGCAACCTCAGACTCAACGAGTGATGAGCAACCTCAGACTCAACGAGCGACGAGCAACCTCTGACTCAATGAGTGACGAGCAACCTCAGACTCAACGAGCGACGAGCAACCTCTGACTCAACGAGTTACGAGCGACCTCTGACCCGACGCGTGACGAGCGACCTCTGACCCAATGCGTGGCGAGCGACCTCTGACCCGACGAGTGACGAGCGTCCTCAGACTCAACGAGCGAAGAGCGACCTCAGACTAAACGAGCGACGAGCAACCTCTGACTCAACGAGTGATGAGGGACCTCAGACTCAACGAGCGAAGAGCGACCTCAGACTCAATGAGCGACGAGCAACCTCTGACTCAACGAGTGATGAGCAACCTCTGACCCAACGAGTGATGAGCAACCTCAGACTCAACGAGCGACGAGCAACCTCAGACTCAACGAGTGACGAGCAACCTCAGACTCAACGAGGGACGAGCAACCTCAGACTCAGCGAGTGACGAGCAACCTCAGACTCAACGAGGGACGAGCAACCTCTGACTCAACTCAACGAGTGACGATCAACCTCTGACTCAACGAGTGACGAGCAACCTCAGACTCAACGAGCGACGAGCAACGTCTGACTCGACGAGTTACGAGCGACCTCTGACCCGACGCGTGACGAGCGACCTCTGACCCGACGCGTGACGAGCGACCTCTGACCCAACGCGTGGCGAGCGACCTCTGACCCGACGAGTGACGAGCGTCCTCAGACTCAACGAGGGACGAGCAAGCTCAGACTCAACAAGCGACGAGCAACCTCAGACTCAACGAGGGACGAGCAACCTCAGACTCAGCGAGTGACGAGCAACCTCAGACTCAACGAGCGACGAGCAACCTCAGACTCAACGAACGACGAGCAACCTCAGACCCAACGAGCGACGAGCAACCTCAGACTCAACAAGCGACGAGCAACCTCAGACTCAACGAGGGACGAGCAACCTCAGACTCAGCGAGTGACGAGCAACCTCAGACTCAACGAGCGACGAGCAACCTCAGACTCAGCGAGTGACGAGCAACCTCAGACTCAACGAGTGACGATCAACCTCTGACTCAACGAGTGACAAGCAACCTCTGACCCAAAGAGCGACGAGCAACATCTGACTCAACGAGCAACCTCTGACGCAACGAGCAACCTCTGACCCAACGAGCGACGAGCAACCTCTGACCCAACGAGCGACGAGCAACCTCAGACTCAACGAGTGACAAGCAACCTCTGACCCAACGAGCGACGAGCAACCTCTGACGCAACGAGTAACCTCTGACTCAACGAGCGACGAGCAACCTCTGACTCAACGAGTGACAAGCAACCTCTGACTCAACGAGCGACGAGCAACCTCTGACTCTAAAAGTGACGATCAACCTCTGACTCAACGAGTGACAAGCAACCTCTGACCCAAAGAGCGACGAGCAACCTCTGACCCAACGAGCAACGAGCAACCTCTGACGCAACGAGCAACCTCTGACTCAACGAGGGACGAGCAACCTCAGACTCAGCGAGTGACGAGCAACCTCAGACTCAACGAGCGACGAGCAACCTCAGACTCAACGAGGGACGAGCAACCTCAGACTCAACAAGCGACGAGCAACCTCTGACTCAACGAGTGATGAGCAACCTCAGACTCAACGAGTGATGAGCAACCTCAGACTCAACGAGCGACGAGCAACCTCTGACTCAATGAGTGACGAGCAACCTCAGACTCAACGAGCGACGAGCAACCTCTGACTCAACGAGTTACGAGCGACCTCTGACCCGACGCGTGACGAGCGACCTCTGACCCAATGCGTGGCGAGCGACCTCTGACCCGACGAGTGACGAGCGTCCTCAGACTCAACGAGCGAAGAGCGACCTCAGACTCAACGAGGGACGAGCAACCTCAGACTCAACGAGTGACGAGCAACCTCAGACTCAACGAGTGATGAGCAACCTCAGACTCAACGAGGGACGAGCAACCTCAGACTCAACGAGTGACGAGCAACCTCAGACTCAACGAGTGATGAGCAACCTCAGACTCAACGAGCGACGAGCAACCTCTGACTCAATGAGTGACGAGCAACCTCTGACTCAATGAGTGACGAGCAACCTCTGACTCAATGAGGGACGAGCAACCTCTGACTCAACGAGTGACAAGCAACCTCTGACCCAAAGAGCGACGAGCAACCTCTGACCCAACGAGCAACCTCTGACGCAACGAGCAACCTCTGACTCAACGAGGGACGAGCAACCTCACACTCAACGAGCGACGAGCAACCTCAGACTCAGCGAGTGAAGAGCAACCTCAGACTCAACGAGGGACGAGCAACCTCTGACTCAACTCAACGAGTGACGATCAACCTCTGACTCAACGAGTGACGAGCAACCTCTGACCCAACGAGCGACGAGCAACCTCTGACCCAACGAGCGACGAGCAACCTCTGACCCAACGAGCGACGAGCAACCTCTGACTCAACGAGCGACGAGCAACCTCTGACCCAACGAGCGACGAGCAACCTCTGACCCAACGAGTGACGAGCAACCTCAGACCCAACGAGCGACGAGCAACCTCTGACCCAACGAGCGACGAGCAACCTCTGACCCAACGAGTGACGAGCAACCTCTGACCCAACGAGCGACGAGCAACCTCTGACTCAACGAGCGACGAGCAACCTCTGACTCAACGAGTGACAAGCAACCTCTGACCCAAAGAGCGACGAGCAACCTCTGACCCAACGAGCAACCTCTGACGCATCGAGCAACCTCTGACTCAACGAGGGACGAGCAACCTCACACTCAACGAGCGACGAGCAACCTCAGACTCAGCGAGTGACGAGCAACCTCAGACTCAACGAGGGACGAGCAACCTCTGACTCAACTCAACGAGTGACGATCAACCTCTGACTCAACGAGTGACGAGCAACCTCTGACCCAACGAGCGACGAGCAACCTCTGACCCAACGAGCAACCTCTGACGCAACGAGCAACCTCTGACTCAACGAGGGACGAGCAACCTCACACTCAACGAGCGACGAGCAACCTCAGACTCAGCGAGTGACGAGCAACCTCAGACTCAACGAGGGACGAGCAACCTCTGACTCAACTCAACGAGTGACAATCAACCTCTGACTCAACGAGTGACGAGCAACCTCTGACCCAACGAGCGACGAGCAACCTCTGACCCAACGAGCGACGAGCAACCTCTGACCCAACGAGCGACGAGCAACCTCTGACTCAACGAGCGACGAGCAACCTCTGACCCAACGAGCGACGAGCAACCTCTGACCCAACGAGTGACGAGCAACCTCAGACCCAACGAACGACGAGCAACCTCTGACCCAACGAGCAACCTCTGACGCAACGAGCAACCTCTGACTCAACGAGGGACGAGCAACCTCTGACTCAACGAGCGACGAGCAACCTCTGACCCAACGAGCGACGAGCAACCTCTGACCCAACGAGTGACGAGCAACCTCAGACCCAACGAGCGACGAGCAACCTCAGACTCAACAAGCGACGAGCAACCTCTGACCCAACGAGTGACGAGCAACCTCTGACCCAACGAGCGACGAGCAACCTCTGACTCAACGAGCGACGAGCAACCTCTGACCCAACGAGTGACAAGCAACCTCTGACCCAAAGAGCGACGAGCAACCTCTGACCCAACGAGCAACCTCTGACGCAACGAGCAACCTCTGACTCAACGAGGGACGAGCAACCTCAGACTCAACGAGTGATGAGCAACCTCTGACTCAACGAGCGACGAGCAACCTCTGACTCAACGAGCGACGAGCAACCTCTGACTCAACGAGTGACAAGCAACCTCTGACCCAAAGAGCGACGAGCAACCTCTGACCCAACGAGCAACCTCTGACGCAACGAGCAACCTCTGACTCAACGAGGGACGAGCAACCTCAGACTCAACGAGCGAAGAGCGACCTCAGACTCAACGAGTGATGAGCAACCTCAGACTCAACGAGGGACGAGCAACCTCAGACTCAACGAGTGACGAGCAACCTCAGACTCAACGAGTGATGAGCAACCTCAGACTCAACGAGCGACGAGCAACCTCTGACTCAATGAGTGACGAGCAACCTCTGACTCAATGAGTGACGAGCAACCTCTGACTCAATGAGTGACGAGCAACCTCAGACTCAACGAGCGACGAGCAACCTCTGACTCAACTCAACGAGTGACGATCAACCTCAGATTCAACGAGGGACGAGCAACCTCTGACTCAACTCAACGAGTGACGATCAACCTCTGACTCAACGAGTGACAAGCAACCTCTGACCCAAAGAGCGACGAGCAACCTCTGACCCAACGAGCAACGAGCAACCTCTGACGCAACGAGCAACCTCTGACTCAACGAGGGACGAGCAACCTCAGACTCAGCGAGTGACGAGCAACCTCAGACTCAACGAGCGACGAGCAACCTCAGACTCAACGAGGGACGAGCAACCTCAGACTCAACGAGTGACGAGCAACCACAGACTCAACGAGTGATGAGCAACCTCTGACTCAACGAGCGACGAGCAACCTCTGACTCAATGAGTGACGAGCAACCTCAGACTCAACGAGCGACGAGCAACCTCTGACTCAACGAGTTACGAGCGACCTCTGACCCGACGCGTGACGAGCGACCTCTGACCCAATGCGTGGCGAGCGACCTCTGACCCGACGAGTGACGAGCGTCCTCAGACTCAACGAGCGAAGAGCGACCTCAGACTCAACGAGGGACGAGCAACCTCAGACTCAACGAGTGACGAGCAACCTCAGACTCAACGAGTGATGAGCAACCTCAGACTCAACGAGGGACGAGCAACCTCAGACTCAACGAGTGACGAGCAACCTCAGACTCAACGAGTGATGAGCAACCTCAGACTCAACGAGCGACGAGCAACCTCTGACTCAATGAGTGACGAGCAACCTCTGAGTCAATGAGTGACGAGCAACCTCTGACTCAATGAGTGACGAGCAACCTCAGACTCAACGAGCGACGAGCAACCTCTGACTCAACTCAACGAGTGACGATCAACCTCAGATTCAACGAGGGACGAGCAACCTCTGACTCAACTCAACGAGTGACGATCAACCTCTGACTCAACGAGTGACAAGCAACCTCTGACCCAAAGAGCGACGAGCAACCTCTGACCCAACGAGCAACGAGCAACCTCTGACGCAACGAGCAACCTCTGACTCAACGAGGGACGAGCAACCTCAGACTCAGCGAGTGACGAGCAACCTCAGACTCAACGAGCGACGAGCAACCTCAGACTCAACGAGGGACGAGCAACCTCAGACTCAACAAGCGACGAGCAACCTCTGACTCAACGAGTGATGAGCAACCTCAGACTCAACGAGTGATGAGCAACCTCAGACTCAACGAGCGACGAGCAACCTCTGACTCAATGAGTGACGAGCAACCTCAGACTCAACGAGCGACGAGCAACCTCTGACTCAACGAGTTACGAGCGACCTCTGACCCGACGCGTGACGAGCGACCTCTGACCCAATGCGTGGCGAGCGACCTCTGACCCGACGAGTGACGAGCAACCTCAGACTCAACGAGCGACGAGCAACCTCTGACTCAACGAGTGATGAGGGACCTCAGACTCAACGAGCGAAGAGCGACCTCAGACTCAATGAGCGACGAGCAACCTCTGACTCAACGAGTGATGAGCAACCTCTGACCCAACGAGTGATGAGCAACCTCAGACTCAACGAGCGACGAGCAACCTCAGACTCAACGAGGGACGAGCAACCTCAGACTCAGCGAGTGACGAGCAACCTCAGACTCAACGAGGGATGAGCAACCTCTGACTCAACTCAACGAGTGACGATCAACCTCTGACTCAACGAGTGACGAGCAACCTCTGACCCAACGAGCAACGAGCAACCTCTGACGCAACGAGCAACCTCTGACTCAACGAGGGACGAGCAACCTCAGACTCAACGAGCGACGAGCAACCTCAGACTCAACGAGGGACGAGCAACCTCAGACTCAACGAGTGACGAGCAACCACAGACTCAACGAGTGATGAGCAACCTCAGACTCAACGAGCGACGAGCAACCTCAGACTCAACGAGCGACGAGCAACCTCTGACTCAACTCAACGAGTGACGATCAACCTCAGATTCAACGAGGGACGAGCAACCTCTGACTCAACTCAACGAGTGACGATCAACCTCTGACTCAACGAGTGACAAGCAACCTCTGACCCAAAGAGCGACGAGCAACCTCTGACCCAACGAGCAACGAGCAACCTCTGACGCAACGAGCAACCTCTGACTCAACGAGGGACGAGCAACCTCAGACTCAGCGAGTGACGAGCAACCTCAGACTCAACGAGCGACGAGCAACCTCAGACTCAACGAGGGACGAGCAACCTCAGACTCAACAAGCGACGAGCAACCTCTGACTCAACGAGTGATGAGCAACCTCAGACTCAACGAGTGATGAGCAACCTCAGACTCAACGAGCGACGAGCAACCTCTGACTCAATGAGTGACGAGCAACCTCTGACTCAACGAGTGACGAGCAACCTCAGACTCAACGAGCGACGAGCAACCTCTGACTCAACGAGTTACGAGCGACCTCTGACCCGACGCGTGACGAGCGACCTCTGACCCGATGCGTGGCGAGCGACCTCTGACCCGACGAGTGACGAGCGTCCTCAGACTCAACGAGCGAAGAGCGACCTCAGACTCAACGAGCGACGAGCAACCTCTGACTCAACGAGTGATGAGGGACCTCAGACTCAACGAGCGAAGAGCGACCTCAGACTCAATGAGCGACGAGCAACCTCTGACTCAACGAGTGATGAGCAACCTCTGACCCAACGAGTGATGAGCAACCTCAGACTCAACGAGCGACGAGCAACCTCAGACTCAACGAGGGACGAGCAACCTCAGACTCAGCGAGTGACGAGCAACCTCAGACTCAACGAGGGACGAGCAACCTCTGACTCAACGAGTGACGATCAACCTCTGACTCAACGAGTGACGAGCGACCTCTGACCCAACGAGCGTAGAGCAACCTCTGACTCAATGAGTGACGAGCAACCTCAGACTCAATGAGCGACAAGCAACCTCAGACTCAATGAGTGACGAGCAACCTCAGACTCAATGAGTGACGAGCAACCTCAGATTCAACGAGCGACGAGCAACCTCTGACTCAACGAGTGATGAGCAACCTCAGACTCAACGAGTGACGAGCAACCTCTGACTCAACGAGTGACGAGCAACCTCAGACTCGACGAGCAACCTCTGACTCAACGAGTTACGAGCGACCTCTGACCCGACGCATGACGAGTGACCTCTGACCCAATGCGTGGCGAGCGACCTCTGACCCGACGAGTGACGAGCGACCTCAGACTCAACGAGCGAAGAGCGACCTCTGACTCAACGAGCGACGAGCAACCTCTGACTCAACGAGTGATGAGGGACCTCAGACTCAATGAGCGACGAGCAACCTCTGACTCAACGAGCGACGAGCAACCTTTGACTCAACGAGTGATGAGCAACCTCTGACTCAACGAGTGACGAGCAACCTCAGACTCAACGAGTGACGAGCAACGAGCAACCTCAGACTCAACGAGCGACGAGCAACCTCTGACCCAACGAGCGATGAGCAACCTCTGACCCAACGAGCGACGAGCAACCTCTGACCCAACGAGCGACGAGCAACCTCTTACCCAACGAGCGACGAGCAACCCCTGACCCAACGAGCGACGAGCAACATCTGACCCAACGAGTGATGAGCAACCTCTGACTCAACCTCAGACTCAACAAGTGACGAGCAACCTCTGACCCAACGAGCGACGAGCAACCTCTGACCCAACGAGCGACGAGCAACCTCTGACCCAACGAGCGACGAGCAACCTCTTACCCAACGAGCGACGAGCAACCTCTTACCCAACGAGCGACGAGCAACCCCTGACCCAACGAGCGACGAGCAACATCTTACTCAACGAGCGACGAGCAACCTCTGACCCAACGAGTGATGAGCAACCTCTGACCCAACTAGCGACGAGCAACCTCTGACCCAACGAGCGACGAGCAACCTCTGACTCAATGAGTGACGAGCAACCTCAGACTCAATGAGTGACGAGCAACCTCAGACTCAACGAGTGACGAGCAACCTCAGACTCAATGAGTGACGAGCAACCTCAGACTCAACGAGCGACGAGCAACCTCTGACCCAACGAGCGACGAGCAACCTCTCACCCAACGAGCGACGAGCAACCTCTGACCCAACGAGCGACGAGCAACCTCTGACCCAACGAGTGATGAGCAACCTCAGACTCAACGAGCGACGAGCAACCTCTGACCCAACGAGCGACGAGCAACCTCTGACCCAAAGAGCGACGAGCAACCTCTGACCCAACGAGCGACGAGCAACCTCTGACCCAACGAGCGACGAGCAACCTCTGACCCAACGAGCGACGAGCAACCTCTGACCCAACGAGTGATGAGCAACCTCAGACTCAACGAGTGACGAGCAACCTCTGACCCAACGAGCGTAGAGCAACCTCTGACTCAATGAGTGACGAGCAACCTCTGACCCAACGAGCGACGAGCAACCTCAGACTCAACGAGTGACGAGCAACCTCAGACTCAACGAGGGACGAGCAACCTCAGACTCAGCGAGTGACGAGCAACCTCAGACTCAACGAGGGACGAGCAACCTCTGACTCAACGAGTGACGATCAACCTCTGACTCAATGAGTGACAAGCAACCTCTGACTCAACGAGGGACGAGCAACCTCAGACTCAGCGAGTGACGAGCAACCTCAGACTCAACGAGCGACGAGCAACCTCAGACTCAACGAGGGACGAGCAACCTCAGACTCAACAAGCGACGAGCAACCTCTGACTCAACGAGTGATGAGCAACCTCTGACTCAACGAGTGATGAGCAA
Source organism: Gobio gobio (assembly GCF_949357685.1). Taxonomy (NCBI): domain Eukaryota; kingdom Metazoa; phylum Chordata; class Actinopteri; order Cypriniformes; family Gobionidae; genus Gobio; species Gobio gobio. The sequence continues at coordinate 50,407,635 of NC_137108.1, forward strand.
CCTCAGACTCAACGAGTGATGAGCAACCTCAGACTCAACGAGCGACGAGCAACCTCTGACTCAATGAGTGACGAGCAACCTCTGACTCAACGAGTGACGAGCAACCTCAGACTCAACGAGCGACGAGCAACGTCTGACTCGACGAGTTACGAGCGACCTCTGACCCGACGCGTGACGAGCGACCTCTGACCCGACGCGTGACGAGCGACCTCTGACCCAACGCGTGGCGAGCGACCTCTGACCCGACGAGTGACGAGCGTCCTCAGACTCAACGAGGGACGAGCAAGCTCAGACTCAACAAGCGACGAGCAACCTCAGACTCAACGAGGGACGAGCAACCTCAGACTCAGCGAGTGACGAGCAACCTCAGACTCAACGAGCGACGAGCAACCTCAGACTCAACGAACGACGAGCAACCTCAGACCCAACGAGCGACGAGCAACCTCAGACTCAACAAGCGACGAGCAACCTCAGACTCAACGAGGGACGAGCAACCTCAGACTCAGCGAGTGACGAGCAACCTCAGACTCAACGAGCGACGAGCAACCTCAGACTCAGCGAGTGACGAGCAACCTCAGACTCAACGAGTGACGATCAACCTCTGACTCAACGAGTGACAAGCAACCTCTGACCCAAAGAGCGACGAGCAACATCTGACTCAACGAGCAACCTCTGACGCAACGAGCAACCTCTGACCCAACGAGCGACGAGCAACCTCTGACCCAACGAGCGACGAGCAACCTCTGACGCAACGAGTAACCTCTGACTCAACGAGCGACGAGCAACCTCTGACTCAACGAGTGACAAGCAACCTCTGACTCAACGAGCGACGAGCAACCTCTGACTCTAAAAGTGACGATCAACCTCTGACTCAACGAGTGACAAGCAACCTCTGACCCAAAGAGCGACGAGCAACCTCTGACCCAACGAGCAACGAGCAACCTCTGACGCAACGAGCAACCTCTGACTCAACGAGGGACGAGCAACCTCAGACTCAGCGAGTGACGAGCAACCTCAGACTCAACGAGCGACGAGCAACCTCAGACTCAACGAGGGACGAGCAACCTCAGACTCAACAAGCGACGAGCAACCTCTGACTCAACGAGTGATGAGCAACCTCAGACTCAACGAGTGATGAGCAACCTCAGACTCAACGAGCGACGAGCAACCTCTGACTCAATGAGTGACGAGCAACCTCAGACTCAACGAGCGACGAGCAACCTCTGACTCAACGAGTTACGAGCGACCTCTGACCCGACGCGTGACGAGCGACCTCTGACCCAATGCGTGGCGAGCGACCTCTGACCCGACGAGTGACGAGCGTCCTCAGACTCAACGAGCGAAGAGCGACCTCAGACTCAACGAGGGACGAGCAACCTCAGACTCAACGAGTGACGAGCAACCTCAGACTCAACGAGTGATGAGCAACCTCAGACTCAACGAGGGACGAGCAACCTCAGACTCAACGAGTGACGAGCAACCTCAGACTCAACGAGTGATGAGCAACCTCAGACTCAACGAGCGACGAGCAACCTCTGACTCAATGAGTGACGAGCAACCTCTGACTCAATGAGTGACGAGCAACCTCTGACTCAATGAGGGACGAGCAACCTCTGACTCAACGAGTGACAAGCAACCTCTGACCCAAAGAGCGACGAGCAACCTCTGACCCAACGAGCAACCTCTGACGCAACGAGCAACCTCTGACTCAACGAGGGACGAGCAACCTCACACTCAACGAGCGACGAGCAACCTCAGACTCAGCGAGTGAAGAGCAACCTCAGACTCAACGAGGGACGAGCAACCTCTGACTCAACTCAACGAGTGACGATCAACCTCTGACTCAACGAGTGACGAGCAACCTCTGACCCAACGAGCGACGAGCAACCTCTGACCCAACGAGCGACGAGCAACCTCTGACCCAACGAGCGACGAGCAACCTCTGACTCAACGAGCGACGAGCAACCTCTGACCCAACGAGCGACGAGCAACCTCTGACCCAACGAGTGACGAGCAACCTCAGACCCAACGAGCGACGAGCAACCTCTGACCCAACGAGCGACGAGCAACCTCTGACCCAACGAGTGACGAGCAACCTCTGACCCAACGAGCGACGAGCAACCCCTGACCCAACGAGCGACGAGCAACATCTTACTCAACGAGCGACGAGCAACCTCTGACCCAACGAGTGATGAGCAACCTCTGACCCAACTAGCGACGAGCAACCTCTGACCCAACGAGCGACGAGCAACCTCTGACTCAATGAGTGACGAGCAACCTCAGACTCAATGAGTGACGAGCAACCTCAGACTCAACGAGTGACGAGCAACCTCAGACTCAATGAGTGACGAGCAACCTCAGACTCAACGAGCGACGAGCAACCTCTGACCCAACGAGCGACGAGCAACCTCTCACCCAACGAGCGACGAGCAACCTCTGACCCAACGAGCGACGAGCAACCTCTGACCCAACGAGTGATGAGCAACCTCAGACTCAACGAGCGACGAGCAACCTCTGACCCAACGAGCGACGAGCAACCTCTGACCCAAAGAGCGACGAGCAACCTCTGACCCAACGAGCGACGAGCAACCTCTGACCCAACGAGCGACGAGCAACCTCTGACCCAACGAGCGACGAGCAACCTCTGACCCAACGAGTGATGAGCAACCTCAGACTCAACGAGTGACGAGCAACCTCTGACCCAACGAGCGTAGAGCAACCTCTGACTCAATGAGTGACGAGCAACCTCTGACCCAACGAGCGACGAGCAACCTCAGACTCAACGAGTGACGAGCAACCTCAGACTCAACGAGGGACGAGCAACCTCAGACTCAGCGAGTGACGAGCAACCTCAGACTCAACGAGGGACGAGCAACCTCTGACTCAACGAGTGACGATCAACCTCTGACTCAATGAGTGACAAGCAACCTCTGACTCAACGAGGGACGAGCAACCTCAGACTCAGCGAGTGACGAGCAACCTCAGACTCAACGAGCGACGAGCAACCTCAGACTCAACGAGGGACGAGCAACCTCAGACTCAACAAGCGACGAGCAACCTCTGACTCAACGAGTGATGAGCAACCTCTGACTCAACGAGTGATGAGCAACCTCAGACTCAACGAGTGATGAGCAACCTCAGACTCAACGAGCGACGAGCAACCTCTGACTCAATGAGTGACGAGCAACCTCTGACTCAACGAGTGACGAGCAACCTCAGACTCAACGAGCGACGAGCAACGTCTGACTCGACGAGTTACGAGCGACCTCTGACCCGACGCGTGACGAGCGACCTCTGACCCGACGCGTGACGAGCGACCTCTGACCCAACGCGTGGCGAGCGACCTCTGACCCGACGAGTGACGAGCGTCCTCAGACTCAACGAGGGACGAGCAAGCTCAGACTCAACAAGCGACGAGCAACCTCAGACTCAACGAGGGACGAGCAACCTCAGACTCAGCGAGTGACGAGCAACCTCAGACTCAACGAGCGACGAGCAACCTCAGACTCAACGAACGACGAGCAACCTCAGACCCAACGAGCGACGAGCAACCTCAGACTCAACAAGCGACGAGCAACCTCAGACTCAACGAGGGACGAGCAACCTCAGACTCAGCGAGTGACGAGCAACCTCAGACTCAACGAGCGACGAGCAACCTCAGACTCAGCGAGTGACGAGCAACCTCAGACTCAACGAGTGACGATCAACCTCTGACTCAACGAGTGACAAGCAACCTCTGACCCAAAGAGCGACGAGCAACATCTGACTCAACGAGCAACCTCTGACGCAACGAGCAACCTCTGACCCAACGAGCGACGAGCAACCTCTGACCCAACGAGCGACGAGCAACCTCAGACTCAACGAGTGACAAGCAACCTCTGACCCAACGAGCGACGAGCAACCTCTGACGCAACGAGTAACCTCTGACTCAACGAGCGACGAGCAACCTCTGACTCAACGAGTGACAAGCAACCTCTGACTCAACGAGCGACGAGCAACCTCTGACTCTAAAAGTGACGATCAACCTCTGACTCAACGAGTGACAAGCAACCTCTGACCCAAAGAGCGACGAGCAACCTCTGACCCAACGAGCAACGAGCAACCTCTGACGCAACGAGCAACCTCTGACTCAACGAGGGACGAGCAACCTCAGACTCAGCGAGTGACGAGCAACCTCAGACTCAACGAGCGACGAGCAACCTCAGACTCAACGAGGGACGAGCAACCTCAGACTCAACAAGCGACGAGCAACCTCTGACTCAACGAGTGATGAGCAACCTCAGACTCAACGAGTGATGAGCAACCTCAGACTCAACGAGCGACGAGCAACCTCTGACTCAATGAGTGACGAGCAACCTCAGACTCAACGAGCGACGAGCAACCTCTGACTCAACGAGTTACGAGCGACCTCTGACCCGACGCGTGACGAGCGACCTCTGACCCAATGCGTGGCGAGCGACCTCTGACCCGACGAGTGACGAGCGTCCTCAGACTCAACGAGCGAAGAGCGACCTCAGACTCAACGAGGGACGAGCAACCTCAGACTCAACGAGTGACGAGCAACCTCAGACTCAACGAGTGATGAGCAACCTCAGACTCAACGAGGGACGAGCAACCTCAGACTCAACGAGTGACGAGCAACCTCAGACTCAACGAGTGATGAGCAACCTCAGACTCAACGAGCGACGAGCAACCTCTGACTCAATGAGTGACGAGCAACCTCTGACTCAATGAGTGACGAGCAACCTCTGACTCAATGAGGGACGAGCAACCTCTGACTCAACGAGTGACAAGCAACCTCTGACCCAAAGAGCGACGAGCAACCTCTGACCCAACGAGCAACCTCTGACGCAACGAGCAACCTCTGACTCAACGAGGGACGAGCAACCTCACACTCAACGAGCGACGAGCAACCTCAGACTCAGCGAGTGAAGAGCAACCTCAGACTCAACGAGGGACGAGCAACCTCTGACTCAACTCAACGAGTGACGATCAACCTCTGACTCAACGAGTGACGAGCAACCTCTGACCCAACGAGCGACGAGCAACCTCTGACCCAACGAGCGACGAGCAACCTCTGACCCAACGAGCGACGAGCAACCTCTGACTCAACGAGCGACGAGCAACCTCTGACCCAACGAGCGACGAGCAACCTCTGACCCAACGAGTGACGAGCAACCTCAGACCCAACGAGCGACGAGCAACCTCTGACCCAACGAGCGACGAGCAACCTCTGACCCAACGAGTGACGAGCAACCTCTGACCCAACGAGCGACGAGCAACCTCTGACTCAACGAGCGACGAGCAACCTCTGACTCAACGAGTGACAAGCAACCTCTGACCCAAAGAGCGACGAGCAACCTCTGACCCAACGAGCAACCTCTGACGCATCGAGCAACCTCTGACTCAACGAGGGACGAGCAACCTCACACTCAACGAGCGACGAGCAACCTCAGACTCAGCGAGTGACGAGCAACCTCAGACTCAACGAGGGACGAGCAACCTCTGACTCAACTCAACGAGTGACGATCAACCTCTGACTCAACGAGTGACGAGCAACCTCTGACCCAACGAGCGACGAGCAACCTCTGACCCAACGAGCAACCTCTGACGCAACGAGCAACCTCTGACTCAACGAGGGACGAGCAACCTCACACTCAACGAGCGACGAGCAACCTCAGACTCAGCGAGTGACGAGCAACCTCAGACTCAACGAGGGACGAGCAACCTCTGACTCAACTCAACGAGTGACAATCAACCTCTGACTCAACGAGTGACGAGCAACCTCTGACCCAACGAGCGACGAGCAACCTCTGACCCAACGAGCGACGAGCAACCTCTGACCCAACGAGCGACGAGCAACCTCTGACTCAACGAGCGACGAGCAACCTCTGACCCAACGAGCGACGAGCAACCTCTGACCCAACGAGTGACGAGCAACCTCAGACCCAACGAACGACGAGCAACCTCAGACTCAACAAGCGACGAGCAACCTCTGACCCAACGAGTGACGAGCAACCTCTGACCCAACGAGCGACGAGCAACCTCTGACTCAACGAGCGACGAGCAACCTCTGACCCAACGAGTGACAAGCAACCTCTGACCCAAAGAGCGACGAGCAACCTCTGACCCAACGAGCAACCTCTGACGCAACGAGCAACCTCTGACTCAACGAGGGACGAGCAACCTCTGACTCAACGAGTGATGAGCAACCTCTGACTCAACGAGCGACGAGCAACCTCTGACTCAACGAGTGACAAGCAACCTCTGACCCAAAGAGCGACGAGCAACCTCTGACCCAACGAGCAACCTCTGACGCAACGAGCAACCTCTGACTCAACGAGGGACGAGCAACCTCAGACTCAGCGAGTGACGAGCAACCTCAGACTCAACGAGCGACGAGCAACCTCTGACTCAACGAGGGACGAGCAACCTCAGACTCAACAAGCGACGAGCAACCTCTGACTCAACGAGTGATGAGCAACCTCAGACTCAACGAGTGATGAGCAACCTCAGACTCAACGAGCGACGAGCAACCTCTGACTCAATGAGTGACGAGCAACCTCTGACTCAACGAGTGACGAGCAACCTCAGACTCAACGAGCGACAAGCAACCTCTGACTCAACGAGTTACGAGCGACCTCTGACCCGACGCGTGACGAGCGACCTCTGACCCAATGCGTGGCGAGCGACCTCTGACCCGACGAGTGACGAGCGTCCTCAGACTCAACGAGTGACGAGCAACCTCAGACTCAACGAGGGACGAGCAACCTCTGACTCAACGAGTGACAAGCAACCTCTGACCCAAAGAGCGACAAGCAACCTCTGACCCAACGAGCAACCTCTGACGCAACGAGCAACCTCTGACTCAACGAGGGACGAGCAACCTCACACTCAACGAGCGACGAGCAACCTCAGACTCAGCGAGTGACGAGCAACCTCAGACTCAATGAGGGACGAGCAACCTCTGACTCAACTCAACGAGTGACGATCAACCTCTGACTCAACGAGTGACGAGCAACCTCTGACCCAACGAGCGACGAGCAACCTCTGACCCAACGAGCGACGAGCAACCTCTGACCCAACGAGCGACGAGCAACCTCTGACCCAACGAGCGACGAGCAACCTCTGACTCAACGAGTGATGAGCAACCTCTGACCCAACGAGTGATGAGCAACCTCAGACTCAACGAGCGACGAGCAACCTCAGACTCAACGAGTGACGAGCAACCTCAGACTCAGCGAGTGACGAGCAACCTCAGACTCAACGAGGGACGAGCAACCTCTGACTCAACGAGTGACGATCAACCTCTGACTCAATGAGTGACAAGCAACCTCTGACTCAACGAGCGACGAGCAACCTCTGACCCAACGAGCGACGAGCAACCTCTGACCCAACGAGTGACGAGCAACCTCAGACCCAACGAGCGACGAGCAACCTCTGACTCAACGAGCGACGAGCAACCTCTGACCCAACGAGCGACGAGCAACCTCTGACCCAACGAGCGACGAGCAACCTCTGACCCAACGAGCAACCTCTGACGCAACGAGCAACCTCTGACTCAACGAGGGACGAGCAACCTCTGACTCAACGAGCGACGAGCAACCTCTGACCCAACGAGCGACGAGCAACCTCTGACCCAACGAGTGACGAGCAACCTCAGACCCAACGAGCGACGAGCAACCTCAGACTCAACAAGCGACGAGCAACCTCTGACCCAACGAGCGACGAGCAACCTCTGACTCAACGAGCGACGAGCAACCTCTGACCCAACGAGCGACGAGCAACCTCTGACCCAACGAGTGACGAGCAACCTCAGACCCAACGAACGACGAGCAACCTCAGACTCAACAAGCGACGAGCAACCTCTGACCCAACGAGTGACGAGCAACCTCTGACCCAACGAGCGACGAGCAACCTCTGACTCAACGAGCGACGAGCAACCTCTGACCCAACGAGTGACAAGCAACCTCTGACCCAAAGAGCGACGAGCAACCTCTGACCCAACGAGCAACCTCTGACGCAACGAGCAACCTCTGACTCAACGAGGGACGAGCAACCTCTGACTCAACGAGTGATGAGCAACCTCTGACTCAACGAGCGACGAGCAACCTCTGACTCAACGAGTGACAAGCAACCTCTGACCCAAAGAGCGACGAGCAACCTCTGACCCAACGAGCAACCTCTGACGCAACGAGCAACCTCTGACTCAACGAGGGACGAGCAACCTCAGACTCAGCGAGTGACGAGCAACCTCAGACTCAACGAGCGACGAGCAACCTCTGACTCAACGAGGGACGAGCAACCTCAGACTCAACAAGCGACGAGCAACCTCTGACTCAACGAGTGATGAGCAACCTCAGACTCAACGAGTGATGAGCAACCTCAGACTCAACGAGCGACGAGCAACCTCTGACTCAATGAGTGACGAGCAACCTCTGACTCAACGAGTGACGAGCAACCTCAGACTCAACGAGCGACAAGCAACCTCTGACTCAACGAGTTACGAGCGACCTCTTACCCGACGCGTGACGAGCGACCTCTGACCCAATGCGTGGCGAGCGACCTCTGACCCGACGAGTGACGAGCGTCCTCAGACTCAACGAGTGACGAGTAACCTCAGACTCAACGAGGGACGAGCAACCTCTGACTCAACGAGCGACGAGCAACCTCTGACTCAATGAGTGACGAGCAACCTCAGACTCAACGAGCGACGAGCAACCTCTGACTCAACGAGTTACGAGCGACCTCTGACCCGACGCGTGACGAGCGACCTCTGACCCAATGCGTGGCGAGCGACCTCTGACCCGACGAGTGACGAGCGTCCTCAGACTCAACGAGCGAAGAGCGACCTCAGACTCAACGAGGGACGAGCAACCTCAGACTCAACGAGTGACGAGCAACCTCAGACTCAACGAGTGATGAGCAACCTCAGACTCAACGAGGGACGAGCAACCTCAGACTCAACGAGTGACGAGCAACCTCAGACTCAACGAGTGATGAGCAACCTCAGACTCAACGAGCGACGAGCAACCTCTGACTCAATGAGTGACGAGCAACCTCTGAGTCAATGAGTGACGAGCAACCTCTGACTCAATGAGTGACGAGCAACCTCAGACTCAACGAGCGACGAGCAACCTCTGACTCAACTCAACGAGTGACGATCAACCTCAGATTCAACGAGGGACGAGCAACCTCTGACTCAACTCAACGAGTGACGATCAACCTCTGACTCAACGAGTGACAAGCAACCTCTGACCCAAAGAGCGACGAGCAACCTCTGACCCAACGAGCAACGAGCAACCTCTGACGCAACGAGCAACCTCTGACTCAACGAGGGACGAGCAACCTCAGACTCAGCGAGTGACGAGCAACCTCAGACTCAACGAGCGACGAGCAACCTCAGACTCAACGAGGGACGAGCAACCTCAGACTCAACAAGCGACGAGCAACCTCTGACTCAACGAGTGATGAGCAACCTCAGACTCAACGAGTGATGAGCAACCTCAGACTCAACGAGCGACGAGCAACCTCTGACTCAATGAGTGACGAGCAACCTCAGACTCAACGAGCGACGAGCAACCTCTGACTCAACGAGTTACGAGCGACCTCTGACCCGACGCGTGACGAGCGACCTCTGACCCAATGCGTGGCGAGCGACCTCTGACCCGACGAGTGACGAGCAACCTCAGACTCAACGAGCGACGAGCAACCTCTGACTCAACGAGTGATGAGGGACCTCAGACTCAACGAGCGAAGAGCGACCTCAGACTCAATGAGCGACGAGCAACCTCTGACTCAACGAGTGATGAGCAACCTCTGACCCAACGAGTGATGAGCAACCTCAGACTCAACGAGCGACGAGCAACCTCAGACTCAACGAGGGACGAGCAACCTCAGACTCAGCGAGTGACGAGCAACCTCAGACTCAACGAGGGATGAGCAACCTCTGACTCAACTCAACGAGTGACGATCAACCTCTGACTCAACGAGTGACGAGCAACCTCTGACCCAACGAGCAACGAGCAACCTCTGACGCAACGAGCAACCTCTGACTCAACGAGGGACGAGCAACCTCAGACTCAACGAGCGACGAGCAACCTCAGACTCAACGAGGGACGAGCAACCTCAGACTCAACGAGTGACGAGCAACCACAGACTCAACGAGTGATGAGCAACCTCAGACTCAACGAGCGACGAGCAACCTCAGACTCAACGAGCGACGAGCAACCTCTGACTCAACTCAACGAGTGACGATCAACCTCAGATTCAACGAGGGACGAGCAACCTCTGACTCAACTCAACGAGTGACGATCAACCTCTGACTCAACGAGTGACAAGCAACCTCTGACCCAAAGAGCGACGAGCAACCTCTGACCCAACGAGCAACGAGCAACCTCTGACGCAACGAGCAACCTCTGACTCAACGAGGGACGAGCAACCTCAGACTCAGCGAGTGACGAGCAACCTCAGACTCAACGAGCGACGAGCAACCTCAGACTCAACGAGGGACGAGCAACCTCAGACTCAACAAGCGACGAGCAACCTCTGACTCAACGAGTGATGAGCAACCTCAGACTCAACGAGTGATGAGCAACCTCAGACTCAACGAGCGACGAGCAACCTCTGACTCAATGAGTGACGAGCAACCTCTGACTCAACGAGTGACGAGCAACCTCAGACTCAACGAGCGACGAGCAACCTCTGACTCAACGAGTTACGAGCGACCTCTGACCCGACGCGTGACGAGCGACCTCTGACCCGATGCGTGGCGAGCGACCTCTGACCCGACGAGTGACGAGCGTCCTCAGACTCAACGAGCGAAGAGCGACCTCAGACTCAACGAGCGACGAGCAACCTCTGACTCAACGAGTGATGAGGGACCTCAGACTCAACGAGCGAAGAGCGACCTCAGACTCAATGAGCGACGAGCAACCTCTGACTCAACGAGTGATGAGCAACCTCTGACCCAACGAGTGATGAGCAACCTCAGACTCAACGAGCGACGAGCAACCTCAGACTCAACGAGGGACGAGCAACCTCAGACTCAGCGAGTGACGAGCAACCTCAGACTCAACGAGGGACGAGCAACCTCTGACTCAACGAGTGACGATCAACCTCTGACTCAACGAGTGACGAGCGACCTCTGACCCAACGAGCGTAGAGCAACCTCTGACTCAATGAGTGACGAGCAACCTCAGACTCAATGAGCGACAAGCAACCTCAGACTCAATGAGTGACGAGCAACCTCAGACTCAATGAGTGACGAGCAACCTCAGATTCAACGAGCGACGAGCAACCTCTGACTCAACGAGTGATGAGCAACCTCAGACTCAACGAGTGACGAGCAACCTCTGACTCAACGAGTGACGAGCAACCTCAGACTCGACGAGCAACCTCTGACTCAACGAGTTACGAGCGACCTCTGACCCGACGCATGACGAGTGACCTCTGACCCAATGCGTGGCGAGCGACCTCTGACCCGACGAGTGACGAGCGACCTCAGACTCAACGAGCGAAGAGCGACCTCTGACTCAACGAGCGACGAGCAACCTCTGACTCAACGAGTGATGAGGGACCTCAGACTCAATGAGCGACGAGCAACCTCTGACTCAACGAGCGACGAGCAACCTTTGACTCAACGAGTGATGAGCAACCTCTGACTCAACGAGTGACGAGCAACCTCAGACTCAACGAGTGACGAGCAACGAGCAACCTCAGACTCAACGAGCGACGAGCAACCTCTGACCCAACGAGCGATGAGCAACCTCTGACCCAACGAGCGACGAGCAACCTCTGACCCAACGAGCGACGAGCAACCTCTTACCCAACGAGCGACGAGCAACCCCTGACCCAACGAGCGACGAGCAACATCTGACCCAACGAGTGATGAGCAACCTCTGACTCAACCTCAGACTCAACAAGTGACGAGCAACCTCTGACCCAACGAGCGACGAGCAACCTCTGACCCAACGAGCGACGAGCAACCTCTGACCCAACGAGCGACGAGCAACCTCTTACCCAACGAGCGACGAGCAACCTCTTACCCAACGAGCGACGAGCAACCCCTGACCCAACGAGCGACGAGCAACATCTTACTCAACGAGCGACGAGCAACCTCTGACCCAACGAGTGATGAGCAACCTCTGACCCAACTAGCGACGAGCAACCTCTGACCCAACGAGCGACGAGCAACCTCTGACTCAATGAGTGACGAGCAACCTCAGACTCAATGAGTGACGAGCAACCTCAGACTCAACGAGTGACGAGCAACCTCAGACTCAATGAGTGACGAGCAACCTCAGACTCAACGAGCGACGAGCAACCTCTGACCCAACGAGCGACGAGCAACCTCTCACCCAACGAGCGACGAGCAACCTCTGACCCAACGAGCGACGAGCAACCTCTGACCCAACGAGTGATGAGCAACCTCAGACTCAACGAGCGACGAGCAACCTCTGACCCAACGAGCGACGAGCAACCTCTGACCCAAAGAGCGACGAGCAACCTCTGACCCAACGAGCGACGAGCAACCTCTGACCCAACGAGCGACGAGCAACCTCTGACCCAACGAGCGACGAGCAACCTCTGACCCAACGAGTGATGAGCAACCTCAGACTCAACGAGTGACGAGCAACCTCTGACCCAACGAGCGTAGAGCAACCTCTGACTCAATGAGTGACGAGCAACCTCTGACCCAACGAGCGACGAGCAACCTCAGACTCAACGAGTGACGAGCAACCTCAGACTCAACGAGGGACGAGCAACCTCAGACTCAGCGAGTGACGAGCAACCTCAGACTCAACGAGGGACGAGCAACCTCTGACTCAACGAGTGACGATCAACCTCTGACTCAATGAGTGACAAGCAACCTCTGACTCAACGAGGGACGAGCAACCTCAGACTCAGCGAGTGACGAGCAACCTCAGACTCAACGAGCGACGAGCAACCTCAGACTCAACGAGGGACGAGCAACCTCAGACTCAACAAGCGACGAGCAACCTCTGACTCAACGAGTGATGAGCAACCTCTGACTCAACGAGTGATGAGCAACCTCAGACTCAACGAGTGATGAGCAACCTCAGACTCAACGAGCGACGAGCAACCTCTGACTCAATGAGTGACGAGCAACCTCTGACTCAACGAGTGACGAGCAACCTCAGACTCAACGAGCGACGAGCAACGTCTGACTCGACGAGTTACGAGCGACCTCTGACCCGACGCGTGACGAGCGACCTCTGACCCGACGCGTGACGAGCGACCTCTGACCCAACGCGTGGCGAGCGACCTCTGACCCGACGAGTGACGAGCGTCCTCAGACTCAACGAGGGACGAGCAAGCTCAGACTCAACAAGCGACGAGCAACCTCAGACTCAACGAGGGACGAGCAACCTCAGACTCAGCGAGTGACGAGCAACCTCAGACTCAACGAGCGACGAGCAACCTCAGACTCAACGAACGACGAGCAACCTCAGACCCAACGAGCGACGAGCAACCTCAGACTCAACAAGCGACGAGCAACCTCAGACTCAACGAGGGACGAGCAACCTCAGACTCAGCGAGTGACGAGCAACCTCAGACTCAACGAGCGACGAGCAACCTCAGACTCAGCGAGTGACGAGCAACCTCAGACTCAACGAGTGACGATCAACCTCTGACTCAACGAGTGACAAGCAACCTCTGACCCAAAGAGCGACGAGCAACATCTGACTCAACGAGCAACCTCTGACGCAACGAGCAACCTCTGACCCAACGAGCGACGAGCAACCTCTGACCCAACGAGCGACGAGCAACCTCAGACTCAACGAGTGACAAGCAACCTCTGACCCAACGAGCGACGAGCAACCTCTGACGCAACGAGTAACCTCTGACTCAACGAGCGACGAGCAACCTCTGACTCAACGAGTGACAAGCAACCTCTGACTCAACGAGCGACGAGCAACCTCTGACTCTAAAAGTGACGATCAACCTCTGACTCAACGAGTGACAAGCAACCTCTGACCCAAAGAGCGACGAGCAACCTCTGACCCAACGAGCAACGAGCAACCTCTGACGCAACGAGCAACCTCTGACTCAACGAGGGACGAGCAACCTCAGACTCAGCGAGTGACGAGCAACCTCAGACTCAACGAGCGACGAGCAACCTCAGACTCAACGAGGGACGAGCAACCTCAGACTCAACAAGCGACGAGCAACCTCTGACTCAACGAGTGATGAGCAACCTCAGACTCAACGAGTGATGAGCAACCTCAGACTCAACGAGCGACGAGCAACCTCTGACTCAATGAGTGACGAGCAACCTCAGACTCAACGAGCGACGAGCAACCTCTGACTCAACGAGTTACGAGCGACCTCTGACCCGACGCGTGACGAGCGACCTCTGACCCAATGCGTGGCGAGCGACCTCTGACCCGACGAGTGACGAGCGTCCTCAGACTCAACGAGCGAAGAGCGACCTCAGACTCAACGAGGGACGAGCAACCTCAGACTCAACGAGTGACGAGCAACCTCAGACTCAACGAGTGATGAGCAACCTCAGACTCAACGAGGGACGAGCAACCTCAGACTCAACGAGTGACGAGCAACCTCAGACTCAACGAGTGATGAGCAACCTCAGACTCAACGAGCGACGAGCAACCTCTGACTCAATGAGTGACGAGCAACCTCTGACTCAATGAGTGACGAGCAACCTCTGACTCAATGAGGGACGAGCAACCTCTGACTCAACGAGTGACAAGCAACCTCTGACCCAAAGAGCGACGAGCAACCTCTGACCCAACGAGCAACCTCTGACGCAACGAGCAACCTCTGACTCAACGAGGGACGAGCAACCTCACACTCAACGAGCGACGAGCAACCTCAGACTCAGCGAGTGAAGAGCAACCTCAGACTCAACGAGGGACGAGCAACCTCTGACTCAACTCAACGAGTGACGATCAACCTCTGACTCAACGAGTGACGAGCAACCTCTGACCCAACGAGCGACGAGCAACCTCTGACCCAACGAGCGACGAGCAACCTCTGACCCAACGAGCGACGAGCAACCTCTGACTCAACGAGCGACGAGCAACCTCTGACCCAACGAGCGACGAGCAACCTCTGACCCAACGAGTGACGAGCAACCTCAGACCCAACGAGCGACGAGCAACCTCTGACCCAACGAGCGACGAGCAACCTCTGACCCAACGAGTGACGAGCAACCTCTGACCCAACGAGCGACGAGCAACCTCTGACTCAACGAGCGACGAGCAACCTCTGACTCAACGAGTGACAAGCAACCTCTGACCCAAAGAGCGACGAGCAACCTCTGACCCAACGAGCAACCTCTGACGCATCGAGCAACCTCTGACTCAACGAGGGACGAGCAACCTCACACTCAACGAGCGACGAGCAACCTCAGACTCAGCGAGTGACGAGCAACCTCAGACTCAACGAGGGACGAGCAACCTCTGACTCAACTCAACGAGTGACGATCAACCTCTGACTCAACGAGTGACGAGCAACCTCTGACCCAACGAGCGACGAGCAACCTCTGACCCAACGAGCAACCTCTGACGCAACGAGCAACCTCTGACTCAACGAGGGACGAGCAACCTCACACTCAACGAGCGACGAGCAACCTCAGACTCAGCGAGTGACGAGCAACCTCAGACTCAACGAGGGACGAGCAACCTCTGACTCAACTCAACGAGTGACAATCAACCTCTGACTCAACGAGTGACGAGCAACCTCTGACCCAACGAGCGACGAGCAACCTCTGACCCAACGAGCGACGAGCAACCTCTGACCCAACGAGCGACGAGCAACCTCTGACTCAACGAGCGACGAGCAACCTCTGACCCAACGAGCGACGAGCAACCTCTGACCCAACGAGTGACGAGCAACCTCAGACCCAACGAACGACGAGCAACCTCAGACTCAACAAGCGACGAGCAACCTCTGACCCAACGAGTGACGAGCAACCTCTGACCCAACGAGCGACGAGCAACCTCTGACTCAACGAGCGACGAGCAACCTCTGACCCAACGAGTGACAAGCAACCTCTGACCCAAAGAGCGACGAGCAACCTCTGACCCAACGAGCAACCTCTGACGCAACGAGCAACCTCTGACTCAACGAGGGACGAGCAACCTCTGACTCAACGAGTGATGAGCAACCTCTGACTCAACGAGCGACGAGCAACCTCTGACTCAACGAGTGACAAGCAACCTCTGACCCAAAGAGCGACGAGCAACCTCTGACCCAACGAGCAACCTCTGACGCAACGAGCAACCTCTGACTCAACGAGGGACGAGCAACCTCAGACTCAGCGAGTGACGAGCAACCTCAGACTCAACGAGCGACGAGCAACCTCTGACTCAACGAGGGACGAGCAACCTCAGACTCAACAAGCGACGAGCAACCTCTGACTCAACGAGTGATGAGCAACCTCAGACTCAACGAGTGATGAGCAACCTCAGACTCAACGAGCGACGAGCAACCTCTGACTCAATGAGTGACGAGCAACCTCTGACTCAACGAGTGACGAGCAACCTCAGACTCAACGAGCGACAAGCAACCTCTGACTCAACGAGTTACGAGCGACCTCTGACCCGACGCGTGACGAGCGACCTCTGACCCAATGCGTGGCGAGCGACCTCTGACCCGACGAGTGACGAGCGTCC
This sequence comes from Gobio gobio, assembly GCF_949357685.1. NCBI lineage: Eukaryota > Metazoa > Chordata > Actinopteri > Cypriniformes > Gobionidae > Gobio > Gobio gobio. Next base: position 50,424,299 of record NC_137108.1, read on the forward strand.
TCAGACTCAACGAGTGACGAGCAACCTCAGACTCAACGAGGGACGAGCAACCTCTGACTCAACGAGTGACAAGCAACCTCTGACCCAAAGAGCGACAAGCAACCTCTGACCCAACGAGCAACCTCTGACGCAACGAGCAACCTCTGACTCAACGAGGGACGAGCAACCTCACACTCAACGAGCGACGAGCAACCTCAGACTCAGCGAGTGACGAGCAACCTCAGACTCAATGAGGGACGAGCAACCTCTGACTCAACTCAACGAGTGACGATCAACCTCTGACTCAACGAGTGACGAGCAACCTCTGACCCAACGAGCGACGAGCAACCTCTGACCCAACGAGCGACGAGCAACCTCTGACCCAACGAGCGACGAGCAACCTCTGACCCAACGAGCGACGAGCAACCTCTGACTCAACGAGTGATGAGCAACCTCTGACCCAACGAGTGATGAGCAACCTCAGACTCAACGAGCGACGAGCAACCTCAGACTCAACGAGTGACGAGCAACCTCAGACTCAGCGAGTGACGAGCAACCTCAGACTCAACGAGGGACGAGCAACCTCTGACTCAACGAGTGACGATCAACCTCTGACTCAATGAGTGACAAGCAACCTCTGACTCAACGAGCGACGAGCAACCTCTGACCCAACGAGCGACGAGCAACCTCTGACCCAACGAGTGACGAGCAACCTCAGACCCAACGAGCGACGAGCAACCTCTGACTCAACGAGCGACGAGCAACCTCTGACCCAACGAGCGACGAGCAACCTCTGACCCAACGAGCGACGAGCAACCTCTGACCCAACGAGCAACCTCTGACGCAACGAGCAACCTCTGACTCAACGAGGGACGAGCAACCTCTGACTCAACGAGCGACGAGCAACCTCTGACCCAACGAGCGACGAGCAACCTCTGACCCAACGAGTGACGAGCAACCTCAGACCCAACGAGCGACGAGCAACCTCAGACTCAACAAGCGACGAGCAACCTCTGACCCAACGAGCGACGAGCAACCTCTGACTCAACGAGCGACGAGCAACCTCTGACCCAACGAGCGACGAGCAACCTCTGACCCAACGAGTGACGAGCAACCTCAGACCCAACGAACGACGAGCAACCTCAGACTCAACAAGCGACGAGCAACCTCTGACCCAACGAGTGACGAGCAACCTCTGACCCAACGAGCGACGAGCAACCTCTGACTCAACGAGCGACGAGCAACCTCTGACCCAACGAGTGACAAGCAACCTCTGACCCAAAGAGCGACGAGCAACCTCTGACCCAACGAGCAACCTCTGACGCAACGAGCAACCTCTGACTCAACGAGGGACGAGCAACCTCTGACTCAACGAGTGATGAGCAACCTCTGACTCAACGAGCGACGAGCAACCTCTGACTCAACGAGTGACAAGCAACCTCTGACCCAAAGAGCGACGAGCAACCTCTGACCCAACGAGCAACCTCTGACGCAACGAGCAACCTCTGACTCAACGAGGGACGAGCAACCTCAGACTCAGCGAGTGACGAGCAACCTCAGACTCAACGAGCGACGAGCAACCTCTGACTCAACGAGGGACGAGCAACCTCAGACTCAACAAGCGACGAGCAACCTCTGACTCAACGAGTGATGAGCAACCTCAGACTCAACGAGTGATGAGCAACCTCAGACTCAACGAGCGACGAGCAACCTCTGACTCAATGAGTGACGAGCAACCTCTGACTCAACGAGTGACGAGCAACCTCAGACTCAACGAGCGACAAGCAACCTCTGACTCAACGAGTTACGAGCGACCTCTTACCCGACGCGTGACGAGCGACCTCTGACCCAATGCGTGGCGAGCGACCTCTGACCCGACGAGTGACGAGCGTCCTCAGACTCAACGAGTGACGAGTAACCTCAGACTCAACGAGGGACGAGCAACCTCTGACTCAACGAGTGACAAGCAACCTCTGACCCAAAGAGCGACGAGCAACCTCTGACCCAACGAGCAACCTCTGACGCAACGAGCAACCTCTGACTCAACGAGGGACGAGCAACCTCACACTCAACGAGCGACGAGCAACCTCAGACTCAGCGAGTGACGAGCAACCTCAGACTCAATGAGGGACGAGCAACCTCTGACTCAACTCAACGAGTGACGATCAACCTCTGACTCAACGAGTGACGAGCAACCTCTGACCCAACGAGCGACGAGCAACCTCTGACCCAACGAGCGACGAGCAACCTCTGACCCAACGAGCGACGAGCAACCTCTGACTCAACGAGTGATGAGCAACCTCTGACCCAACGAGTGATGAGCAACCTCAGACTCGACGAGCAACCTCAGACTCAACGAGTGACGAGCAACCTCAGACTCAACGAGGGACGAGCAACCTCAGACTCAGCGAGTGACGAGCAACCTCAGACTCAACGAGGGACGAGCAACCTCTGACTCAACTCAACGAGTGACGATCAACCTCTGACTCAACGAGTGACAAGCAACCTCTGACTCAACGAGCGACGAGCAACCTCTGACCCAACGAGCGACGAGCAACCTCTGACCCAACGAGTGACGAGCAACCTCAGACCCAACGAGCGACGAGCAACCTCTGACTCAACGAGCGACGAGCAACCTCTGACCCAACGAGCGACGAGCAACCTCTGACCCAACGAGCGACGAGCAACCTCTGACCCAACGAGCAACCTCTGACGCAACGAGCAACCTCTGACTCAACGAGGGACGAGCAACCTCTGACTCAACGAGCGACGAGCAACCTCTGACCCAACGAGCGACGAGCAACCTCTGACCCAACGAGTGACGAGCAACCTCAGACCCAACGAGCGACGAGCAACCTCAGACTCAACAAGCGACGAGCAACCTCTGACCCAACGAGTGACGAGCAACCTCTGACCCAACGAGCGACGAGCAACCTCTGACTCAACGAGCGACGAGCAACCTCTGACCCAACGAGTGACAAGCAACCTCTGACCCAAAGAGCGACGAGCAACCTCTGACCCAACGAGCAACCTCTGACGCAACGAGCAACCTCTGACTCAACGAGGGACGAGCAACCTCAGACTCAACGAGTGATGAGCAACCTCTGACTCAACGAGCGACGAGCAACCTCTGACTCAACGAGCGACGAGCAACCTCTGACTCAACGAGTGACAAGCAACCTCTGACCCAAAGAGCGACGAGCAACCTCTGACCCAACGAGCAACCTCTGACGCAACGAGCAACCTCTGACTCAACGAGGGACGAGCAACCTCAGACTCAACGAGCGAAGAGCGACCTCAGACTCAACGAGTGATGAGCAACCTCAGACTCAACGAGGGACGAGCAACCTCAGACTCAACGAGTGACGAGCAACCTCAGACTCAACGAGTGATGAGCAACCTCAGACTCAACGAGCGACGAGCAACCTCTGACTCAATGAGTGACGAGCAACCTCTGACTCAATGAGTGACGAGCAACCTCTGACTCAATGAGTGACGAGCAACCTCAGACTCAACGAGCGACGAGCAACCTCTGACTCAACTCAACGAGTGACGATCAACCTCAGATTCAACGAGGGACGAGCAACCTCTGACTCAACTCAACGAGTGACGATCAACCTCTGACTCAACGAGTGACAAGCAACCTCTGACCCAAAGAGCGACGAGCAACCTCTGACCCAACGAGCAACGAGCAACCTCTGACGCAACGAGCAACCTCTGACTCAACGAGGGACGAGCAACCTCAGACTCAGCGAGTGACGAGCAACCTCAGACTCAACGAGCGACGAGCAACCTCAGACTCAACGAGGGACGAGCAACCTCAGACTCAACGAGTGACGAGCAACCACAGACTCAACGAGTGATGAGCAACCTCTGACTCAACGAGCGACGAGCAACCTCTGACTCAATGAGTGACGAGCAACCTCAGACTCAACGAGCGACGAGCAACCTCTGACTCAACGAGTTACGAGCGACCTCTGACCCGACGCGTGACGAGCGACCTCTGACCCAATGCGTGGCGAGCGACCTCTGACCCGACGAGTGACGAGCGTCCTCAGACTCAACGAGCGAAGAGCGACCTCAGACTCAACGAGGGACGAGCAACCTCAGACTCAACGAGTGACGAGCAACCTCAGACTCAACGAGTGATGAGCAACCTCAGACTCAACGAGGGACGAGCAACCTCAGACTCAACGAGTGACGAGCAACCTCAGACTCAACGAGTGATGAGCAACCTCAGACTCAACGAGCGACGAGCAACCTCTGACTCAATGAGTGACGAGCAACCTCTGAGTCAATGAGTGACGAGCAACCTCTGACTCAATGAGTGACGAGCAACCTCAGACTCAACGAGCGACGAGCAACCTCTGACTCAACTCAACGAGTGACGATCAACCTCAGATTCAACGAGGGACGAGCAACCTCTGACTCAACTCAACGAGTGACGATCAACCTCTGACTCAACGAGTGACAAGCAACCTCTGACCCAAAGAGCGACGAGCAACCTCTGACCCAACGAGCAACGAGCAACCTCTGACGCAACGAGCAACCTCTGACTCAACGAGGGACGAGCAACCTCAGACTCAGCGAGTGACGAGCAACCTCAGACTCAACGAGCGACGAGCAACCTCAGACTCAACGAGGGACGAGCAACCTCAGACTCAACAAGCGACGAGCAACCTCTGACTCAACGAGTGATGAGCAACCTCAGACTCAACGAGTGATGAGCAACCTCAGACTCAACGAGCGACGAGCAACCTCTGACTCAATGAGTGACGAGCAACCTCAGACTCAACGAGCGACGAGCAACCTCTGACTCAACGAGTTACGAGCGACCTCTGACCCGACGCGTGACGAGCGACCTCTGACCCAATGCGTGGCGAGCGACCTCTGACCCGACGAGTGACGAGCAACCTCAGACTCAACGAGCGACGAGCAACCTCTGACTCAACGAGTGATGAGGGACCTCAGACTCAACGAGCGAAGAGCGACCTCAGACTCAATGAGCGACGAGCAACCTCTGACTCAACGAGTGATGAGCAACCTCTGACCCAACGAGTGATGAGCAACCTCAGACTCAACGAGCGACGAGCAACCTCAGACTCAACGAGGGACGAGCAACCTCAGACTCAGCGAGTGACGAGCAACCTCAGACTCAACGAGGGATGAGCAACCTCTGACTCAACTCAACGAGTGACGATCAACCTCTGACTCAACGAGTGACGAGCAACCTCTGACCCAACGAGCAACGAGCAACCTCTGACGCAACGAGCAACCTCTGACTCAACGAGGGACGAGCAACCTCAGACTCAACGAGCGACGAGCAACCTCAGACTCAACGAGGGACGAGCAACCTCAGACTCAACGAGTGACGAGCAACCACAGACTCAACGAGTGATGAGCAACCTCAGACTCAACGAGCGACGAGCAACCTCAGACTCAACGAGCGACGAGCAACCTCTGACTCAACTCAACGAGTGACGATCAACCTCAGATTCAACGAGGGACGAGCAACCTCTGACTCAACTCAACGAGTGACGATCAACCTCTGACTCAACGAGTGACAAGCAACCTCTGACCCAAAGAGCGACGAGCAACCTCTGACCCAACGAGCAACGAGCAACCTCTGACGCAACGAGCAACCTCTGACTCAACGAGGGACGAGCAACCTCAGACTCAGCGAGTGACGAGCAACCTCAGACTCAACGAGCGACGAGCAACCTCAGACTCAACGAGGGACGAGCAACCTCAGACTCAACAAGCGACGAGCAACCTCTGACTCAACGAGTGATGAGCAACCTCAGACTCAACGAGTGATGAGCAACCTCAGACTCAACGAGCGACGAGCAACCTCTGACTCAATGAGTGACGAGCAACCTCTGACTCAACGAGTGACGAGCAACCTCAGACTCAACGAGCGACGAGCAACCTCTGACTCAACGAGTTACGAGCGACCTCTGACCCGACGCGTGACGAGCGACCTCTGACCCGATGCGTGGCGAGCGACCTCTGACCCGACGAGTGACGAGCGTCCTCAGACTCAACGAGCGAAGAGCGACCTCAGACTCAACGAGCGACGAGCAACCTCTGACTCAACGAGTGATGAGGGACCTCAGACTCAACGAGCGAAGAGCGACCTCAGACTCAATGAGCGACGAGCAACCTCTGACTCAACGAGTGATGAGCAACCTCTGACCCAACGAGTGATGAGCAACCTCAGACTCAACGAGCGACGAGCAACCTCAGACTCAACGAGGGACGAGCAACCTCAGACTCAGCGAGTGACGAGCAACCTCAGACTCAACGAGGGACGAGCAACCTCTGACTCAACGAGTGACGATCAACCTCTGACTCAACGAGTGACGAGCGACCTCTGACCCAACGAGCGTAGAGCAACCTCTGACTCAATGAGTGACGAGCAACCTCAGACTCAATGAGCGACAAGCAACCTCAGACTCAATGAGTGACGAGCAACCTCAGACTCAATGAGTGACGAGCAACCTCAGATTCAACGAGCGACGAGCAACCTCTGACTCAACGAGTGATGAGCAACCTCAGACTCAACGAGTGACGAGCAACCTCTGACTCAACGAGTGACGAGCAACCTCAGACTCGACGAGCAACCTCTGACTCAACGAGTTACGAGCGACCTCTGACCCGACGCATGACGAGTGACCTCTGACCCAATGCGTGGCGAGCGACCTCTGACCCGACGAGTGACGAGCGACCTCAGACTCAACGAGCGAAGAGCGACCTCTGACTCAACGAGCGACGAGCAACCTCTGACTCAACGAGTGATGAGGGACCTCAGACTCAATGAGCGACGAGCAACCTCTGACTCAACGAGCGACGAGCAACCTTTGACTCAACGAGTGATGAGCAACCTCTGACTCAACGAGTGACGAGCAACCTCAGACTCAACGAGTGACGAGCAACGAGCAACCTCAGACTCAACGAGCGACGAGCAACCTCTGACCCAACGAGCGATGAGCAACCTCTGACCCAACGAGCGACGAGCAACCTCTGACCCAACGAGCGACGAGCAACCTCTTACCCAACGAGCGACGAGCAACCCCTGACCCAACGAGCGACGAGCAACATCTGACCCAACGAGTGATGAGCAACCTCTGACCCAACGAGCGACGAGCAACCTCTGACTCAATGAGTGACGAGCAACCTCAGACTCAATGAGTGACGAGCAACCTCAGACTCAACAAGTGACGAGCAACCTCTGACCCAACGAGCGACGAGCAACCTCTGACCCAACGAGCGACGAGCAACCTCTGACCCAACGAGCGACGAGCAACCTCTTACCCAACGAGCGACGAGCAACCTCTTACCCAACGAGCGACGAGCAACCCCTGACCCAACGAGCGACGAGCAACATCTTACTCAACGAGCGACGAGCAACCTCTGACCCAACGAGTGATGAGCAACCTCTGACCCAACTAGCGACGAGCAACCTCTGACCCAACGAGCGACGAGCAACCTCTGACTCAATGAGTGACGAGCAACCTCAGACTCAATGAGTGACGAGCAACCTCAGACTCAACGAGTGACGAGCAACCTCAGACTCAATGAGTGACGAGCAACCTCAGACTCAACGAGCGACGAGCAACCTCTGACCCAACGAGCGACGAGCAACCTCTCACCCAACGAGCGACGAGCAACCTCTGACCCAACGAGCGACGAGCAACCTCTGACCCAACGAGTGATGAGCAACCTCAGACTCAACGAGCGACGAGCAACCTCTGACCCAACGAGCGACGAGCAACCTCTGACCCAAAGAGCGACGAGCAACCTCTGACCCAACGAGCGACGAGCAACCTCTGACCCAACGAGCGACGAGCAACCTCTGACCCAACGAGCGACGAGCAACCTCTGACCCAACGAGTGATGAGCAACCTCAGACTCAACGAGTGACGAGCAACCTCTGACCCAACGAGCGTAGAGCAACCTCTGACTCAATGAGTGACGAGCAACCTCTGACCCAACGAGCGACGAGCAACCTCAGACTCAACGAGCGACGAGCAACCTCTGACTCAACCTCAGACTCAACGAGTGACGAGCAACCTCTGACTCAACGAGTGACGAGCAACCTCAGACCCAACGAGCGACGAGCAACCTCAGACCCAACGAGCGACGAGCAACCTCTGACCCAACAAGCGACGAACAACCTCTGACCCAACGTGCGACGAGCAACCTCGGACCCAATGCGTGGCGAGCGACCTCTGACCCGACGAGTGATGAACAACCTCTGACCCGACGAGTGACCTCTGACCCAACGAGTGACGAGCGACCTCTGACCCGACCTGTGATGAGCGACCTCTGACCCGACGAGTGAGACAAGCGACATCTGACCTGATGTGTGACTGACTCAACGAGTGACCTCTGTCCCGACGTGTGACGAACGACCGCTGACCCAACGAGTGATGAGCGAATTCTGATCCGACTTGTGACGAGCGACCTCTGACCTGACGAGTGAGACAAGCGACCTCTGACCTGACGTGTGACGACCAACCGCTGACTCGACGAGCGACCTCTGACCTGACGAGTAGGACAAGCGACCTCTGACCCGACGTGTGACGAACGACAGCTGACTTGATTAGTGACCTCTGACCCGACGTGTGATGAACGACCGCTGACTTGACGAGTTACCTCTGACCCGACGTGTGACGAATGACCGCTGACTCGACGAGCGACCTCTGACCCGACGAGTGACGTATATTTAAAATACTATTCAGCTTTAATTTATTTATTCCAGTTTTCATAATTTTAGTATTGCGGCATCATTTCTTACATTTGATTTTTTTCATCTAATATATATAATTGTTTTTGGTTTTTAATAGTTTTAGTTAACAAGATGATGATTCATGGATTCCAGCAGGAATGGGTTAACATTACAGTTTTTCATGTTTAGTTTATAATTGATGATCCAAAAACAAATCGGCTAATCTATAATATCTAGAATTGTGCTGAAGAGAAACCTCTAAGGACTATTAAACCCCCCCAAACATTTTTCAGAAAAGCTGCAACTAATTGAGGGATTATGAATATTGAGTTGTTTGAGACTGAAAGCGAGTTATTACGTGATATAGAAACACATGAACTGTATAAAGGTCCTAGAAGTCTATCCCTCACAGCCTCATTTTCATTAAATTCAATCTATGCCTATAGCCTTAGTAAACACCACTAATGAAACACTAGCTTGGACAGTTACTGCGCGTGTTTAATGGATAATCCAATAGAGTGGGAGAAGTGCAAAATTCATGCATGGCCTGTATTAAACAGACTTTCTCAGCCCCTCCAGCGTGATTTAGCGTTCAGCAGGCACAATAGCTGAGCATCTTAAGAGGCAAATTAAATGAGTAATTATGTAGTCCTGCTCCGTGTACAAAACACTGTGCTCTGTCGAGTGAAGCGTTTCTATTGTTGTTTCACTTTTGCAGATTGAAGAACACATCATTACCGGTGAGCGGCACAAACTCGCACATGCACTCAGAGTTCCTCGTGGAAGAAAGGGCCACACTGTTGGTTGACCAGAACAAGCAGTCATTGTGTGAGCGAATGAGAAATGCTGTTAGTTTTCTTAAGGCCTTGTGACTTTGTTAATGGGTGACCTGAAGAAACCTCCACACAACCTTATCGTGGAAACAGCAGAGCCAAATCACTCAAAGGAGGAATAATTGAACCAGCAGAAAAATGTAACCTGTTCTTGGTTGAGAGATTGTGCTCTCTCATAATTCAGTTGCAATAATGGAGCTCTCATCTGTCTCTGATGTTTCTGCTAAAATAGACACGACACAATTGTTGACATGCAATCTATAAAATGAATGTGGCATTGCTTCCCTCAGGAGTATTTGAAACTTTTGATTGAAGACATCTGAAACTCTAGAGATCTTATTTTTTACGCGATTACAAACTGGAATCTTGACGAATCGAAACAAAGACTGAAACTTCTGGTGGTCTCTATTTCTGGGGAAGCGAAAGTCTCATTTCTGTCTTGGAGAGATACATTAGATAAAGTTGTTCTTTCACATTTGAGTTCTTTAAGGAAGGTAATTTTTTCTCAAAGCACTCCTACTTGACCAGTGTATTTGGCTCATCTCAGCGTGGCACAGTGAATTTGGTGTCAGGTGATGTTTTAATCTTGAGGGTATGCTTTTACATAAACACTTGCTCATGATTAAGGGGGAAATAAATCACAGCATCTGGGTTTACAGTATGTTTAATTCAGAAACTGCAAGCCAGCAGGGTACCGTCCACATCCCATGACACCTTTCAAACAAACCCAGAGTTAAGAGCCTGCATGTTCCAGTAGGGCTGGGCGATATGGCCACAAAAAATCCGATTTACGATTTATTTTTTCCCTCTTACTAGGGCTGCACAATATATCGAAATATCGCAAAATGTACATATCACAATATGCATATCGCAAGGGCACGCAATATCTGAATGATTTTAATAGGCTACTTCAACATTGTGAAAATTGTATGTTTTAGGTCGACGCATATAGCAGAGAATAGACTGGGCACACGACTGTTACTTAAGTGACTTGCTTGACATTAAAAAGAGTTATTAAACGTTGAAAAACAACTCCTTGCAGTCTCGCGCTGTCTGACACACACACCGAAATGTGCGCAAAAGCCGCCTCTCTGAAAGCGTATGATCCCTTCAGTTCTGTTTTGTGTCTTGTTACACACTTGAACTGTCAAATACACACCAATTATGTCAAAATGGCTGTCTTGACCAGTATTCATGTAAACACAGTTGGTTATGCTTTAAGTGAATTATATCAGTTGGGGAAAGAAACCGAATGCGCGTCAATAGGATCCGTGCATTAGGCCTTAAAGTGACAGCAGCCTAATGTGTAAATTAGCAGTAAACCTGCTAATACAGTAAACCTGCTGCTGTCTGTCAAACAACAAAAGAAAAAGAGAAAATCACTCAGTGCTCTTGGCTGAATAACCTTTGTAATTTTATTATATATCAGGGTATATTTAATTAATGGGAAGACTATTGTTTTAAATAATAAAGATAAATTAAAATAATCGTCCACCACTAGTTCAGGTGTCTTTGTTTACCTGGATGTTCTTCATGTTAAGTTTTATGTTGATATAACTATATATTACCAAGTCAAGCAGAGAGTTTTTGGTATTTAAATATTGGCATTACATTTTTTGTTTGTTTACATTGATGTTAAAATTATATTGTCAGATTTGTGACATTGTTTTTTGCTAAAACACTGCTGGTCACTTTCAGAAGTTGTAGCGATGCTTTCTTTTCCCAGAAAGAATGTGAAACACATAAATGGTATCATTCTGCGTTTTTAAATATAATTTAAATAGATTTTACACACTTAAAGCAATATCGTATCGCATATCGAATATCGCATTTTTCTTCAATTTCGCACAGCCCTACCTCCTACTTAAAATCAATCTGCAGATAACAAAGAAATTGTTCAAAACAAGTTTTAACTTTATTTTGTTTTTGTAAAATATTTGCGGCTTGCGGTCCAAAACTTTCAGCATGTGAATAAACTAGTCAAAGGTTTATTGATATGCAAATAAAATTTACTTTTATTCACAACAGTAATGTGCAAAAAAATATAGGGAAAATTTAAATATTCTACTCTTATTAAATATAGGTTACCATTGTTCTTTTATACTGTCACACTGAACTGACCAACAGCTTCAGTGACTATTAAAGGAGCTCTTTACTTGGTTTCTGGGTAATTTAGTCACAGTTTGTTAGTGGTAATTTCAGGTCTTTTTAAAATCAAAGTACTGGTTTGCCACAAAGTGTTCTACACCTTTAAACGTTTAGTTTTACAAATCATTACATTAAAATTTGATAATATTTAGAGCTTTGAAGTGCTGGAAAAAGTGTGAAGCTCCTGAAAACCCTTTGAAAAGTGCTTGAATTTCAATCTCAAAAGGTTTTACGAACCCTGAGATGAATAATGACAACATAAAAAAAAAACATTCAACTATTTCTTCCACAATACCATGTCAAGTCAAGTCAACTTTATTTATATAGCGCTTTTAACAATGCAGCTTTACAGTGTTAAACAGGAAAATAATGCAGCATAATTTTATTCAGCCGTCTAGCCATTCTGGAGAAAAAATGTCATCAGTTCATTTCAATTATCATACAGTGACAGTGTGGGCTTTAGATCAGTAATTAGAGCAGTAATTTAGTTTATATGGTTAATTTAGTATAATAATTAGATTTATTTCAATATTTAGTTGAAAAATTTAGTGGTGTTACTACATTAAATCCAGGGTGAATGTTTATGATTTGTGGACTGAAACCCCTTATCTTTGCTCATGTTTCAATGTTTCTCCTGGTCTCCACGTCAGCTCTGTTTGATCTGATATCTGTGGTTTATAACAGAGAATTCTGAACCGAACACTTCCACTAGATCTCAATGTTATTCATTCTGTGGTGAATTCAAACTCTTTGTCACTGGATCTTCCAGCGCTGTGTACCGGTGTCATGTGATCGGCCTGTGTGTGACATCGCGCTGATAAACGGTCCACGCAGTGCAGCTCAAACGAGAAGAAACGAGAAGTATTAGCAGTGTGTTTCTGTATTTGGTTGTGTTGTGAGTATTTGCAGTGTTTCTGTATTTGGTTGTGTTGTGAGTATTTGCAGTGTTTCTGTAATTGGTTGCGTTGTGAGTATTTGCAGTGTGTTTCTGTATTTGGTTGAGTTGTGAGTATTTGCAGTGTGATTCTGTATTTGGTTGAGTTGTGAGTATTTGCAGTGTGTTTCTGTATTTGGTTGAGTTGTGAGTATTTGCAGTGTGTTTCTGTATTTGGTTGCGTTTTGAGTATTTGCAGTGTGTTTCTGTATTTGGTTGCGTTGTGAGTATTTGCAGTGTGTTTCTGTATCTGGTTGCGTTGTGAGTATTTGCAGTGTGATTCTGTATTTGGTTGCGTTGTGAGTATTTGCAGTGTGTTTCTGTATCTGGTTGCGTTGTGAGTATTTGCAGTGTGATTCTGTATTTGGTTGCGTTGTGAGTATTTGCAGTGTGTTTCTGTATCTGGTTGCGTTGTGAGTATTTGCAGTGTGTTTCTGTATTTGGTTGTGTTTTGAGTATTTGCAGTGTGTTTCTGTATTTGGTTGCGTTGTGAGTATTTGCAGTGTGTTTCTGTATTTGGTTGTGTTGTGAGTATTTGCAGTGTGTTTCTGTATTTGGTTGCGTTGTGAGTATTTGCATTTGTATTTTTTTGATTTATGAAATCTCAGCTTTAAAAGTAAGGTTTCATTAGTTAACCAGAATTAATAATGAACTGCACTTTTACAGCATTTATTAATCTTTGTTCATGTTAATATCAACATTTACTAATACGTTATTAAAATCAAATGTTGTATTTGTCATCGTTAGTTAATACACTGTGAACTAACATGAACAAACAATGAACAACTATCGTTAACAAAGATTAACAAATACTATAACAGATGCATTTATCATGGTTGATTAATACATTAACTAATGTTAACAAATTAAACCTTATTGTCAAGTGTTACTGAAATCTCTTCACAAATTCTTAATTTGTGTTGTATGGTAAAAAAAAAAAGCCCAGCATGAACAGAATGGCATGAGGGTGAGTAAACAACAACAGAATTTTCCTTTCGGGGGTGAACTATTCCTTTAATAAGACACTTGAATAAACGATGTGTCTGTTAGACTGTGAGAAGGCCAGCTGTTTGTGATAAACTGTCACTTTGTCTTTTAACTTTATCTCGATCTTCTCAGGAGAAAGCAGCTGTATTCTCACTGGCCTTTATGTGAAGAGAGGATTTAACCATGCAGAAATAGGCCACCATTAGCCATGTAAGAGCTCATATACGCTCTTTGGCTGTTTTTTTTCTAGCTTTGAGGTCCATGTCCCGGTCATGATCCCAGCAGGGACACAATCTGCGTCTGAAGTGCAGAAGGTGACACAACAATACAAGCCGTTATAGAGTGACTCTGAGGGGTTAGTTAAGAAGCAAGCCGAGCATGAAGTGCTCGACCCATGAAAAGAGAAAGAAAATATGCCTTTAATGATGTTCTTTGTTATGGGAAGGAGGAGGCGGGAACCGGCTAACATTCAAAAAGACTTTGAATAAAGAGAAAGTAAAAGTGGCATCCCCTCACGGAAGACTGCCGCACACACAACAAAACGTAAACAAAACACAACGTAAAATCCAGGCCTGGTCCTCTCTCGTCCTTCACTGTTGTCGCTCCTCCTTTTATGCTCCCATCACGCATCCGTGAGATCCGAGACCAGTGTGACGCGCATCAAATCACTCACCAGTCTTGCGTCGCTCTCGCGGCTCTCGCTCACCATAATGCCGAAGCCCAGCTTTAAAAATGACATGTCACTGTTGACTTTCTCCTGTGGAAAAAGATTTCAAATGTATCCTGTAGAGTTTAAACAACTCAAACTTTGCTTAGATTTGCCAAGCTTATGCATGTCAGAGAGCGCAAACCAAAGATAATCTATATATGTCCAAATTAAGAGCTTTATTAAATGCCAAAAGCGTGTTTACCAAGTCCAGTTGCATAGTCATCGGACTGCGCGAATGAATTTAACTGTCATAAAATGTGCCATTAATTGGGTATAATTTTGTCAAGGCATTTGCAGATTAAATGCACAAATTAAATTTGTATTCTAAATATGACCCTTAAAATATTGATGCTTGTGAGTATATTACGTGAGTATATTCTTTTTCAGCGGCGCTGATTCCAGAAGTATTTTTTTCACTTATTTTTCCCATATGGATTTTAAAAAGTCTTGGTTGAAGCATTTTAAGCCATGAACTGAACCAACCAGCTGCTAGGAGAACCACAACACTACAAACTTTGATTTGAAGCACCAAAACGGTATTTATGTTTTTGAATTTCGTAATAAAATGGACATCATTTTAAATCTGAGACTTTGTTTCATATCAATAGTAACAAAGCACAAATATTATTGTGATTTATTGAATGGGAGGCGCTACAATGTTCTGTTCATTCATCTGAAAAATATGATGACTAATCGATTCTTGGGATTCAAAGGGTAAATTCAGCGATTTAGCATTAAGCTTTGTATCAGTAGAAACCCGGTGGTATATTCGAATGATTTTAGTTTCGGTTTGGAATTAGTGCCAATTCAGGGGTGGGTTGCTTGAATTGTGGGTTCATTAGCCTATTATTCTTAATGAAAAATACAACATTAAGACAGGAAAACAGTACAATGACAAACTCACTTAAATAGGCGCATTTCGCTTTGAAACCAAATCTTCCGGGATCATCTGGTGGGGTGGTGGGCAAGTGATCTAACCAGTAGGCGTGGCTTGGGAGTGGCCTTGTAGGGCAGCGGAGCAAGTGCATTCTGGGAGTTGTTGTCTTTCATTCATATGAGCCAAAAATAAATTTTCTGGCTTTTCTCAGTCTAGAAGGCACCTACTAGGGCTGGCCGAGAAAACAATAACGATATGTATCGCGATAGACACGTAATCGATATCAATAAAAATGTGTTCGATAAAACGTTCGATAATTTTTTTTCTTCGTCGGAAGAAACCAGAGGTTGCGAAGCAAGTTTGGTTGCATGAACAAAGGCACTCACTCTCTGGTAACCAAGTAACGTAGGGAGTGACTCACCATATCGTTGTCTCGTGTTGTGTTGGATTCTTAAGTAACAGAACTGGCGTGGAGTGATAAGTGGAAAATGAGCGCCGCGACGAGCGAGAAAATTGTTGATAAAATAGGTAAACAAGTCAGCTCGCCAGTATGGCTTTTTTTGGATTGTATAAGTCTGACTGTAGTCAGACCAATGTCGACTGCAAATTATGCAAGACCGTCGTCCCCACCAAGACTGGTAATACCACAAACTTGTTTTAAGCCTTGTTTATACTTTCGTCGGGCTCCGCAGCGCTAGCCTCCGCTGACTGCGCGCGCCTCGTCAGTTTGGGGGCGTGATTATACTCTACGCGCTCACCTTAGTAATATTCTTTGAAACGACAGAGGAGTAGTAATTGTGCGGCTGCGCAGAGAGAGCAATAAAACAACACAAAAACAAAGACCACTCTGTTTAATTTGGTTTTGAAGACGATATGAATCAGACAAGTGCTTCTCGCGCCAACACCTTGACTCTTTGTAACAAAACACTTTGGCTCGGATGTGGGCTTATGTTCTCTTAGTAATGTTCTTTGAAACGACAGAGGAGTAGTAATTGTTCTCTAAACCATCAGGAAACAGCAGCGAGAAGAAGTACACACGTCACAATGTTTACTTAAGTAAACTTTACCAGAACCACACTACAAAAGAATTGTGTAAAACCCAGTAAAGCCAGTATTACTTGTGACATTAGAACAGAATATATGGATGGGAGAACATGTATACAACTAAATTAATAATCTCTTAAACATTTTCTCATTTCTCTAAACATTTTTATTAAACATGGATCTTTATTTTAATTAAAAGGGCTTATTTCTGATATTGTTGGCTCATTTTGTAAATATAAGAAACTTATTTAGACACGCAAACTGTGTTCCGGTGTGATGAGATGTCATGCTCGGCCAGATTCGCTTCGAACTCGTGCATCTTCGGTTGTGGAGCCGCGCGGAAAGTTCACCGGCAAGCGAAATGGGGGCTGAATCCAAAATCGCCCCCATTATCCTAAAATAAGGGACAGCCATTTGTAGTGGTGTCCGAAACCATAGTGGTCGTTATTGAGTGCACTCATTCAATCCCACATTGCACCGCAATAACGAGTGTACAGCTGATGTACACACAACGGCTGTCCGACTTCACTCAATGTTTTCATCCACTTCTTCAAGTGAACTGTATCAGTGGACTAAAGTAGGGAATAGTGAATGAGTGTTTAGGGGGCGTTTTTTTTTTTTTTTTGCACTCTCAACACTCACGACCACCCACTCTGCGTTGACGTCATTTTTGTTGCGCGCACCCTCGCACTTTTGCGGACGTGTCGAGTATAAACATGTTTACATTTTAATTATTTGAGTGTTTTCCATGGTTGTGTTGACATTTCTGCCTTTATTACTAAGGGGATTATAATACTTTAAAAAAAAAAAAGTAATATATTTTTCTCCTGGTCCTTATTTTAAATAGGTCATAAAAAATATCAATAATTATCGATATCGACCGATATGAAACACTTGTATCGTGATACAGTTTTCATCCATATTGTCCAGCCCTAGCACCAACTTCTAAAATAATTTCACATTTCTTCTACATAAATGACCCAATTTAACTACACATTCGTCTTTCCAGTGTTGAGGTACCCCTTTAAGAATCGATATCGGTTCGTAAAAATGAGAATAGATTAAAATCCAGAAATCAATATTTTTACCCAGCCCTACATATATTTAGACTGACCATCGATTAACAACCTCGTAGCTCACAGCAAGGCTGTCTTTAAAGGTTTATAAATTATCATCAAAATCAATTTCCTTATGGAGAATTAATTAGTGGAGTTTTACTTCTGGAACCCAAAGTTTGCCCTCACATCTGGCGTGTCGCAGTAAGGACGCTGAATACTGACAAGCAGCAATTGATCTAATAAGATCTGAGCCGATATCCACATTCATTTAAAAGCTCAATAGTTGTACTGTATGTGAATAATTGAGCTTTGTTTATTTCTCCCAGTGAATCTTCAGAGAAACATCAGAGAAAAAAGGAAAATTTCATCTTCTGAAATGTAGATCAAAGCAGAAACAGAGGTCAATACACCAGCTTCAGATTCACTCAGAATGAAACCTGCCGTGGAAATGATATTGTATGGGTTGTGCAGGAGAACTCGGTGAACTCTGCTGTTTGCTGGGAACAGATTGATTGGTTTGCAGAAAATGCCCGTGTGAGTGCATGCATCTAATTTGACGTCCTCATTTGTGCTTTATTGTTTCTTTTGCTGCAGCTGCGGCTGCCCAGAGAGAGCAATAAAACAACACAAAAACAAAGACCACTCTGTTTAATTTGGTTTTGAAGACGATATGAATCAAACAAGTGCTTCTCGCGCCAACACCTTGACTCTTTGTAACAAAACACTTTGGCTCGGACGTGGGCTGATGTTCTCAGCTGTGTTTGTATATCTTGTTCTGTTACATGTCCAGTTGATCCAATGCAGATCTTCAACCCTGTGGTAGGCATCAGCTCTAATGAACTTCAATGGGATCTCTTTTCATCACTTTTTTGTTAAAACTACAGACATAAGTGAGAGGATTGTGAAGCTTGTGATTTACGGTCAGCGTGCATGTTGTGGCTTCTTCTGCCTTCAAGGAATTATCAAATTTATAAGATAAGCGCACATGAACTTCACCACAATGTCATAAATCACCGTTGGGAAACTCTGGGTTTCCTTTGATTTTCTTACTTGGCATTGGACGTTGTAAATGTTGACTGTGCAATTGCACATTATTTGTGTTGTTGATATAGTGAACAAGTTTGAACTTACAGAGAAATTAATTTGACTATATTACAATGTTCATTGAATGATTTTGAATAAATATGATACATTTACTTGAGAAACAAAATTGTCATAACCGGGCTAATATGTTCATACTTCCCGATTATTTTGGGGTTTGTTTATTAAGCGTACTGGGAAACCACCCAGTAGAGCATTACAATAATCTAGCCTTGAGGTCATGACACATGAACTAACTTTTCTGCATAAATGAGCAACATTGAAAAAGAGTTTTTATTTGATTTTATGCATATATAGTTTGCAATAAAAACACATTGTATTGAATAGAAGCATTTCTATGGGTAAGCTCAAGTTTATTGGGTAGTATCAGTATCACATCTTTTAGGTTTTTCTAGATCTTGAACAACCGATGGGTTTTAATGAAGGGTTTCCTCTTAGTGCCACAAACAAATGAATTGAAACCTTCCCAGGTGTCCCTGACAACAGTCCCGGATGTCCTTGGGGGTTTTTCCATCACTTTCCACAAATTATAATGTAATCAATAGTGATGCCTTCAGTCCCAGAGTGTTATGTCACTGAGTGAAAAATCTGTACTGGCTCTCCAGGGTTTGCTATAGATCTCTCTGGATGGGCCGTGTTCAAACGCATCCGTCTGAGAGAGATCTATTGGGTAATAACACTAGAGACTCTCGTCGCAATCATTATCACGATTGCGGTTACGCAAGCTCATGAGGACGAGCCAAGTGTGATTCATCTAATGGCTGGAAGGTAAACAGAGGTAGAGCATGTATATCATCTCTTTCGGGTGTCGTTACTGTGTACTTTAGAGTCCAGAGAGTGCCAGAGACCCGTGATTTAATGATCTTTCACATACACGACAGACGCTCCTTTCAGTGACTCTTTGTTGGTCTTACCTGGACACGCATTCTTATGCCGAAAGGACACCGCTTCGTCAAAAGTTATTTAATAGAATAACTGTAAATCCAATATAACTGGAATCTTTCAGCAAATACTGTATATATGCTGCCAATCAAACGTTTGATGTCTGTAAGATTCTTTTAAAATAGTAAAGACTTTTACATTGTTATAAAAAGATATTTCTAAAAACATATGAAGCAGCACAACTGCTTTCAACATTATGAGGATGATAATCAGAAATGTTTCTTGAGCAGCAAATCAATATTGAAGGATCATGTGACACTGAAGACTGGAGTAATGATGGTAAATGCAGCGTTGTTTATAAATAGACACAGGAATAAATTACACTTTACTATATATTCACATAGAAAACTGCTGATTTACACTGGAGTAATATTTCACAATATTTTATTAAACAAATGCAGCCTTGGTGAGTTAATTCAAAAGCGTAAAAAAAAATATTTTGAGTGTGTGTGTGTGTGTGTGTGTGTGTGTGTGTGTGTGTGTGTGTGTGTGTGTGTGTGTGTATGTTTGTTTGTATATATGTATGTACGTATGTGTATATATGGATGTACGTGTGTGTGTGTGTGTGTATATGTATGTATGTATGTATGTACACTCACCTAAAGGATTAACTGTGTTTGACCCCCCCTTTCGCCTTCAGAACTGCCTTAATTCTACGTGGCATTGACTCAACAAGGTGCTGAAAGCATTCTTTAGAAATGTTGGCCCATATTGATAGGATAGCATCTTGCAGTTGATGGAGATTTGTGGGATGCACATCCAGGGCACGAAGCTCCCGTTCCACCACATCCCAAAGATGCTCTATTGGGTTGAGATCTGGTGACTGTGGAGGCCATTTTAGTGCAGTGAACTCATTGTCATGTTCAAGAAACCAATTTGAAATGATTGGAGCTTTGTGACATGGTGCATTATCCTGCTGGAAGTAGCCATCAGAGGATGGGGACATGGTGGTCAGAAAGGGGTGGACATGGTCAGAAACAATGCTCAGGTAGGCCATGGCATTTAAACCATGCCCAATTGGCACTAAGGGGCCTAAAGTGTGCCAAGAAAACATCCCCCACACCATTACACCACCACCACCAGCCTGCACAGTGGTAAAAAGGCATGATGGATCCATGTTCTCATTCTGTTTACGCCGAATTCTGACAGAAATCGAGACTCATCAGACCAGGCAACATTTTTCCAGTCTTCAACTGTCCAATTTTGGTGAGCTTGTGCAAATTGTAGCCTCTTTTTCCTATTTGTAGTGGAGATGAGTGGTACCCGGTGGGGTCTTCTGCTGTTGTAGCCCATCCTTCTCAAGGTTGTGTGTGTTGTGGCTTCACAAATGCTTTGCTGCATACCTCGGTTGTAACGAGTGGTTATTTCAGTCAAAGTTGCTCTTCTATCAGCTTGAATCAATCGGCCCATTCTCCTCTGACCTCAAGCATCAACAAGGCATTTTCTCCCACAGGACTGCCGCATACTGTTTTTCCCTTTTCACACCATTCTTTGTCAACCCTTGAAATGGTTGTGCGTGAAAATCCCAGTAACTGAGCAGATTGTGAAATACTCAGACCGGCCCGTCTGGCACCAACAACCATGCCACGCTCAAAATTGCTTATCACCTTTCTTTCCCATTCTGACATTCAGTGTGGAGTTCAGGAGATTGTCTTGACCAGGACCACACCCCTAAATGCATCGAAGCAACTGCCATGTGATTGGTTGATTAGATAATTGCATTAATGAGAAATTGAACAGGTGTTCGTAATAATCCTTTAGGTGAGTGTATATTGTGGATTAATTTATTAAATGTATTTATAGTGTTCCTATCCTTCAGTGAATTAAATTAAATCAATTAAATTGTCTAAGAAAAGGCTTAATAAAATATAGGCTAAATATCAGTTGACCCAATGTTTACCTTCTTCACTGACATGGACGAAAATGAAAAGACTAGTCAGAGCTCAACTTTAGGAGGGGAAGAGACAGGGCAAGAGAAGGAAAAATAAAGAGTGATGGAAATGAGGAGAGAGCAGGTATGACAAGATAATCCACTGCCCACTAACATGGTTTTGAAAGCTGTTTATCATTCTTTTTTTAGCCTTCAAACATCCACTGATAAAAATGAATCATTGTAAGTGTAACATAAAAAAAAAATCCTTATTTTTTACAAATAAATCTTTGTTTGTTACTTTACTTGGATAATTTGAGTAGGTCACTTAATTTGGATTTGTATCAAAAACATATTTTGTATAATTATATATCACCCCTAAATGGATTGAAGCAACTGCCATGTGATTGGTTGATTAGATAATTGCATTAATGAGAAATTGAACAGGTGTTCCTAATAATCCTTTAGGTGTGTGTATGTGTATATATGTATGTATGTATGTATATATATATATATATATATATATATATATACTTGATAATTATATATATGTATGTATGTGTGCATAGTCAAGTCAAGTCAACTTTATTTATATAGTGCTTTTTACAATGCAGATTGTTTCAAAGCAGCTTCACAGTTTTAAATAGGAAAATAATGCAACAGAATTTTATTCGGCCGTACAGCCGCTCTGGAGAAAACGTAATGTCAGCTCATTTCAATTATCATACAGTGACAATGTGGGCTTTAGATCAGTAATTAGATCAGTAATTTAGTTTATATGGTTAATTACTAAATAGTTTTATTTGGATATTTAGTTGAAAATTTTAGTTTCCCCAACTGAGCAAGCCAAGCCAAAGGCGATATATTTATGTATGTGTATATGTGTATGTATGTATTTATGTGTATATGTATGCGTGTGTGTGTGTGTCTATGTGTATGTGTGTATGTATGTGTATATGTATACATGTATGTATGTATGTATGTATGTGTGTGTGTGTGTGTGTATATGTCTATGTCTATGTGTATGTATGTATACATGTATGTATGTGTGTGTGTGTGTGTGTGTGTGTGTGTGTGTGTGTGTGTGTGTGTGTGTGTGTGTGTGTGTGTGTGTGTGTGTGTGTGTGTGTGTGTGTGTGTGTGTGTGTGTGTGTGTGTGTGTGTGTGTGTATGTATGTACAATGAGGAAAATAAGTATTTGAACACTCTGCTATTTTGCAAGTTCTCCCACTTAGAAATCATGGAGGGGTCTGAAATTGTCATCGTAGGTGCATGTCCACTGTGAGAGACATAATCTAAAAAAAACAAATCCAGAAATCACAATGTATGATTTTTTAACTATTTATTTGTATGATACAGCTGCCAATAAGTATTTGAATACATGTCTGTCAGCTAGAATTCTGACCCTCAAAGACCTGTTAGTCTGCCTTTAAAATGTCCACCTCCACTCTTTTTATTCTCCTAAATTAGATGCACCTGTTTGAGGTTGTTAGCTGCATAAAGACACCTGTCCACCTCATACAATCAGTAAGAATCCAACTACTAACATGGCCAAGACCAAAGAGCTATCCAAAGACACTAGAGACAAAATTGTACACCTCCACAAGGCTGGAAAGGGCTACGGGGAAATTGCCATGCAGATTGGTGAAAAAAGGTCCACTGTTGGAGCAATCATTATAAAATGGAAGAAACTAAACATGACTGTCAATCTCCCTCGGACTGGGGCTCCATGCAAGATCTCACCTCGTGGGGTCTCAATGATCCTAAGAAAGGTGAGAAATCAGCCCAGAACTACACGGGAGGAGCTGGTCAATGACCTGAGAAGAGCTGGACCACCGTTTCAAAGGTTACTGTTGGCAATACACTAAGACGTCATGGTTTGAAATCATGCATGGCACGGAAGGTTCCCCTGCTTAAACCAGCACATGTCCAGGCCCGTCTTAAGTTTGCCAATGACCATTTGGATGATCCAGAGGAGTCATGGGAGAAAGTCATGTGGTCAGATGAGACCAAAATATAACTCTTTGGTCATAATTCCACTAAACGTGTTTGGAGGAAGAAGAATGATGAGTACCATCCCAACAACACCATCCCTACTGTGAAGCATGGGGGTGGTAGCATCATGCTTTGGGGGTATTTTTCTGCACATGGGAAAATTCTCTATTGGGTTTAGGTTTTTAACCACGGTTTTCGGTTCGGTTCGGTTCTGATGGCTTGTCACATACAATTTTTGTTATTCTATTCTTAGGCGACAGGAACAGCAAGAGGTTAAGGAGAAAAAATACTATTTTTTATTGGAATGCTCTTTCTTTATTTTACTTAAAAGAATTGAAAAACCTACCTTAAACTTAAAACTTTACTTTTAAAAAAAACCTTGAATTCCTAGTGTATTGTATAATATAAAATAGATATTTATAAATATAAAGATTTACACTGACAGCTCAGAGCTGTACAGCAGCATTAAAGTATGAAATTGAATGAATAAATGTAAAAATAAACACTACATAGACTTCACTATAAAATATACATTTATTCTTATTAAAGCTACTGTATTAAAGTTCTTCAGTCAAGATCAGTGAGGGATTTTCTATTTGTCTTTTGTTGTTGTATTAACATTAAAAGGATAGTTCGTTCAAAAATTAAAATTCTGTCATTGAGAAATGAATACAGGTTTGAAACAATATTAGAGTGAGTAAATAATGACATCATTTTAGAGGTGAACTGTCCCTTTAAGGACAGCGTGTTCACTACTGCGCTGTTGTCAATTTAAAAGTGGAAATGATTAAATTACAAAAAGTCATTATTGACAAAAATTCACAATTACGACAGTGTATACCATGACATAAAAGTGGAAATTATTCAATTATTACAAAAAGTCATTATTGACAAGAATTCACAATAGGCTACGTGCACGTAACTAAGGAGTTCTACTTCCGCCGCCTTGAGTGTGCGGTCGACCATTTCCGGTTTGCGGACGGCAGGTTTTGATTGCGAACAATGGCATATTTTACCCGTTCTCTTCAAGGCCTCCCGAAAATAGACGTAAACGACGTCCACAAGATTGTCGACCAGTGTTCACCTGCACCCGGTAGCAAGCGGGAAAAGGGATTTAGATTGTACATATCAAGTTACATCCATAACGTTGAAGGTGAGTAGCGATAACGTTACCTCAGCTGTTAGCGGCTAGATCAGCTGTTAAGGTTTCCATTGACTTGCAGCCAAGTATTTTAACTTACATCAAATCGTGTCAATATTACAACGTACTTTATTAGTGTTATTAAATACCTTATGTTGATATGATTATCAACTGTTGTGTGTATTTTTAATGTGAGTTTTGTATTTCCTCTCAGTGTCCAAGAAAGATCCAGTGACAGGAGTAGTGTGTGTGAGGGCGTTATGTCATCCGTCAATGGACAGATCTAAACCACCTCACAGTTTAAGTGTAGGATGAGTGTAGCGTTAAGATGGTTACCCATGTTCCAGGGTTAATCGTGTTCATTTGGTTCAATCGTGTTCTTTTGGTTCTTTGCTGTAGGTTAACCATGTTAATTTGGTTGACCATGTCCCCCATTCACGGTAAAAACGACCAGTATACGTTTAGTGCTACGTTACTACAATGTTTTCTCTAACAGCAATCAGTGGTGTAGTATAGTTTGTTTTTCCAGGTATGCTGAACATCCCAGGTGAAAGGTGAAAAGCATAAGATAGGTATATAAATTTATGTAAACCTGCTAAGTCTAAGTAGGTATACTGAAATCTTGGTACTTTTTTAGTGGGGATTCTGAGTGTACCTGCAAATCAAATAGACTGCTCCACTGACCACATTAAAAGAAAGACATTACTAACAGTGCTTACAAGAAAAAAAGTTAACTTTTTTTTACTAGCTATTTTAACTAAAAGTGTACAAACATAAAAGTAGCTTACTTGAGTAGTCCATATACATTTATTACATCAGTTATACTACTTTATATATATATATAATTTTTTTTTAAACATCTTGTTACAGGTGGGGCTGAAGGACTCAATCCCCGTTGAGCTGGCTCATCACAGCTGTACATGTGTAGCTGGATCAGTGCTCTGTAACCATTGTGTGGCTCTACTTTTCCAGTCTGCACATTATTCTCAGCTAGACATTCCAGTTGTTCCACCAGTGCTGAGCTGTACGGAGAGTGAACAACAGTGGCACAAGCCAAGAACCCTGGCAAGTCTTGGAATAATGTAACATTAATTTCAATACTACATCTGCACACACCCCCCCTCACACACACACACACACACACCCACACACACACATCACTGCTTATTGCCTATATACACAGGGTGTTAAACCAGGCCCTGTCGAGAAGATGGCTGTGATGTCTGCCAAACCAAAGCAGAGGACCATGGCTGAGGGAGTAAGGTGAGAACTTGGCTTGTAGTTAGTATCTATTTAACCCCTTCAGACCAGAATTATGTTTAAAGTTTCTGAAAAATATAAAAGTACATTTTCCCAGCTCATGTGGCTTCTATAAATTATAAAAATGTTTGGCTTTAATTGTAAAAAATGTTTTGTCCATTTCAATGGATGTCAGGCCAAAACAGGTGTACGTCACAAAAATGTACCAACATAAAATTAAATAATAAACATACAAAATTGTTGGTATATACTTAAACTTTTCAACAGTGTACCATTTCAACTTTAATTTTGAGGTTTTTGTTTTACAGATTGCACATTGTTTGTAGCAAACTAAATAATTTAGAATCAATTAATATGGTCATGTTAGAGTCATTTTTGTGCATCTTTCTTTTTTTAGATCAAAAACTTATTGGTCACAGACCAACATTACAACATTTTAACTTTAATTGAATTATATTTTAACATATAGGCTGTAGTAGTAAAAAATACTATGGAAGTCAATGGCTAATGTCAACTGTCTAGTTACCGACATTCTTTAAAATATCTAATATTAATTCATGTTTCTCAATTTGTTTCAAATAGGTCCACACTGTACAAAGCCATCAGTGGAGAGTTACTGGATCTGTCTGTTCTCAGAGTGTCGGAGATCTACAAAGAGTTTACCCCTGTTTCTGCACCAACCATTTGTACAATGGGTATCACCTGTGAGGTGCCACTAGTGGACTCTGCACTCGGTTTGGTACAAGCAGGCAGCCCCCTGTCATACCAACAACCCAAGGCAAGAAGTCGCCCTGTTGCTCACCATGATGCTCCACCATGCCCAGATTTGCCATTGGCTGGCTGCAGACTGGAGACATCATGCTGTATGTTTGTTTTCACTGAGCATCAACAACTGCACTTCAAGTCACTTGAGGTTACCTGGGAGATGGCTAATAAAATAGAGGATGCAACTAAGAGTCAAAGTTCATCAGCGGACTGGCATAGGCTGAGAAAACCCAGACTCACTTCCTCACATTTTGGGGAAATATGCCATGCTAAACCATGCACCTTAGATAAGATGGCAGACCGGCTGCTCAAAGGGGTCCGTCAGACAGCAGCAATGAAAAGGGGTCTCGAAATGGAAGCTGATGCCATCGAAGAGTACTGCAAGCTCAAGAGGGTGAACTACTACCCTTGTGGCTTCATTATACACCCCGACACTCCATGGCTAGGTACGTCCCCAGATGGGGTTGTCTTTGACCCAACAGAAAGTACTGAATTCGGCCTTGTGGAAATAAAATGTCCAAATGTTAAGAGCTATGTGGATTATCCACATCTCAAAATGAAAGACGGCAGCCTGGAATTGAAGCAGGGTCATGGCTACTACTGGCAGGTGCAGGGTCAGCTGCTCCTAACAGGGATGGAGTGGTGCGATTTTGTGGTGTTTGCGGAGGAAGACACCCTGATTCAAAGAATATACCGGGACAGTAGTGTGATGCAGAAAATAAGAGAGAAAGCAGACTTCTTTTTTTTCTACACATACCTACACAAATATTTGCTGTAATAAAATGAATTATCAGTAAACAAAAACTTCTAAGAACTCTCTCTTTTAGGATTGACCACTGGACTTAAAGTGTACACAGCAAAGGTGAACCCATACCAATGTATTGCTAGATGTTAAACTAATATTCAATGAGTCAGGCAGGAGGGGAAATTAAACAACAAAAAGGAGACCAAGTTAATTTCAAATAAATAATTTATTAGTTAAAAAAGGCAGTTAATGTAAGCAAAAACTAAATTGTGGTGTGAATCAGTATGATGTTTGTAAAAAAAAATTGAGGAAGAGGAGCAGCCAGCCATGAAGCAAACAGTCAGATTTCTACCTGGCTCTTGTGTTCTCTCCAGTCTTTGACCAGAGGTCCATTTTGGTAGTTGCACAAGATACAAGATACAGTGAAAAGTTGGCTAATGCTCCCTGAAATAGACAAAGGGATTACAGTGTCAAAAAGTTTGTTCTCCTTAACCCGCCTGATTAGCCTTTCAACATGAACTCTCAGCCGCGCAATCGACTGGGTCTCCAGGACGTCCTGTGCTGCCATTTGGTCCTTGTTGGAGCGGAAGGCAGGCCTGTGAAGTTTTCCTGGCACAAGGTTGTCCACCCTAAAGCCCTTGTCCACCATCACAGCCATGTCAGGGGACAGGAGAGGTATGATGCCAGACAATCTGAAGAGCTCACGGTCACTGATAGAGCCCCCATAGAGTGCAGAAACAAATGTCAGAGGACCATGTGGTGCCATGCCAATCATGGCCTTGAAGGTACAGTGTGATTTGTAGTGCGAGTACACCTCACTCTGTAGCACAAGTGAGGATGGAGTTTGGCACCGCAGTTCTGTGCAGTCAACAATGACCTGAGTGTCTGCATATTCCTTGAACTCAGGAGGTAGGTTGGCTGTGATTTCTTCAGGTGTCATCCAGATACACACAGCTCCCAGTACACAGTAAAGAAAGTTGGCCCAGGTTGTGATGATCCTGCTGGCTGTTGTCCGATGGATGTTAAATCTGTGGCCAAGCTCTCTCTGTGTGCATCCGGTTGATAGATAATTTAGAAAAAGAAATAACTCATCTATGGGCAGCAACTTAGTTGATCTGTTTG
The DNA here is from genome assembly GCF_949357685.1 of Gobio gobio. Taxonomy (NCBI): domain Eukaryota; kingdom Metazoa; phylum Chordata; class Actinopteri; order Cypriniformes; family Gobionidae; genus Gobio; species Gobio gobio. The sequence goes on from NC_137108.1 coordinate 50,452,540, forward strand.
ATGTTGTCTTCTCTGCCACAGAGGCCGATGCTTCTCTTGCCACACTTGTCACACGGATCATCCTTGATGTTGCTGGTTCGATGAGCCTCCAGAATGCCATCAGGTGGTCATAAGAATGGAATCTTTTAAACAAAATACACAAAAATAACATTGTTGTTAGAATGGTTTGGGTAAGTTACTCAAAATTATGAATTACTAGATAGTAATTACATCTTCAATAATTAGATTACTGTACAAATTACTCTCCAAAAATTATTTAATTACTTATTACTTTCTATAATCTATATCATCCTCGACTAGTTAAGCGAACCAAGAATAGACATGAAACTTAATTCAGTCAAAAAAAATCTAAAACGACATAATTTATTCTTATTGACTGACCAAAATATTACAAATGTGAGAAGGATACATAAAACATGCATTTTAAAGTTAGACTTTAAATTATGATGTTATTTCCACTATTATTATACTACATTTGTTTTACATGAAGAAAAGACAATAAAAGGTTGTGTCTACACATCTGAGTACTGTAAGTAGCACAAGTTTGGGCCTGATCATATCCTTATGTCAGTCATTACTTGTACTTTTGATATTTGATGTACACTTGAAGGAAAATACTAATCCTCTTGTAAGGTGTACTTTTAGTGGAGCAACATTTTACATGTGTAGTAGCCCCCTTTACTTTCACTAAAGTACATGACTTGCGTGAATTTTTTTTTTTTTGTCCATGGCTGTTAATATGGTACAAGACATCAGCTTCCTGCAATTCAAAACACCTTAATTATGACTTACCTGGTATAAAATCGGATGTCCTCGTCCGATCCTGCAAAGCGCTTCAGTCCAAAACAACTCCGTAGCTGGAGAGCCTGAATTTGTAGTTCGAGCTCCTTTACTTTCTGGCGAAGTGTTTCGTTTTCCTCAGCGAGCTGATCTGCGACCATTGCTGTTGTAGGAGTAATACAATAATCGTGATCTGGTGCCAGGGTAGCCACCTCCATCTCCTCTTCCGAGTTGATTTCATGGGCAGGAGGAGGGCTATCCGCTCTGGGTCTCCGCTCCCACACGCTCGCCCTCGGCGCCGGTATTTGAAAATTATTCCAGGAAAAAAGAGCAGGAATGGCCCCTTTCTTCAATCTCCTCAGTTTACCCGGGTTGTTAACAAAATCGCCCTTTTGGAAATGCCTGCTGCAAACACGACTTGTCTTGCTTGGGGTGAAGTTGTCCCGCCGCACTCTTACCACCCATTCGGCTCTCACCGACACATCCACTGGAAAGCTATGAAAGCTTATAGTACTGTTGTACCTGGACGAATTCGCACACAGGGGTACACAACAATGGAGTGCGGTCTTTTTCACGCGTTGGTACACCAACCGCCTCTCTTTTACCCGAAATCCGCTCATATTGAAACCTTTTCTACTGTACGTCTACTCAAAACTAGCGCCTCCAGAAACTAGCGACAGGAAGTAGCCGAGCGCACACTCAAAACACGGAAGTTAACCGGAAGTTCTATTGTGCACGTAGGCTATTACGACAGTGTATACCATGACATAAAAGCATAAATTATTCCATTATTACAAAAAGTCATTATTGACAAAAAATCACAATTACGACAGTGTATATAGTATGACATAAAAGTGGAAATGATTCAATTATTACAAAAAGTCTTTATTGACAAAAATTCACAATTACGACAGTGTATACTATGACATAAATGCATAAATTATTCAATTATTATAAAAAGTCATTATTGACAAAAATTCACAATTACGACAGTGTATACTATGACATAAATGCATAAATGATTCAATTATTACAAAAAGTCTTTATTGACAAAAATTCACAATTACGACAGTGTATACTATGACATAAATGCATAAATTATTCAATTATTATAAAAAGTCATTATTGACAAAAATTCACAATTACGACAGTGTATACTATGACATAAAAGTGGAAATTATTCAATTATTACAAAAAGTCTTTATTGACAAAAATTCACAATTACGACAGTGTATACTATGACATAAAAGTGGAAATGATTCAATTATTACAAAAAGTCTTTATTGACAAAAAATCACAATTACGACAGTGTATGCTATGACATAAAAGTGGAAATGATTCAATTATTACAAAAAGTCTTTATTGACAAAAATTCACAATTACGACAGTGTATACTATGACATAAATGCATAAATTATTCAATTATTACAAAAAGTCATTATTGACAAAAATTCACAATTACGACAGTGTATACTATGACATAAAAGTGGAAATGATTCAATTATTACAAAAAGTCATTATTGACAAGAATTCACAATTACGACAGTGTATACTATGACATAAAAGTGGAAATGATTCAATTATTACAAAAAGTCTTTATTGACAAAAATTCACAATTACGACAGTGTATACTATGACATAAATGCATAAATTATTCAATTATTACAAAAAGTCATTATTGACAAAAATTCACAATTACGACAGTGTATACTATGACATAAAAGTGGAAATGATTCAATTATTACAAAAAGTCATTATTGACAAGAATTCACAATTACGACAGTGTATACTATGACATAAAAGTGGAAATGATTCAATTATTACAAAAAGTCTTTATTGACAAAAATTCACAATTACGACAGTGTATACTATGACATAAAAGCATAAATTATTCAATTATTACAAAAAGTCATTATTGACAAAAATTCAAAATTACGACAGTGTATAGTATGACATAAAAGCATAAATTATTCAATTATTACAAAAAGTCATTATTGACAAAAATTCAAAATTACGACAGTGTATAGTATGACATAAAAGTGGAAATGATTCAATTACTACAAAAAGTCATTATTGAAAAAAAAATTTCAAAATTACGACAGTGTATACTATGACATAAAAGTGGAAATTATTGAATTATTACAAAAAGTCATTATTGACAAAAATTCACAATTACGACAGTGTATACTATGACATAAATGCATAAATTATTGAATTATTACAAAAAGTCATTATTGACAAAAATTCACAATTACGACAGTGTATACTATGACATAAAAGCATAAATGATTCAATTATTACAAAAAGTCATTATTGACAAAAATTCACAATTACGACAGTATATACTATGACATAAATACATAAATTATTCAATTATTATAAAAAGTTATTATTGACAAAAATTCACAATTACGACAGTGTATACCATGACATAAAAGCATAAATTATTCAATTATTACAAAAAGTCTTTATTGAAAAAATTCACAATTACGACAGTGTATACTATGACATAAATGCATAAATTATTCAATTATTATAAAAAGTCATTATTGACAAAAATTCACAATTACGACAGTGTATAGTATGACATAAAAGTGGAAATGATTCAATTACTACAAAAAGTCATTATTGACAAGAATTCACAATTACGACAGTGTATACTATGACATAAATGCATAAATTATTCAATTATTATAAAAAGTCATTATTGACAAAAATTCACAATTACGACAGTGTATAGTATGACATAAAAGTGGAAATGATTCAATTACTACAAAAAGTCATTATTGAAAAAAAAAAAAATCAAAATTACGACAGTGTATACTAAGACATAAAAGTGGAAATTATTGAATTATTACAAAGTATACACTGTCGTAATTGTGAATTCTTGTCAATAATGACTTTTTGTAGTAATTGAATAATTTCCACTTTTATGTCATACTATACACTGTCGTAATTGTGAATTTTTGTCAATAATGACTTTTTATAATAATTGAATAATTTATGCATTTATGTCATGGTATACACTGTCGTAATTGTGAATTTTGGTCAATAATGACTTTTTATAATAATTGAATAATTTATGCATTTATGTTATAGTATACACTGTCGTAATTGTGAATTTTTGTCAATAATGACTATGACATAAATGCATAAATTATTCAATTATTATAAAAAGTCATTATTGACCAAAATTCACAATTACGACAGTGTATACCATGACATAAAAGCATAAATTATTCAATTATTACAAAAAGTCATTATTGACAAAAATTCACAATTACGACAGTGTATACTATGACATAAAAGTGGAAATGATTCAATTATTACAAAAAGTCTTTATTGACAAAAAATCACAATTACGACAGTGTATGCTATGACATAAAAGTGGAAATGATTCAATTATTACAAAAAGTCTTTATTGACAAAAATTCACAATTACGACAGTGTATACTATGACATAAATGCATAAATTATTCAATTATTATAAAAAGTCATTATTGACAAAAATTCACAATTACGACAGTGTATACTATGACATAATGCATAAATGATTCAATTATTACAAAAAGTCTTTATTGACAAAAATTCACAATTACGACAGTGTATACTATGACATAAATGCATAAATTATTCAATTATTATAAAAAGTCATTATTGACAAAAATTCACAATTACGACAGTGTATACTATGACATAAAAGTGGAAATGATTCAATTATTACAAAAAGTCTTTATTGACAAAAATTCACAATTACGACAGTGTATACTATGACATAAAAGCATAAATTATTCAATTATTACAAAAAGTCATTATTGACAAAAATTCAAAATTACGACAGTGTATAGTATGACATAAAAGCATAAATTATTCAATTATTACAAAAAGTCATTATTGACAAAAATTCAAAATTACGACAGTGTATAGTATGACATAAAAGTGGAAATGATTCAATTACTACAAAAAGTCATTATTGAAAAAAAAAAATCAAAATTACGACAGTGTATACTATGACATAAAAGTGGAAATTATTGAATTATTACAAAAAGTCATTATTGACAAAAATTCACAATTACGACAGTGTATACTATGACATAAATGCATAAATTATTGAATTATTACAAAAAGTCATTATTGACAAAAATTCACAATTACGACAGTGTATACTATGACATAAAAGCATAAATGATTCAATTATTACAAAAAGTCATTATTGACAAAAATTCACAATTACGACAGTATATACTATGACATAAATACATAAATTATTCAATTATTATAAAAAGTTATTATTGACAAAAATTCACAATTACGACAGTGTATACCATGACATAAAAGCATAAATTATTCAATTATTACAAAAAGTCTTTATTGAAAAAATTCACAATTACGACAGTGTATACTATGACATAAATGCATAAATTATTCAATTATTATAAAAAGTCATTATTGACAAAAATTCACAATTACGACAGTGTATAGTATGACATAAAAGTGGAAATTATTCGATTACTACAAAAAGTCATTATTGACAAGAATTCACAATTACGACAGTGTATACTATGACATAAATGCATAAATTATTCAATTATTATAAAAAGTCATTATTGACAAAAATTCACAATTACGACAGCGTATAGTATGACATAAAAGTGGAAATGATTCAATTACTACAAAAAGTCATTATTGAAAAAAAAAATCAAAATTACGACAGTGTATACTAAGACATAAAAGTGGAAATTATTGAATTATTACAAAGTATACACTGTCGTAATTGTGAATTCTTGTCAATAATGACTTTTTGTAGTAATTGAATAATTTCCACTTTTATGTCATACTATACACTGTCGTAATTGTGAATTTTTGTCAATAATGACTTTTTATAATAATTGAATAATTTATGCATTTATGTCATGGTATACACTGTCGTAATTGTGAATTTTGGTCAATAATGACTTTTTATAATAATTGAATAATTTATGCATTTATGTTATAGTATACACTGTCGTAATTGTGAATTTTTGTCAATAATGACTATGACATAAATGCATAAATTATTCAATTATTATAAAAAGTCATTATTGACCAAAATTCACAATTACGACAGTGTATACCATGACATAAAAGCATAAATTATTCAATAATTACAAAAAGTCTTTATTGAAAAAATTCACAATTACGACAGTGTATACTATGACATAAATGCATAAATTATTCAATTATTATAAAAAGTCATTATTGACAAAAATTCACAATTACGACAGTGTATAGTATGACATAAAAGTGGAAATTATTCAATTATTACAAAAAGTCATTATTGACAAGAATTCACAATTACGACAGTGTATACCATGACATAAAAGCATAAATTATTCCATTATTACAAAAAGTCATTATTGACAAAAAATCACAATTACGACAGTGTATACTATGACATAAATGCATAAATTATTCAATTATTATAAAAAGTCATTATTGACAAAAATTCACAATTACGACAGTGTATACTATGACATAAAAGTGGAAATGATTCAATTATTACAAAAAGTCTTTATTGACAAAAATTCACAATTACGACAGTGTATACTATGACATAAAAGCATAAATTATTCAATTATTACAAAAAGTCATTATTGACAAAAATTCACAATTACGACAGTGTATACTATGACATAAAAGTGGAAATGATTCAATTATTACAAAAAGTCTTTATTGACAAAAAATCACAATTACGACAGTGTATGCTATGACATAAAAGTGGAAATGATTCAATTATTACAAAAAGTCTTTATTGACAAAAATTCACAATTACGACAGTGTATACTATGACATAAATGCATAAATTATTCAATTATTATAAAAAGTCATTATTGACAAAAATTCACAATTACGACAGTGTATACTATGACATAAATGCATAAATGATTCAATTATTACAAAAAGTCTTTATTGACAAAAATTCACAATTACGACAGTGTATACTATGACATAAATGCATAAATTATTCAATTATTATAAAAAGTCATTATTGACAAAAATTCACAATTACGACAGTGTATACTATGACATAAAAGTGGAAATGATTCAATTATTACAAAAAGTCTTTATTGACAAAAATTCACAATTACGACAGTGTATACTATGACATAAAAGCATAAATTATTCAATTATTACAAAAAGTCATTATTGACAAGAATTCACAATTACGACAGTGTATACTATGACATAAAAGTGGAAATTATAGAATTATTACAAAAAGTCATTATTGACAAAAATTCACAATTACGACAGTGTATGCTATGACATAAAAGTGGAAATGATTCAATTATTACAAAAAGTCTTTATTGACAAAAATTCACAATTACGACAGTGTATACTATGACATAAAAGCATAAATTATTCAATTATTACAAAAAGTCATTATTGACAAAAATTCAAAATTACGACAGTGTATAGTATGACATAAAAGCATAAATTATTCAATTATTACAAAAAGTCATTATTGACAAAAATTCAAAATTACGACAGTGTATAGTATGACATAAAAGTGGAAATGATTCAATTACTACAAAAAGTCATTATTGAAAAAAAAAAATCAAAATTACGACAGTGTATACTATGACATAAATGCATAAATTATTGAATTATTACAAAAAGTCATTATTGACAAAAATTCACAATTACGACAGTGTATACTATGACATAAAAGCATAAATGATTCAATTATTACAAAAAGTCATTATTGACAAAAATTCACAATTACGACAGTATATACTATGACATAAATACATAAATTATTCAATTATTATAAAAAGTTATTATTGACAAAAATTCACAATTACGACAGTGTATACCATGACATAAAAGCATAAATTATTCAATTATTACAAAAAGTCTTTATTGAAAAAATTCACAATTACGACAGTGTATACTATGACATAAATGCATAAATTATTCAATTATTATAAAAAGTCATTATTGACAAAAATTCACAATTACGACAGTGTATAGTATGACATAAAAGTGGAAATTATTCAATTACTACAAAAAGTCATTATTGACAAGAATTCACAATTACGACAGTGTATACTATGACATAAATGCATAAATTATTCAATTATTATAAAAAGTCATTATTGACAAAAATTCACAATTACGACAGTGTATAGTATGACATAAAAGTGGAAATGATTCAATTACTACAAAAAGTCATTATTGAAAAAAAAAATCAAAATTACGACAGTGTATACTAAGACATAAAAGTGGAAATTATTGAATTATTACAAAGTATACACTGTCGTAATTGTGAATTCTTGTCAATAATGACTTTTTGTAGTAATTGAATAATTTCCACTTTTATGTCATACTATACACTGTCGTAATTGTGAATTTTTGTCAATAATGACTTTTTATAATAATTGAATAATTTATGCATTTATGTCATGGTATACACTGTCGTAATTGTGAATTTTGGTCAATAATGACTTTTTATAATAATTGAATAATTTATGCATTTATGTTATAGTATACACTGTCGTAATTGTGAATTTTTGTCAATAATGACTATGACATAAATGCATAAATTATTCAATTATTATAAAAAGTCATTATTGACCAAAATTCACAATTACGACAGTGTATACCATGACATAAAAGCATACATTATTCAATAATTACAAAAAGTCTTTATTGAAAAAATTCACAATTACGACAGTGTATACTATGACATAAATGCATAAATTATTCAATTATTATAAAAAGTCATTATTGACAAAAATTCACAATTACGACAGTGTATACTATGACATAAATGCATAAATGATTCAATTATTACAAAAAGTCTTTATTGACAAAAATTCACAATTACGACAGTGTATACTATGACATAAATGCATAAATTATTCAATTATTATAAAAAGTCATTATTGACAAAAATTCACAATTACGACAGTGTATACTATGACATAAAAGTGGAAATTATTCAATTATTACAAAAAGTCTTTATTGACAAAAATTCACAATTACGACAGTGTATACTATGACATAAAAGTGGAAATGATTCAATTATTACAAAAAGTCTTTATTGACAAAAAATCACAATTACGACAGTGTATGCTATGACATAAAAGTGGAAATGATTCAATTATTACAAAAAGTCTTTATTGACAAAAATTCACAATTACGACAGTGTATACTATGACATAAATGCATAAATTATTCAATTATTACAAAAAGTCATTATTGACAAAAATTCACAATTACGACAGTGTATACTATGACATAAAAGTGGAAATGATTCAATTATTACAAAAAGTCATTATTGACAAGAATTCACAATTACGACAGTGTATACTATGACATAAAAGTGGAAATGATTCAATTATTACAAAAAGTCTTTATTGACAAAAATTCACAATTACGACAGTGTATACTATGACATAAATGCATAAATTATTCAATTATTACAAAAAGTCATTATTGACAAAAATTCACAATTACGACAGTGTATACTATGACATAAAAGTGGAAATGATTCAATTATTACAAAAAGTCATTATTGACAAGAATTCACAATTACGACAGTGTATACTATGACATAAAAGTGGAAATGATTCAATTATTACAAAAAGTCTTTATTGACAAAAATTCACAATTACGACAGTGTATACTATGACATAAAAGCATAAATTATTCAATTATTACAAAAAGTCATTATTGACAAAAATTCAAAATTACGACAGTGTATAGTATGACATAAAAGCATAAATTATTCAATTATTACAAAAAGTCATTATTGACAAAAATTCAAAATTACGACAGTGTATAGTATGACATAAAAGTGGAAATGATTCAATTACTACAAAAAGTCATTATTGAAAAAAAAATTTCAAAATTACGACAGTGTATACTATGACATAAAAGTGGAAATTATTGAATTATTACAAAAAGTCATTATTGACAAAAATTCACAATTACGACAGTGTATACTATGACATAAATGCATAAATTATTGAATTATTACAAAAAGTCATTATTGACAAAAATTCACAATTACGACAGTGTATACTATGACATAAAAGCATAAATGATTCAATTATTACAAAAAGTCATTATTGACAAAAATTCACAATTACGACAGTATATACTATGACATAAATACATAAATTATTCAATTATTATAAAAAGTTATTATTGACAAAAATTCACAATTACGACAGTGTATACCATGACATAAAAGCATAAATTATTCAATTATTACAAAAAGTCTTTATTGAAAAAATTCACAATTACGACAGTGTATACTATGACATAAATGCATAAATTATTCAATTATTATAAAAAGTCATTATTGACAAAAATTCACAATTACGACAGTGTATAGTATGACATAAAAGTGGAAATGATTCAATTACTACAAAAAGTCATTATTGACAAGAATTCACAATTACGACAGTGTATACTATGACATAAATGCATAAATTATTCAATTATTATAAAAAGTCATTATTGACAAAAATTCACAATTACGACAGTGTATAGTATGACATAAAAGTGGAAATGATTCAATTACTACAAAAAGTCATTATTGAAAAAAAAAAAAATCAAAATTACGACAGTGTATACTAAGACATAAAAGTGGAAATTATTGAATTATTACAAAGTATACACTGTCGTAATTGTGAATTCTTGTCAATAATGACTTTTTGTAGTAATTGAATAATTTCCACTTTTATGTCATACTATACACTGTCGTAATTGTGAATTTTTGTCAATAATGACTTTTTATAATAATTGAATAATTTATGCATTTATGTCATGGTATACACTGTCGTAATTGTGAATTTTGGTCAATAATGACTTTTTATAATAATTGAATAATTTATGCATTTATGTTATAGTATACACTGTCGTAATTGTGAATTTTTGTCAATAATGACTATGACATAAATGCATAAATTATTCAATTATTATAAAAAGTCATTATTGACCAAAATTCACAATTACGACAGTGTATACCATGACATAAAAGCATAAATTATTCAATTATTACAAAAAGTCATTATTGACAAAAATTCACAATTACGACAGTGTATACTATGACATAAAAGTGGAAATGATTCAATTATTACAAAAAGTCTTTATTGACAAAAAATCACAATTACGACAGTGTATGCTATGACATAAAAGTGGAAATGATTCAATTATTACAAAAAGTCTTTATTGACAAAAATTCACAATTACGACAGTGTATACTATGACATAAATGCATAAATTATTCAATTATTATAAAAAGTCATTATTGACAAAAATTCACAATTACGACAGTGTATACTATGACATAAATGCATAAATGATTCAATTATTACAAAAAGTCTTTATTGACAAAAATTCACAATTACGACAGTGTATACTATGACATAAATGCATAAATTATTCAATTATTATAAAAAGTCATTATTGACAAAAATTCACAATTACGACAGTGTATACTATGACATAAAAGTGGAAATGATTCAATTATTACAAAAAGTCTTTATTGACAAAAATTCACAATTACGACAGTGTATACTATGACATAAAAGCATAAATTATTCAATTATTACAAAAAGTCATTATTGACAAAAATTCAAAATTACGACAGTGTATAGTATGACATAAAAGCATAAATTATTCAATTATTACAAAAAGTCATTATTGACAAAAATTCAAAATTACGACAGTGTATAGTATGACATAAAAGTGGAAATGATTCAATTACTACAAAAAGTCATTATTGAAAAAAAAAAATCAAAATTACGACAGTGTATACTATGACATAAAAGTGGAAATTATTGAATTATTACAAAAAGTCATTATTGACAAAAATTCACAATTACGACAGTGTATACTATGACATAAATGCATAAATTATTGAATTATTACAAAAAGTCATTATTGACAAAAATTCACAATTACGACAGTGTATACTATGACATAAAAGCATAAATGATTCAATTATTACAAAAAGTCATTATTGACAAAAATTCACAATTACGACAGTATATACTATGACATAAATACATAAATTATTCAATTATTATAAAAAGTTATTATTGACAAAAATTCACAATTACGACAGTGTATACCATGACATAAAAGCATAAATTATTCAATTATTACAAAAAGTCTTTATTGAAAAAATTCACAATTACGACAGTGTATACTATGACATAAATGCATAAATTATTCAATTATTATAAAAAGTCATTATTGACAAAAATTCACAATTACGACAGTGTATAGTATGACATAAAAGTGGAAATTATTCGATTACTACAAAAAGTCATTATTGACAAGAATTCACAATTACGACAGTGTATACTATGACATAAATGCATAAATTATTCAATTATTATAAAAAGTCATTATTGACAAAAATTCACAATTACGACAGCGTATAGTATGACATAAAAGTGGAAATGATTCAATTACTACAAAAAGTCATTATTGAAAAAAAAAATCAAAATTACGACAGTGTATACTAAGACATAAAAGTGGAAATTATTGAATTATTACAAAGTATACACTGTCGTAATTGTGAATTCTTGTCAATAATGACTTTTTGTAGTAATTGAATAATTTCCACTTTTATGTCATACTATACACTGTCGTAATTGTGAATTTTTGTCAATAATGACTTTTTATAATAATTGAATAATTTATGCATTTATGTCATGGTATACACTGTCGTAATTGTGAATTTTGGTCAATAATGACTTTTTATAATAATTGAATAATTTATGCATTTATGTTATAGTATACACTGTCGTAATTGTGAATTTTTGTCAATAATGACTATGACATAAATGCATAAATTATTCAATTATTATAAAAAGTCATTATTGACCAAAATTCACAATTACGACAGTGTATACCATGACATAAAAGCATAAATTATTCAATAATTACAAAAAGTCTTTATTGAAAAAATTCACAATTACGACAGTGTATACTATGACATAAATGCATAAATTATTCAATTATTATAAAAAGTCATTATTGACAAAAATTCACAATTACGACAGTGTATAGTATGACATAAAAGTGGAAATTATTCAATTATTACAAAAAGTCATTATTGACAAGAATTCACAATTACGACAGTGTATACCATGACATAAAAGCATAAATTATTCCATTATTACAAAAAGTCATTATTGACAAAAAATCACAATTACGACAGTGTATACTATGACATAAATGCATAAATTATTCAATTATTATAAAAAGTCATTATTGACAAAAATTCACAATTACGACAGTGTATACTATGACATAAAAGTGGAAATGATTCAATTATTACAAAAAGTCTTTATTGACAAAAATTCACAATTACGACAGTGTATACTATGACATAAAAGCATAAATTATTCAATTATTACAAAAAGTCATTATTGACAAAAATTCACAATTACGACAGTGTATACTATGACATAAAAGTGGAAATGATTCAATTATTACAAAAAGTCTTTATTGACAAAAAATCACAATTACGACAGTGTATGCTATGACATAAAAGTGGAAATGATTCAATTATTACAAAAAGTCTTTATTGACAAAAATTCACAATTACGACAGTGTATACTATGACATAAATGCATAAATTATTCAATTATTATAAAAAGTCATTATTGACAAAAATTCACAATTACGACAGTGTATACTATGACATAAATGCATAAATGATTCAATTATTACAAAAAGTCTTTATTGACAAAAATTCACAATTACGACAGTGTATACTATGACATAAATGCATAAATTATTCAATTATTATAAAAAGTCATTATTGACAAAAATTCACAATTACGACAGTGTATACTATGACATAAAAGTGGAAATGATTCAATTATTACAAAAAGTCTTTATTGACAAAAATTCACAATTACGACAGTGTATACTATGACATAAAAGCATAAATTATTCAATTATTACAAAAAGTCATTATTGACAAGAATTCACAATTACGACAGTGTATACTATGACATAAAAGTGGAAATTATAGAATTATTACAAAAAGTCATTATTGACAAAAATTCACAATTACGACAGTGTATGCTATGACATAAAAGTGGAAATGATTCAATTATTACAAAAAGTCTTTATTGACAAAAATTCACAATTACGACAGTGTATACTATGACATAAAAGCATAAATTATTCAATTATTACAAAAAGTCATTATTGACAAAAATTCAAAATTACGACAGTGTATAGTATGACATAAAAGCATAAATTATTCAATTATTACAAAAAGTCATTATTGACAAAAATTCAAAATTACGACAGTGTATAGTATGACATAAAAGTGGAAATGATTCAATTACTACAAAAAGTCATTATTGAAAAAAAAAAATCAAAATTACGACAGTGTATACTATGACATAAATGCATAAATTATTGAATTATTACAAAAAGTCATTATTGACAAAAATTCACAATTACGACAGTGTATACTATGACATAAAAGCATAAATGATTCAATTATTACAAAAAGTCATTATTGACAAAAATTCACAATTACGACAGTATATACTATGACATAAATACATAAATTATTCAATTATTATAAAAAGTTATTATTGACAAAAATTCACAATTACGACAGTGTATACCATGACATAAAAGCATAAATTATTCAATTATTACAAAAAGTCTTTATTGAAAAAATTCACAATTACGACAGTGTATACTATGACATAAATGCATAAATTATTCAATTATTATAAAAAGTCATTATTGACAAAAATTCACAATTACGACAGTGTATAGTATGACATAAAAGTGGAAATTATTCAATTACTACAAAAAGTCATTATTGACAAGAATTCACAATTACGACAGTGTATACTATGACATAAATGCATAAATTATTCAATTATTATAAAAAGTCATTATTGACAAAAATTCACAATTACGACAGTGTATAGTATGACATAAAAGTGGAAATGATTCAATTACTACAAAAAGTCATTATTGAAAAAAAAAATCAAAATTACGACAGTGTATACTAAGACATAAAAGTGGAAATTATTGAATTATTACAAAGTATACACTGTCGTAATTGTGAATTCTTGTCAATAATGACTTTTTGTAGTAATTGAATAATTTCCACTTTTATGTCATACTATACACTGTCGTAATTGTGAATTTTTGTCAATAATGACTTTTTATAATAATTGAATAATTTATGCATTTATGTCATGGTATACACTGTCGTAATTGTGAATTTTGGTCAATAATGACTTTTTATAATAATTGAATAATTTATGCATTTATGTTATAGTATACACTGTCGTAATTGTGAATTTTTGTCAATAATGACTATGACATAAATGCATAAATTATTCAATTATTATAAAAAGTCATTATTGACCAAAATTCACAATTACGACAGTGTATACCATGACATAAAAGCATACATTATTCAATAATTACAAAAAGTCTTTATTGAAAAAATTCACAATTACGACAGTGTATACTATGACATAAATGCATAAATTATTCAATTATTATAAAAAGTCATTATTGACAAAAATTCACAATTACGACAGTGTATACTATGACATAAATGCATAAATTATTCAATTATTATAAAAAGTCTTTATTGACAAAAATTCACAATTATGACAGTGTATACTATGACATAAATGCATAAATTATTCAATTATTATAAAAAGTCATTATTGACAAAAATTCACAATTACGACAGTGTATACTATGACATAAAAGTGGAAATGATTCAATTATTACAAAAAGTCTTTATTGACAAAAATTCACAATTACGACAGTGTATACTATGACATAAAAGTGGAAATGATTCAATTATTACAAAAAGTCTTTATTGACAAAAATTCACAATTACGACAGTGTATACTATGACATAAATGCATAAATTATTCAATTATTATAAAAAGTTATTATTGACAAAAATTCACAATTACGACAGTGTATACCATGACATAAAAGCATAAATTATTCAATTATTACAAAAAGTCTTTATTGAAAAAATTCACAATTACGACAGTGTATACTATGACATAAATGCATAAATTATTCAATTATTATAAAAAGTCATTATTGACAAAAATTCACAATTACGACAGTGTATACTATGACATAAAAGCATAAATTATTCAATTATTACAAAAAGTCATTATTGACAAAAATTCAAAATTACGACAGTGTATAGTATGACATAAAAGCATAAATTATTCAATTATTATAAAAAGTCATTATTGACAAAAATTCACAATTACGACAGTGTATAGTATGACATAAAAGTGGAAATTATTCAATTACTACAAAAAGTCATTATTGACAAGAATTCACAATTACGACAGTGTATACTATGACATAAATGCATAAATTATTCAATTATTATAAAAAGTCATTATTGACAAAAATTCACAATTACGACAGTGTATAGTATGACATAAAAGTGGAAATGATTCAATTACTACAAAAAGTCATTATTGAAAAAAAAAATCAAAATTACGACAGTGTATACTAAGACATAAAAGTGGAAATTATTGAATTATTACAAAGTATACACTGTCGTAATTGTGAATTCTTGTCAATAATGACTTTTTGTAGTAATTGAATAATTTCCACTTTTATGTCATACTATACACTGTCGTAATTGTGAATTTTTGTCAATAATGACTTTTTATAATAATTGAATAATTTATGCATTTATGTCATGGTATACACTGTCGTAATTGTGAATTTTGGTCAATAATGACTTTTTATAATAATTGAATAATTTATGCATTTATGTTATAGTATACACTGTCGTAATTGTGAATTTTTGTCAATAATGACTATGACATAAATGCATAAATTATTCAATTATTATAAAAAGTTATTATTGACAAAAATTCACAATTACGACAGTGTATACCATGACATAAAAGCATAAATTATTCAATTATTACAAAAAGTCTTTATTGAAAAAATTCACAATTACGACAGTGTATACTATGACATAAATGCATAAATTATTCAATTATTATAAAAAGTCATTATTGACAAAAATTCACAATTACGACAGTGTATACTATGACATAAATGCATAAATGATTCAATTATTACAAAAAGTCTTTATTGACAAAAATTCACAATTACGACAGTGTATACTATGACATAAAAGCATAAATTATTCAATTATTACAAAAAGTCATTATTGACAAAAATTCAAAATTACGACAGTGTATAGTATGACATAAAAGCATAAATTATTCAATTATTACAAAAAGTCATTATTGACAAAAATTCAAAATTACGACAGTGTATAGTATGACATAAAAGTGGAAATGATTCAATTACTACAAAAAGTCATTATTGAAAAAAAAAATTCAAAATTACGACAGTGTATACTATGACATAAAAGTGGAAATTATTGAATTATTACAAAAAGTCATTATTGACAAAAATTCACAATTACGACAGTGTATACTATGACATAAATGCATAAATTATTGAATTATTACAAAAAGTCATTATTGACAAAAATTCACAATTACGACAGTGTATACTATGACATAAAAGCATAAATGATTCAATTATTACAAAAAGTCATTATTGACAAAAATTCACAATTACGACAGTATATACTATGACATAAATACATAAATTATTCAATTATTATAAAAAGTTATTATTGACAAAAATTCACAATTACGACAGTGTATACCATGACATAAAAGCATAAATTATTCAATTATTACAAAAAGTCTTTATTGAAAAAATTCACAATTACGACAGTGTATACTATGACATAAATGCATAAATTATTCAATTATTATAAAAAGTCATTATTGACAAAAATTCACAATTACGACAGTGTATAGTATGACATAAAAGTGGAAATTATTCGATTACTACAAAAAGTCATTATTGACAAGAATTCACAATTACGACAGTGTATACTATGACATAAATGCATAAATTATTCAATTATTATAAAAAGTCATTATTGACAAAAATTCACAATTACGACAGCGTATAGTATGACATAAAAGTGGAAATGATTCAATTACTACAAAAAGTCATTATTGAAAAAAAAAATCAAAATTACGACAGTGTATACTAAGACATAAAAGTGGAAATTATTGAATTATTACAAAGTATACACTGTCGTAATTGTGAATTCTTGTCAATAATGACTTTTTGTAGTAATTGAATAATTTCCACTTTTATGTCATACTATACACTGTCGTAATTGTGAATTTTTGTCAATAATGACTTTTTATAATAATTGAATAATTTATGCATTTATGTCATGGTATACACTGTCGTAATTGTGAATTTTGGTCAATAATGACTTTTTATAATAATTGAATAATTTATGCATTTATGTTATAGTATACACTGTCGTAATTGTGAATTTTTGTCAATAATGACTATGACATAAATGCATAAATTATTCAATTATTATAAAAAGTCATTATTGACAAAAATTCACAATTACGACAGTGTATACTATGACATAAATGCATAAATGATTCAATTATTACAAAAAGTCTTTATTGACAAAAATTCACAATTACGACAGTGTATACTATGACATAAATGCATAAATTATTCAATTATTATAAAAAGTCATTATTGACAAAAATTCACAATTACGACAGTGTATACTATGACATAAAAGTGGAAATGATTCAATTATTACAAAAAGTCTTTATTGACAAAAATTCACAATTACGACAGTGTATACTATGACATAAAAGCATAAATTATTCAATTATTACAAAAAGTCATTATTGACAAGAATTCACAATTACGACAGTGTATACTATGACATAAAAGTGGAAATTATAGAATTATTACAAAAAGTCATTATTGACAAAAATTCACAATTACGACAGTGTATGCTATGACATAAAAGTGGAAATGATTCAATTATTACAAAAAGTCTTTATTGACAAAAATTCACAATTACGACAGTGTATACTATGACATAAAAGCATAAATTATTCAATTATTACAAAAAGTCATTATTGACAAAAATTCAAAATTACGACAGTGTATAGTATGACATAAAAGCATAAATTATTCAATTATTACAAAAAGTCATTATTGACAAAAATTCAAAATTACGACAGTGTATAGTATGACATAAAAGTGGAAATGATTCAATTACTACAAAAAGTCATTATTGAAAAAAAAAAATCAAAATTACGACAGTGTATACTATGACATAAATGCATAAATTATTGAATTATTACAAAAAGTCATTATTGACAAAAATTCACAATTACGACAGTGTATACTATGACATAAAAGCATAAATGATTCAATTATTACAAAAAGTCATTATTGACAAAAATTCACAATTACGACAGTATATACTATGACATAAATACATAAATTATTCAATTATTATAAAAAGTTATTATTGACAAAAATTCACAATTACGACAGTGTATACCATGACATAAAAGCATAAATTATTCAATTATTACAAAAAGTCTTTATTGAAAAAATTCACAATTACGACAGTGTATACTATGACATAAATGCATAAATTATTCAATTATTATAAAAAGTCATTATTGACAAAAATTCACAATTACGACAGTGTATAGTATGACATAAAAGTGGAAATTATTCAATTACTACAAAAAGTCATTATTGACAAGAATTCACAATTACGACAGTGTATACTATGACATAAATGCATAAATTATTCAATTATTATAAAAAGTCATTATTGACAAAAATTCACAATTACGACAGTGTATAGTATGACATAAAAGTGGAAATGATTCAATTACTACAAAAAGTCATTATTGAAAAAAAAAATCAAAATTACGACAGTGTATACTAAGACATAAAAGTGGAAATTATTGAATTATTACAAAGTATACACTGTCGTAATTGTGAATTCTTGTCAATAATGACTTTTTGTAGTAATTGAATAATTTCCACTTTTATGTCATACTATACACTGTCGTAATTGTGAATTTTTGTCAATAATGACTTTTTATAATAATTGAATAATTTATGCATTTATGTCATGGTATACACTGTCGTAATTGTGAATTTTGGTCAATAATGACTTTTTATAATAATTGAATAATTTATGCATTTATGTTATAGTATACACTGTCGTAATTGTGAATTTTTGTCAATAATGACTATGACATAAATGCATAAATTATTCAATTATTATAAAAAGTCATTATTGACCAAAATTCACAATTACGACAGTGTATACCATGACATAAAAGCATACATTATTCAATAATTACAAAAAGTCTTTATTGAAAAAATTCACAATTACGACAGTGTATACTATGACATAAATGCATAAATTATTCAATTATTATAAAAAGTCATTATTGACAAAAATTCACAATTACGACAGTGTATACTATGACATAAATGCATAAATTATTCAATTATTATAAAAAGTCTTTATTGACAAAAATTCACAATTATGACAGTGTATACTATGACATAAATGCATAAATTATTCAATTATTATAAAAAGTCATTATTGACAAAAATTCACAATTACGACAGTGTATACTATGACATAAAAGTGGAAATGATTCAATTATTACAAAAAGTCTTTATTGACAAAAATTCACAATTACGACAGTGTATACTATGACATAAAAGTGGAAATGATTCAATTATTACAAAAAGTCTTTATTGACAAAAATTCACAATTACGACAGTGTATACTATGACATAAATGCATAAATTATTCAATTATTATAAAAAGTTATTATTGACAAAAATTCACAATTACGACAGTGTATACCATGACATAAAAGCATAAATTATTCAATTATTACAAAAAGTCTTTATTGAAAAAATTCACAATTACGACAGTGTATACTATGACATAAATGCATAAATTATTCAATTATTATAAAAAGTCATTATTGACAAAAATTCACAATTACGACAGTGTATACTATGACATAAAAGCATAAATTATTCAATTATTACAAAAAGTCATTATTGACAAAAATTCAAAATTACGACAGTGTATAGTATGACATAAAAGCATAAATTATTCAATTATTATAAAAAGTCATTATTGACAAAAATTCACAATTACGACAGTGTATAGTATGACATAAAAGTGGAAATTATTCAATTACTACAAAAAGTCATTATTGACAAGAATTCACAATTACGACAGTGTATACTATGACATAAATGCATAAATTATTCAATTATTATAAAAAGTCATTATTGACAAAAATTCACAATTACGACAGTGTATAGTATGACATAAAAGTGGAAATGATTCAATTACTACAAAAAGTCATTATTGAAAAAAAAAATCAAAATTACGACAGTGTATACTAAGACATAAAAGTGGAAATTATTGAATTATTACAAAGTATACACTGTCGTAATTGTGAATTCTTGTCAATAATGACTTTTTGTAGTAATTGAATAATTTCCACTTTTATGTCATACTATACACTGTCGTAATTGTGAATTTTTGTCAATAATGACTTTTTATAATAATTGAATAATTTATGCATTTATGTCATGGTATACACTGTCGTAATTGTGAATTTTGGTCAATAATGACTTTTTATAATAATTGAATAATTTATGCATTTATGTTATAGTATACACTGTCGTAATTGTGAATTTTTGTCAATAATGACTATGACATAAATGCATAAATTATTCAATTATTATAAAAAGTTATTATTGACAAAAATTCACAATTACGACACTGTATACCATGACATAAAAGCATAAATTATTCAATTATTACAAAAAGTCTTTATTGAAAAAATTCACAATTACGACAGTGTATACTATGACATAAATGCATAAATTATTCAATTATTATAAAAAGTCATTATTGACAAAAATTCACAATTACGACAGTGTATACTATGACATAAATGCATAAATGATTCAATTATTACAAAAAGTCTTTATTGACAAAAATTCACAATTACGACAGTGTATACTATGACATAAAAGCATAAATTATTCAATTATTACAAAAAGTCATTATTGACAAAAATTCAAAATTACGACAGTGTATAGTATGACATAAAAGCATAAATTATTCAATTATTACAAAAAGTCATTATTGACAAAAATTCAAAATTACGACAGTGTATAGTATGACATAAAAGTGGAAATGATTCAATTACTACAAAAAGTCATTATTGAAAAAAAAAATTCAAAATTACGACAGTGTATACTATGACATAAAAGTGGAAATTATTGAATTATTACAAAAAGTCATTATTGACAAAAATTCACAATTACGACAGTGTATACTATGACATAAATGCATAAATTATTGAATTATTACAAAAAGTCATTATTGACAAAAATTCACAATTACGACAGTGTATACTATGACATAAAAGCATAAATGATTCAATTATTACAAAAAGTCATTATTGACAAAAATTCACAATTACGACAGTATATACTATGACATAAATACATAAATTATTCAATTATTATAAAAAGTTATTATTGACAAAAATTCACAATTACGACAGTGTATACCATGACATAAAAGCATAAATTATTCAATTATTACAAAAAGTCTTTATTGAAAAAATTCACAATTACGACAGTGTATACTATGACATAAATGCATAAATTATTCAATTATTATAAAAAGTCATTATTGACAAAAATTCACAATTACGACAGTGTATAGTATGACATAAAAGTGGAAATTATTCGATTACTACAAAAAGTCATTATTGACAAGAATTCACAATTACGACAGTGTATACTATGACATAAATGCATAAATTATTCAATTATTATAAAAAGTCATTATTGACAAAAATTCACAATTACGACAGCGTATAGTATGACATAAAAGTGGAAATGATTCAATTACTACAAAAAGTCATTATTGAAAAAAAAAATCAAAATTACGACAGTGTATACTAAGACATAAAAGTGGAAATTATTGAATTATTACAAAGTATACACTGTCGTAATTGTGAATTCTTGTCAATAATGACTTTTTGTAGTAATTGAATAATTTCCACTTTTATGTCATACTATACACTGTCGTAATTGTGAATTTTTGTCAATAATGACTTTTTATAATAATTGAATAATTTATGCATTTATGTCATGGTATACACTGTCGTAATTGTGAATTTTGGTCAATAATGACTTTTTATAATAATTGAATAATTTATGCATTTATGTTATAGTATACACTGTCGTAATTGTGAATTTTTGTCAATAATGACTATGACATAAATGCATAAATTATTCAATTATTATAAAAAGTCATTATTGACCAAAATTCACAATTACGACAGTGTATACCATGACATAAAAGCATAAATTATTCAATAATTACAAAAAGTCTTTATTGAAAAAATTCACAATTACGACAGTGTATACTATGACATAAATGCATAAATTATTCAATTATTATAAAAAGTCATTATTGACAAAAATTCACAATTACGACAGTGTATAGTATGACATAAAAGTGGAAATTATTCAATTATTACAAAAAGTCATTATTGACAAGAATTCACAATTACGACAGTGTATACCATGACATAAAAGCATAAATTATTCCATTATTACAAAAAGTCATTATTGACTAAAAATCACAATTACGACAGTGTATACTATGACATAAATGCATAAATTATTCAATTATTATAAAAAGTCATTATTGACAAAAATTCACAATTACGACAGTGTATACTATGACATAAAAGTGGAAATGATTCAATTATTACAAAAAGTCTTTATTGACAAAAATTCACAATTACGACAGTGTATACTATGACATAAAAGCATAAATTATTCAATTATTACAAAAAGTCATTATTGACAAAAATTCACAATTACGACAGTGTATACTATGACATAAAAGTGGAAATGATTCAATTATTACAAAAAGTCTTTATTGACAAAAAATCACAATTACGACAGTGTATGCTATGACATAAAAGTGGAAATGATTCAATTATTACAAAAAGTCTTTATTGACAAAAATTCACAATTACGACAGTGTATACTATGACATAAATGCATAAATTATTCAATTATTATAAAAAGTCATTATTGACAAAAATTCACAATTACGACAGTGTATACTATGACATAAATGCATAAATGATTCAATTATTACAAAAAGTCTTTATTGACAAAAATTCACAATTACGACAGTGTATACTATGACATAAATGCATAAATTATTCAATTATTATAAAAAGTCATTATTGACAAAAATTCACAATTACGACAGTGTATAGTATGACATAAAAGTGGAAATGATTCAATTATTACAAAAAGTCTTTATTGACAAAAATTCACAATTACGACAGTGTATACTATGACATAAATGCATAAATTATTCAATTATTATAAAAAGTCATTATTGACAAAAATTCACAATTACGACAGTGTATACTATGACATAAATGCATAAATGATTCAATTATTACAAAAAGTCTTTATTGACAAAAATTCACAATTACGACAGTGTATACTATGACATAAATGCATAAATTATTCAATTATAAAAAGTCATTATTGACAAAAATTCACAATTACGACAGTGTATACTATGACATAAAAGTGGAAATGATTCAATTATTACAAAAAGTCTTTATTGACAAAAATTCACAATTACGACAGTGTATACTATGACATAAAAGCATAAATTATTCAATTATTACAAAAAGTCATTATTGACAAGAATTCACAATTACGACAGTGTATACTATGACATAAAAGTGGAAATTATAGAATTATTACAAAAAGTCATTATTGACAAAAATTCACAATTACGACAGTGTATGCTATGACATAAAAGTGGAAATGATTCAATTATTACAAAAAGTCTTTATTGACAAAAATTCACAATTACGACAGTCTATACTATGACATAAAAGCATAAATTATTCAATTATTACAAAAAGTCATTATTGACAAAAATTCAAAATTACGACAGTGTATAGTATGACATAAAAGCATAAATTATTCAATTATTACAAAAAGTCATTATTGACAAAAATTCAAAATTACGACAGTGTATAGTATGACATATAAGTGGAAATGATTCAATTACTACAAAAAGTCATTATTGAAAAAAAAAAATCAAAATTACGACAGTGTATACTATGACATAAAAGTGGAAATTATTGAATTATTACAAAAAGTCATTATTGACAAAAATTCACAATTACGACAGTGTATACTATGACATAAATGCATAAATTATTGAATTATTACAAAAAGTCATTATTGACAAAAATTCACAATTACGACAGTGTATACTATGACATAAAAGCATAAATGATTCAATTATTACAAAAAGTCATTATTGACAAAAATTCACAATTACGACAGTATATACTATGACATAAATACATAAATTATTCAATTATTATAAAAAGTTATTATTGACAAAAATTCACAATTACGACAGTGTATACCATGACATAAAAGCATAAATTATTCAATTATTACAAAAAGTCTTTATTGAAAAAATTCACAATTACGACAGTGTATACTATGACATAAATGCATAAATTATTCAATTATTATAAAAAGTCATTATTGACAAAAATTCACAATTACGACAGTGTATAGTATGACATAAAAGTGGAAATTATTCAATTACTACAAAAAGTCATTATTGACAAGAATTCACAATTACGACAGTGTATACTATGACATAAATGCATAAATTATTCAATTATTATAAAAAGTCATTATTGACAAAAATTCACAATTACGACAGTGTATAGTATGACATAAAAGTGGAAATGATTCAATTACTACAAAAAGTCATTATTGAAAAAAAAAATCAAAATTACGACAGTGTATACTAAGACATAAAAGTGGAAATTATTGAATTATTACAAAGTATACACTGTCGTAATTGTGAATTCTTGTCAATAATGACTTTTTGTAGTAATTGAATAATTTCCACTTTTATGTCATACTATACACTGTCGTAATTGTGAATTTTTGTCAATAATGACTTTTTATAATAATTGAATAATTTATGCATTTATGTCATGGTATACACTGTCGTAATTGTGAATTTTGGTCAATAATGACTTTTTATAATAATTGAATAATTTATGCATTTATGTTATAGTATACACTGTCGTAATTGTGAATTTTTGTCAATAATGACTATGACATAAATGCATAAATTATTCAATTATTATAAAAAGTCATTATTGACCAAAATTCACAATTACGACAGTGTATACCATGACATAAAAGCATACATTATTCAATAATTACAAAAAGTCTTTATTGAAAAAATTCACAATTACGACAGTGTATACTATGACATAAATGCATAAATTATTCAATTATTATAAAAAGTCATTATTGACAAAAATTCACAATTACGACAGTGTATAGTATGACATAAAAGTGGAAATTATTCAATTATTACAAAAAGTCATTATTGACAAGAATTCACAATTACGACAGTGTATACCATGACATAAAAGCATAAATTATTCCATTATTACAAAAAGTCTTTATTGACAAAAATTCACAATTACGACAGTGTATACTATGACATAAAAGCATAAATTATTCAATTATTACAAAAAGTCTTTATTGACAAAAAATCACAATTACGACAGTGTATGCTATGACATAAAAGTGGAAATGATTCAATTATTACAAAAAGTCTTTATTGACAAAAATTCACAATTACGACAGTGTATACTATGACATAAATGCATAAATGATTCAATTATTATAAAAAGTCATTATTGACAAAAATTCACAATTACGACAGTGTATACTATGACATAAATGCATAAATTATTCAATTATTATAAAAAGTCATTATTGACAAAAATTCACAATTACGACAGTGTATACTATGACATAAATGCATAAATGATTCAATTATTACAAAAAGTCTTTATTGACAAAAATTCACAATTACGACAGTGTATACTATGACATAAATGCATAAATTATTCAATTATTATAAAAAGTCATTATTGACAAAAATTCACAATTACGACAGTGTATACTATGACATAAAAGTGGAAATGATTCAATTATTACAAAAAGTCTTTATTGACAAAAATTCACAATTACGACAGTGTATACTATGACATAAAAGCATAAATTATTCAATTATTACAAAAAGTCATTATTGACAAAAATTCAAAATTACGACAGTGTATAGTATGACATAAAAGCATAAATTATTCAATTATTACAAAAAGTCATTATTGACAAAAATTCAAAATTACGACAGTGTATAGTATGACATAAAAGTGGAAATGATTCAATTACTACAAAGTCATTATTGAAAAAAAAAATTCAAAATTACGACAGTGTATACTATGACATAAAAGTGGAAATTATTGAATTATTACAAAAAGTCATTATTGACAAAAATTCACAATTACGACAGTGTATACTATGACATAAATGCATAAATTATTGAATTATTACAAAAAGTCATTATTGACAAAAATTCACAATTACGACAGTGTATACTATGACATAAAAGCATAAATGATTCAATTATTACAAAAAGTCATTATTGACAAAAATTCACAATTACGACAGTATATACTATGACATAAATACATAAATTATTCAATTATTATAAAAAGTTATTATTGACAAAAATTCACAATTACGACAGTGTATACCATGACATAAAAGCATAAATTATTCAATTATTACAAAAAGTCTTTATTGAAAAAATTCACAATTACGACAGTGTATACTATGACATAAATGCATAAATTATTCAATTATTATAAAAAGTCATTATTGACAAAAATTCACAATTACGACAGTGTATACTATGACATAAAAGCATAAATGATTCAATTATTACAAAAAGTCATTATTGACAAAAATTCACAATTACGACAGTATAGACTATGACATAAATACATAAATTATTCAATTATTATAAAAAGTTATTATTGACAAAAATTCACAATTACGACAGTGTATACCATGACATAAAAGCATAAATTATTCAATTATTACAAAAAGTCTTTATTGAAAAAATTCACAATTACGACAGTGTATACTATGACATAAATGCATAAATTATTCAATTATTATAAAAAGTTATTATTGACAAAAATTCACAATTACGACAGTGTATACCATGACATAAAAGCATAAATTATTCAATTATTACAAAAAGTCTTTATTGAAAAAATTCACAATTACGACAGTGTATACTATGACATAAATGCATAAATTATTCAATTATTATAAAAAGTCATTATTGACAAAAATTCACAATTACGACAGTGTATACTATGACATAAAAGCATAAATTATTCAATTATTACAAAAAGTCATTATTGACAAAAATTCAAAATTACGACAGTGTATAGTATGACATAAAAGCATAAATTATTCAATTATTATAAAAAGTCATTATTGACAAAAATTCACAATTACGACAGTGTATAGTATGACATAAAAGTGGAAATTATTCAATTACTACAAAAAGTCATTATTGACAAGAATTCACAATTACGACAGTGTATACTATGACATAAATGCATAAATTATTCAATTATTATAAAAAGTCATTATTGACAAAAATTCACAATTACGACAGTGTATAGTATGACATAAAAGTGGAAATGATTCAATTACTACAAAAAGTCATTATTGAAAAAAAAAATCAAAATTACGACAGTGTATACTAAGACATAAAAGTGGAAATTATTGAATTATTACAAAGTATACACTGTCGTAATTGTGAATTCTTGTCAATAATGACTTTTTGTAGTAATTGAATAATTTCCACTTTTATGTCATACTATACACTGTCGTAATTGTGAATTTTTGTCAATAATGACTTTTTATAATAATTGAATAATTTATGCATTTATGTCATGGTATACACTGTCGTAATTGTGAATTTTGGTCAATAATGACTTTTTATAATAATTGAATAATTTATGCATTTATGTTATAGTATACACTGTCGTAATTGTGAATTTTTGTCAATAATGACTATGACATAAATGCATAAATTATTCAATTATTATAAAAAATTATTATTGACAAAAATTCACAATTACGACAGTGTATACCATGACATAAAAGCATAAATTATTCAATTATTACAAAAAGTCTTTATTGAAAAAATTCACAATTACGACAGTGTATACTATGACATAAATGCATAAATTATTCAATTATTATAAAAAGTCATTATTGACAAAAATTCACAATTACGACAGTGTATACTATGACATAAATGCATAAATGATTCAATTATTACAAAAAGTCTTTATTGACAAAAATTCACAATTACGACAGTGTATACCATGACATAAAAGCATAAATTATTCAATTATTACAAAAAGTCTTTATTGAAAAAATTCACAATTACGACAGTGTATAATATGACATAAATGCATAAATTATTCAATTATTATAAAAAGTCATTATTGACAAAAATTCACAATTACGACAGTGTACAGTATGACATAAAAGTGGAAATTATTCAATTACTACAAAAAGTCATTATTGACAAGAATTCACAATTACGACAGTGTATACTATGACATAAAAGCATAAATTATTCCATTATTACAAAAAGTCTTTATTGACAAAAATTCACAATTACGACAGTGTATACTATGACATAAATGCATAAATTATTCAATTATTATAAAAAGTTATTATTGACAAAAATTCACAATTACCACAGTGTATACCATGACATAAAAGCATAAATTATTCAATTATTACAAAAAGTCTTTATTGAAAAAATTCACAATTACGACAGTGTATACTATGACATAAATGCATAAATTATTCAATTATTATAAAAAGTCATTATTGACAAAAATTCACAATTACGACAGTGTATACTATGACATAAATGCATAAATGATTCAATTATTACAAAAAGTCTTTATTGACAAAAATTCACAATTACGACAGTGTATACTATGACATAAAAGTGGAAATGATTCAATTATTACAAAAAGTCTTTATTGACAAAAATTCACAATTACGACAGTGTATACTATGACATAAATGCATAAATTATTCAATTATTATAAAAAGTCATTATTGACAAAAATTCACAATTACGACAGTGTATACTATGACATAAAAGTGGAAATTATTCAATTATTATAAAAAGTCATTATTGACAAAAATTCACAATTACAACAGTGTATACTATGACATAAAAGCATAAATTATTCAATTATTACAAAAAGTCATTATTGACAAAAATTCACAATTACGACAGTGTATACTATGACATAAAAGTGGAAATGATTCAATTATTACAAAAAGTCTTTATTGACAAAAAATCACAATTACGACAGTGTATGCTATGACATAAAAGTGGAAATGATTCAATTATTACAAAAAGTCTTTATTGACAAAAATTCACAATTACGACAGTGTATACTATGACATAAATGCATAAATTATTCAATTATTATAAAAAGTCATTATTGACAAAAATTCACAATTACGACAGTGTATACTATGACATAAATGCATAAATGATTCAATTATTACAAAAAGTCTTTATTGACAAAAATTCACAATTACGACAGTGTATACTATGACATAAATGCATAAATTATTCAATTATTATAAAAAGTCATTATTGACAAAAATTCACAATTACGACAGTGTATAGTATGACATAAAAGTGGAAATGATTCAATTACTACAAAAAGTCATTATTGAAAAAAAAAATCAAAATTACGACAGTGTATACTAAGACATAAAAGTGGAAATTATTGAATTATTACAAAGTATACACTGTCGTAATTGTGAATTCTTGTCAATAAAGACTTTTTGTAGTAATTGAATAATTTCCACTTTTATGTCATACTATACACTGTCGTAATTGTGAATTTTTGTCAATAATGACTTTTTATAATAATTGAATAATTTATGCATTTATGTCATGGTATACACTGTCGTAATTGTGAATTTTGGTCAATAATGACTTTTTATAATAATTGAATAATTTATGCATTTATGTTATAGTATACACTGTCGTAATTGTGAATTTTTGTCAATAATGACTATGACATAAATGCATAAATTATTCAATTATTATAAAAAGTCATTATTGACCAAAATTCACAATTACGACAGTGTATACCATGACATAAAAGCATACATTATTCAATAATTACAAAAAGTCTTTATTGAAAAAATTCACAATTACGACAGTGTATACTATGACATAAATGCATAAATTATTCAATTATTATAAAAAGTCATTATTGACAAAAATTCACAATTACGACAGTGTATAGTATGACATAAAAGTGGAAATTATTCAATTATTACAAAAAGTCATTATTGACAAGAATTCACAATTACGACAGTGTATACCATGACATAAAAGCATAAATTATTCCATTATTACAAAAAGTCTTTATTGACAAAAATTCACAATTACGACAGTGTATACTATGACATAAAAGCATAAATTATTCAATTATTACAAAAAGTCATTATTGACAAAAATTCAAAATTACGACAGTGTATAGTATGACATAAAAGCATAAATTATTCAATTATTACAAAAAGTCATTATTGACAAAAATTCAAAATTACGACAGTGTATAGTATGACATAAAAGTGGAAATGATTCAATTACTACAAAAAGTCATTATTGAAAAAAAAAATTCAAAATTACGACAGTGTATACTATGACATAAAAGTGGAAATTATTGAATTATTACAAAAAGTCATTATTGACAAAAATTCACAATTACGACAGTGTATACTATGACATAAATGCATAAATTATTGAATTATTACAAAAAGTCATTATTGACAAAAATTCACAATTACGACAGTGTATACTATGACATAAAAGCATAAATTATTCAATTATTACAAAAAGTCATTATTGACAAAAATTCACAATTACGACAGTATATACTATGACATAAATACATAAATTATTCAATTATTATAAAAAGTCATTATTGACAAAAATTCACAATTACGACAGTGTATAGTATGACATAAAAGTGGAAATTATTCAATTATTACAAAAAGTCATTATTGACAAGAATTCACAATTACGACAGTGTATACCATGACATAAAAGCATAAATTATTCCATTATTACAAAAAGTCATTATTGACAAAAAATCACAATTACGACAGTGTATAGTATGACATAAAAGTGGAAATGATTCAATTATTACAAAAAGTCTTTATTGACAAAAATTCACAATTACGACAGTGTATACTATGACATAAAAGTGGAAATGATTCAATTATTAGAAAAAGTCATTATTGACAAGAATTCACAATTACGACAGTGTATACTATGACATAAAAGCATAAATTATTCAATTATTACAAAAAGTCATTATTGACAAAAATTCACAATTACGACAGTGTATAGTATGACATAAAAGTGGAAATGATTCAATTACTACAAAAAGTCATTATTGAAAGAAAAAAAAAAAATTACGACAGTGTATACTAAGACATAAAAGTGGAAATTATTGAATTATTACAAAGTATACACTGTCGTAATTGTGAATTCTTGTCAATAATGACTTTTTGTAGTAATTGAATAATTTCCACTTTTATGTCATACTATACACTGTCGTAATTGTGAATTTTTGTCAATAATGACTTTCTATAATAATTGAATAATTTATGCATTTATGTCATGGTATACACTGTCGTAATTGTGAATTTTGGTCAATAATGACTTTTTATAATAATTGAATAATTTATGCATTTATGTTATAGTATACACTGTCGTAATTGTGAATTTTTGTCAATAATGACTATGACATAAATGCATAAATTATTCAATTATTATAAAAAGTCATTATTGACCAAAATTCACAATTACGACAGTGTATACTATGACATAAAAGTGGAAATGATTCAATTATTACAAAAAGTCATTATTGACAAGAATTCACAATTACGACAGTGTATAGTATGACATAAAAGTGGAAATTATTCAATTATTACAAAAAGTCATTATTGACAAGAATTCACAATTACGACAGTGTATACCATGACATAAAAGCATAAATTATTCCATTATTACAAAAAGTCTTTATTGACAAAAATTCACAATTACGACAGTATACTATGACATAAAAGCATAAATTATTCAATTATTACAAAAAGTCTTTATTGACAAAAAATCACAATTACGACAGTGTATGCTATGACATAAAAGTGGAAATGATTCAATTATTACAAAAAGTCTTTATTGACAAAAATTCACAATTACGACAGTGTATACTATGACATAAATGCATAAATTATTCAATTATTATAAAAAGTCATTATTGACAAAAATTCACAATTACGACAGTGTATACTATGACATAAATGCATAAATTATTCAATTATTATAAAAAGTCATTATTGACAAAAATTCACAATTACGACAGTGTATACTATGACATAAATGCATAAATGATTCAATTATTACAAAAAGTCTTTATTGACAAAAATTCACAATTACGACAGTGTATACTATGACATAAATGCATAAATTATTCAATTATTATAAAAAGTCATTATTGACAAAAATTCACAATTACGACAGTGTATACTATGACATAAAAGTGGAAATGATTCAATTATTACAAAAAGTCTTTATTGACAAAAATTCACAATTACGACAGTGTATACTATGACATAAAAGCATAAATTATTCAATTATTACAAAAAGTCATTATTGACAAAAATTAAAAATTACGACAGTGTATAGTATGACATAAAAGCATAAATTATTCAATTATTACAAAAAGTCATTATTGACAAAAATTCAAAATTACGACAGTGTATAGTATGACATAAAAGTGGAAATGATTCAATTACTACAAAAAGTCATTATTGAAAAAAAAAAATCAAAA